>NW_017387733.1:1955268-1956250 GCF_001664035.1 Metschnikowia bicuspidata var. bicuspidata NRRL YB-4993 | reverse complement strand
TATAATCTCAGTCACTAATCCAGCTATAATCTCAGTCATAATCTCAGCCATAGTCTCAGTCATAATCTCAGCCATAATCTCAGCTATAATCTTAGCTATAATCTCAGTCATAATCTCGGCTATAATCCCAGCTATAATCTCAGTCATAATCTCAGCTATAATCCCAGCTATAATCTCAGATATAATCTCAGTCATAATTCCAGCTATAATCTCAGATATAATCTCAGTCATAATCTCAGTTGTAGTATAAGTTCAATTCCAGTTTCAGCCAACTCCCACCCATATTCTGAGCTAACTCTCGCCGGTATTCTCAACTAAATCTCAGTTCAGCTTTAATCTCAGGTAAATCCCACACAACATCCCGGCTAAATCTCATAATCTCAGCCAAATCTCATAATATCAGCTATATTATAGTTTCAGCTATCTCTCAAAATATCAGCTATATTATAGTTTCAGCTAACTCTCGATCATAATCTCACCCAGACTCTCACCCAGACTCTCACCCAGACTCTCACCCAGACTCTCACCCATAATTTCACCTCAATTCTCACCCATAGTCTCGCTCATAATCTACCCCATAGTCCCACCCAACTCTCACCTCATAAATCTCCCCCATAATCTCACCCAAACTCTCACCCATAATCTCACCCATAATCTCACCCATAATCTCACCCATAATCTCACCCATTATCTCACCCATAATCTCACCCATTATCTCACCCATTATCTCACCCATTATCTCTTATAAATCTCATCCCATCTCACCCTTCCCCTCTCCCTCCCCATGTTCTACCGCCACGTGCCACCGGACCCAATCCTCGCACCATTGAGGCGCGCCGAGTCGACCAGCCCCGACACGCTGCCCCGAACGCCCGCCCGATTCCACGCACCACCGCCCCGTCGGGGGGTGTGGATATCTAAATATCTACACCTCGCCTTGGGGGGTAATATGTAAATATCTTATATACATATATCAAATTAG
>NW_017387733.1:1931027-1955248 GCF_001664035.1 Metschnikowia bicuspidata var. bicuspidata NRRL YB-4993 | reverse complement strand
GGGGGGGTATAAACGGCTACGCCGGTCATTAGTGCATTAATATCATTAGTCTCTAATGCTTTGATATATTCAGGTTTTCATGATTTAAGGATTTTAGTTTGTTGTGTTTTAGGTATTTTATGATACTTATCAAAAAGTATACCATTAATTTTAACATTAACTTTATCAACGACTCCTACTGGTACTTTATGGGTTCTATTTCCTATTTTCCTTGATAAGTCGTTACTTCCAGCTTTGAAAACACTAGCAACAGTTATTAGCTTAAATTTAGCCGCATATACTTTAGCTAAAGAGTATCTAAGTATATAAGCAACTCTTGCAGTAAATTGTTTTCTATCATTGGCTACAATTCATCAATTAGAAAGTCCACGTAATATCATATTAATTTTACTATTACTTTCTGATTGAGGATATCTTAAATATCTAAAATTTGGTTTGGGAGTACCCATTCCATCACAAAACCCAGCTTCTTTAAGTATATTAATAACCTTAGCTTTATCAATGTAAAGAGTAGGTATAGTAATTCTACGATTAACTAGCTTATCACCAAATAATTGTTTAATAACATAGGTATTTCTACCTATAATATGACCGAGGAAAAATATCCCTTTACTAATGTGAGTGATATGAGTTTTATCTTCACTCAATGTTAATTCTAACTGATCAACTGATCATTTAAAAATATTTTGATAAGTTCTTTAATTTCGACAGCAAGTTTTCTAGATCCCGCCCCCCCCAGCAATTCAGGCCCTGCCCGCGGCCGGCCCCATCTGCGAAAACCGCGAAACTCCGTCAGACCCAAAACATCTCCACGAGCCGCGCCCCGCTCTCACCTCTCCATCCTCTTCCCCCTCCTTTTTTATTTTTTTTTCTTTCTCCACGCAAAGACCAGCGACAAGCCCAGGAATGTCCAGCGTCGCCCGCGCCGCCTCTCTCGCCGTAGCCTGCCCTGGCCAGGGCATAGTCCCGCGGGGCTGCCTCGCGGCGCTCCGCCGCCACCAGCATGTATTCCAGCACACGCTAGATTGCGTGGACCTGGTTTTCGGCGCCAAAGTATCGGCTCTTCTAGTCCAGGACCCGCCCGCCGCGCCCGACCCCTGGAGCCGCTCCACGGCCAACGCCCAGCCGGCCATCGTGGCCTCCACGTACGCTTTGATCCAGGTGCTCCGCGCCGTCACCGGCATCGATTTGATGGCCGATGGCCGCGTGGCGTATTTCTTGGGCCACTCGCTTGGCGAGTACTCGGCCCTTCTCCTCGCGGGCGTGCTCACGCTCCCGCAGGCCCTCCACGTGGCCAGGCAACGCGGCCTCATGATGGAGGCTCTTGTGCGCGAGAAAGCCTACGAAATGCGGGTCTTGGTTTTCCGGCCCGCCGCGTACGGCCAGGTGCACGGCTTGGCGGCCGCCCGCGGCGTGCTTGCGTGTGCCAACAACGCGTCGCAGATCCTGGTTCTGGGGGAGCCGGGCGAACTCGACGCGTTGGTGCACGAGCTCAACACGCCGCGCAAAACCGTGCTCAAACAGGTCCTGTTGCCGGTGGCCGTTCCGTTCCATAACCGTGTTTTGCGTGCCATCGAGCCGCGCTTGCTAGACTTGGTGCCGCGGCCCAGGCCGGCCCTGAAGCCGGTCGTCAGCAACTTCACGGGCGGCGTGTCTGCTGGGAATCTTTTCGAAAACACGGTGAGATGCAACTCGGCGCCCGTGCAATGGAAGGCGTCCATGGAGTTGTTGGAGCGTGCGGGCGTGGGGGCGGTCGTCAACTTGGGCCCGGGCAGTGCCGTGGATGCGATCAACGCCAAGTTCGGCTTGGCCAACTACCCGGTGAAATGCGAGGCCGACATGCAGAGACTCGCCGCTGCCTTGAGCCCCGCGCCGTGATCACCACAGGGCGTCTTTGGGCGGCAGCCTGTTTATTTCTTCTGAGTATTCTTCTGGGTATTCTTCTGGGTATTCTTCTGGGTATTCGTCTGGGTATTCTTCTGGGTATTCTTCTGGGTATTCTTCTGGGTATTCTTCTGGGTATTCTTCTGGGTATTCTTCTGGGTATTCTTCTGGGTATTCTTCTGGGTATTCTTCTGGGTGTTCTTCTGGGTATTCTTCCGGGTCCTGTCGGAGTATTCTTCTGGGTATCCTGCCTGCGGATGCTGTCCACGTGCCCAGCCTACTCTCTGCTGGCGCTCCTGGGTTTCGGTAGCGTGGTGTCAATATTGAGGCAGAAAGTGTACCAACGTGGCAGGAACCCTGACTACGGGACAGTGAGGTACTGCTCGAGCTGCTGCAGTTGCTCACGTGCCTGGTCGGTCCCCTGTTCTATGATGATCCAGTGTGGCCCTTCCAGAGAGCGTTGGCGAACCGGGGGAAAAGAGTCTCTGCTTAACTTCAAAACTCACAGTGTAGGTGGAAACGGGAGCTTGCGCATCAAAAGGAACCAGTGAAAAGAGCCATCCTTTCCCAGAAGCTTCATCAAAGAGAGCATGTTTAGTAGGAAAAGAATGACCAAATCCAAGAAGGAGCGGCGCGTCGAAACTGTCCTCATCTGGCGCACCCAAAACACGCCTCTTTAGAGGATTTCTTGCACCTTGGGCCTTTCACTCAAGGTACAGATCTTTGGTTGCTCTCTAACCGGCGGCTTCGTGGCTATTAACCAATACCGTCATGACTGTACCCCACAAAAGTGCTCCGGGCTTAGTTAAGACTGTCTGTTGATACTCTTTGCTAAAACTGTGCTTACGTAAATGATGTTTTAGAGACTTGTGGAGCCGACTCGAATATGGTAGCAGGATCAAAATCAACAATAGAAAACAACAAGATTCAACTCCGTTTGGAGTATCAGGTGCATTGATGGATCACCAGACGCGCACCTTGCATTGTACATATATACAACACTAGACGGAAAGATAGATGAAGAGAATATGCAGAATTGGAAAATGCGTGAAATTGGCTGCAATGTCTCTCGATTCTCGAACGGTGGTGACATCATTTCCAAAAGCTTAGATGCACCTTTCCACGTCACCAAAATCACAAAGACCTAATGAACTATATTGTTTCGAGCAATTCATTGCAGCTGCCCGAAATGTGGTGTCATGGATCTTTTTTGTTTTGTTTTGTTTTGTTTCTTGTTTTTCCTTCAGACCGACGGTGAGTTTCCGAGACATATTGCCCATGCACGAAAAGTGCCAGCTCTATAGACTCCCACCTACTGGTCAATAAATGGCAATTCTCCAGTGCAGCGATCTGACATCATTTCAAATGGATCAGTGACGATCATCACTTTTTGAATTTCATTAAACAATCCATTTTCCCTAGGGCTGTGTTTTCAACCCGAAAGAAGAAAAACATACTTCCATATCTGTGATGATTCATGACTTGAACGAGTGTCTGGATCACAGCAAAAAGTTTTAGTGTTTATAAAACTAGCCCCTGTAGTTAGTTTACTCACCATTTCTGTCTTCGTACTGAATGGTTAATTCATCTGCACCCAAGGTGCTTGTCTCATTTCTCATTCATCTCTTTGAGTGATGCAGTGATGTACGAATTTTCATGAAAGTTTTTGCAGCATTATAGGTTATTGACTTTTTTGAATGAAGAGACACCAAACTCGAATTATTCGACGGGACTGTTGATTTTAGTTCTGTGCTGGGATAGTCGTTCAAGTAGACTCTTTCTGGTCGTCTTTCGCTGATAGTCTTGATCTGTTCCAGCAAATTTTCTAGGGCGTGAAACTGTCTTATTCTCATGTAGTGGGACTATAAATTCTCCAATGGCTTCACCAATTGAACCGCCATTTCAAAGCGGCCACCGTCACCTCTGTAGTTCTACATATTCCTTTGTCTTTTGTGAGCCGCTACACTATGTTAGATGTTCCACACAACGCCAGATGTGAAGGTCCCACTTGACTTCATCGTTTGGGATATATCCACAAATTCCTCTCTCTAACATCAGGTCCCTATCTCGCATGCATCCAGTTTGCAAAAGTCAAAACCAAAATTTAGCCGAGATGGATCAAAAGATCTTGTTGACTTGTCGCTTTTCTCGAATGTGAATATGTGGCATGTGATAAGACAGATGTACCGACCCATGGTTCACGTCTGGTCTGCTTTCTCCTCCAGGGTATATTATTTATCTTCAGCTGCTTATTTGACCCGTACCCCTTGGTCTATCTTAATAAAACCTTTTTGATGATACTAGCTTTGACATCTTCTGTAATTTAGTTTTCTTCTGATATCGCATACTTCATTGGTTACTTCGGACCCATTTACTGGATACTGAGACAAAACTGACTTTTGAACAATTAAAGTCGACTTACTTCTCCGAATTGTCCTGCGTCTTTGAAGTAGTCTCTGGAAACCAGCCGTGCGTAGTATTCAACTTGTCACCTCCCACTATTTTACTTCTTCTTCAACGAATATTCATCGGCCTCGATCTTCTTAAATCTGGAGCTTTCCTGTTTGTCACCTGAAACTTCACACCATCCAAGCTTCAAAATAATGTACGTACAGATGTTGAACAACAAGCAGCAGCATTCTCTGATCTTGCGTTTCATTCTCCATCAGATCCAATATGTTGAGCTAAACTAGATCTTCCATAATTTCTCATCCTTTTTAGCAGTCACTGCAAGTATTTACATCGACATTACTCGACTTCGGTTGACAGTGCTGAGAACTGTTGCAGTCTTTCCTGAAACCCTGAGCGTATCTTTCCCCAAAAACTACTCCTTTGATGTGCCCGTGTACCTGATGTAAGCGGGAAATTTTTATGTCTTTCTGAAATCTATAACGCCCAGTTTGTGACGTTTTATACGTCTCGGATTGTTCATGGAGAGTGGTTTGTTTCTAGTTCGAGTCCTTGACAAAACCTGCTGGGCCTCGTTTCTCCTGACGATTGTTGAGCAGGGTGCCTGGTCAGTATGTTTTCTTGTAAACTAGGATCTTGTGCCAGATACCATTTCCTTCACCTTCAAAGGCCCACCAGACCCTTTAACTTTGTGCAATATGCGTGCAATACCATTTCCAATAGTACGTTCAAATATACGTGATATATACGTGATACATAACTGATGTATAAGCAATATATAAGTCGCACATACGTGATATATATGTAAGGTAGGGCCTCTGGGTAAAGTATATAAAGGTGGAATAGAACTCCTGTAGAGTTCTAGAGACCAGTGATCAAATAGTAATACATAACGCCTATGTCCCGTGAAGTCCCTAACAATATACGTGCAAATTACGTAAAATTAACGTATGATTAACGTATGATTAACGTATAGTTAACGTATAATTAATATATAATTATCGTATAATTATCGTATAATTATCGTATAATTAACTTTTGATGAATGTCTAATTATCATATAACTAACTTTTGATGAATGTCTAATTATCATATAACTAACGTATAATATACGGCAGTACTGCGTGCAGTAGTATTGGGCAATTGTCACGTGGAAGCTCGGGCCGCCCTTTTTCTAAAGCCGCGCCAGCGTTAGTCACCGGAACAGGCCCGATAAGGGACCCTCCGCGATTCAGCGGGTACTCCTCCTGAACCCTGGCCCACAAAGAAAAGAAGCGACAACATCGGCCGCCTCCATTTATTTTCCATTTTCTGGAAACCAATCATTCTCCTGCCTACCGGCTCTACTTAAATCTTCATTTTTTTTCAGTTTTCGGGCAGGCCCATCTTTTCGCCCGGTGCCGATTCACCCTTTCTGCCAGCGCTTGTGGATTTCACACCACGGTCGCATCAGAATATTGGCACATTTTTGACTCCGCGCGCCGAGTCACCGCGGCCCGAAAAATATAAAGCAGTCGCGGGGGCCGCCGCGCACAGCCAGGAAAAAATCAGATAGGCCCTACATCCAGAGCCACTTCGTCTTTTGCGTCCTGATTTTCGACATGAGTGCCCAGTTGATTGACGGCAAGGCCATTGCCTTGCAGCTCCGCCAGAAAGTGCACGCCGACATCCAGGCCGTGCAGGCCAAGCACGCCGACTTCAAGCCCAGCTTGACCATCGTGCAGGTGGGCGAGCGCCCCGACTCTTCCACCTATGTGAAGATGAAATTGAAGGCCGCCGAGGAGGCCGCCATCCGCTGCGACTTGGTCAAGTTGCCCGAGTCCGTGACACAGTTTGAGTTGCTTGCCAAGATCGCCGCCTTGAACGCGGACATTGCCGTCGACGGCATCTTGGTCCAGTTGCCCCTCCCCGCCCACTTGGACGAGACCAAGGTCACCAGCAGCGTGGCCGCCAGCAAGGACGTGGACGGCTTTGGCCCCCACAACGTCGGCGAGTTGGGCAAGAAGGGTGGCAACCCCACGTTCTTGCCTTGCACGCCCAAGGGCATCATGCAGTTGCTCGAGCAATCCGGCGTCTCTGTGGCCGGCAAGAACGCCGTGGTCGTGGGCCGCTCCGACATCGTCGGCCGCCCGGTTGCCAGCTTGTTGACCAAGGCCAACGCCAACGTCACGCTCTTGCACTCGCAGACCTCCGCCGATAGCTTGCAAGCATACTTGGCCTCCGCCGACATTGTGGTGGTTGCCATTGGCGTGCCCAACTTCGTCCAGGGCAGCTGGTTGAAGAAGGGTGCCGTGGTCGTGGACGTGGGCGCCAACTTCGTCGACGACAGCTCCAAGAAATCTGGCTCGCGCATGGTGGGCGACGTCGACTTCGAGTCTGCCTTGCCCGTGGCCTCCTTGATCACCCCTGTTCCCGGTGGAGTGGGCCCTATGACCGTGGCCAACCTCTTGGACAACGTCGTCATTGCTGCCAAGGCCCACTACAAGAAAAACAACGAGACCCCGCAGTTCACCAACCCGCTCAAGTTGGACTTGCAGACGCCTGTGCCTTCTGACTTCGAGATCTCGCGTGCCCAGCAGCCCAAGCGTATCAACCAGGTCGCTGAGGAGGCTGGTATCTTAGACTCGGAGTTGGAGCCATTCGGGTTCTACAAGGCCAAGGTCTCCTTGGACATCTTGAAGCGTTTGGAGAACAAGGTCAACGGTAAGTACGTGTTGGTCACCGGTATCACCCCCACTCCTTTGGGTGAGGGTAAGTCCACCACTACCGTGGGCTTGGCCCAGGCATTGGGCGCGCACTTGGGTAAGAACGTGTTTGCCAACGTCAGACAGCCATCCATGGGTCCTACCTTTGGTATCAAGGGTGGTGCTGCCGGCGGAGGCTACTCGCAGGTGATCCCCATGGACGAATTTAACATGCACGTCACTGGTGACATCCATGCGATCTCCATGGCCAACAACTTGTTGGCCGCCGCCATCGACACCAGAATGTTCCACGAAAACACACAAAAGGACGCCGCTTTGTACAAGCGTTTGGTTCCTGCAAAGAAGGGCGAGAGAAAGTTCCCTGTCGCGTTCTTGAACAGGTTGAAGAAACTCGGCATCGACAAGACCAACCCTAACGACTTGACCGAGGAGGAAATCTCCCGCTTCGTCAGATTGGACATCGACCCAGACACCATCACCTGGAGAAGAGTGGTCGACTGTAACGACAGATTCGTGAGAGGAATCACCATCGGCGAGGCCCCTACCGAGAAGGGTATGACCAGAAAGACCGGTTTCGACATTTCCGTCGCCTCTGAGTGTATGGCCATCTTGGCCTTGTGCACTTCGTTGTCCGACATGAGAGAAAGATTGGGTAAGATGGTTGTCGCCGCTTCCAAGGCAGGCGAGCCCATCACCTGTGAGGATATTGGCTGTGCAGGTGCCTTGACCGCTTTGTTGAAGGACGCCATCAAGCCAAACATCATGCAAACCTTGGAGGGCACTCCTGTCTTTGTTCATGCTGGGCCTTTCGCCAACATTTCCATCGGCGCCTCGTCCGTATTGGCTGACAAGATGGCCTTGAAATTGGCCGGTACCTCGCCAGACTTGACTGAGGAGGAGAGAAAGAAGCAAGAAGGCTACGTCGTCACTGAGGCTGGTTTCGACTTTACCATGGGTGGAGAGAGATTCATGAACATCAAGTGTAGAGCCTCCGGCTTGGCTCCAGACGTCATTGTGATTGTTGCCACTGTGCGTGCCTTGAAGGTTCACGGAGGTGGTCCCGACGTCAAGGCCGGCGCGCCATTGGCTGCAGAGTACACGCAAGAAAACGTCGACTTGTTGAGAGAGGGTTGCTCCAACTTGGGCAAGCACATTGCCAACGCCAAGGCGTACGGCTTACCTGTGGTTGTGGCCATCAACAAGATGTCGTCGGACTCCGACAAGGAGCACGAGGTTATTCGCGAGGAGTCTTTGAAGTACGGTGCTGTGGATGCCATTGTGTCCAACCATTGGGAGGAAGGTGGACAAGGTGCAGTTGACCTTGCCAACGGTGTGATTGAGGCAGCCAACTCCATCGAAAAGGACTTCCGTTTCTTGTATGAGACTGCTCCAAGCGTGGAGGAGAAGATCAGCACCATTGCCAAGGAGATGTACGGTGCTGGGGAGGTTGAGTTCTTGCCCGAGGCACAGAAGAAGATTGATCTTTACACCAAGCAGGGCTTTGGCGACTTGCCCATCTGTATTGCCAAGACGCAGTACTCGTTGTCGCACGACGCCGCGTTGAAGGGCGTGCCCACTGGCTTCAAGTTCCCCATCAGAGATGTGAGAGCATCCATCGGTGCCGGCTACTTGTACGCGTTGGCCGCCGAGATCCAGACCATCCCCGGCTTGCCCACGCACTGCGGTTTCATGAACGTGGAGGTCAACGAGGACGGCGAGATCGACGGATTGTTCTAAGAACACATACAGAAGTTATGAAGTTCAACACTTTATGATGTTACGACAAAATTAGAGAAGGGAAGTCTATGACAGGATTCAGTTATTAAAGATTCACCATGAGTTAATACAGGAAGTTATCCACCTTGATGTAGTATGCCGCGAAGACATCTGCACCAGGCACGCGATCAGCAAGAACCCTGCCGCAACACGCCAGTAGCCAGGGCCAGGGGGCGCTTCGCCATGAGAGGATTTTCCACTTCAATGACTGTTGTTCGCGGCTGTTTCTTGGTTTTCTGTTTTGGAGCCTCATCGCCCCACGGAGCGGCCCGGCGCGTCGAGACAGAGATGACGAGAATGAGACTAATAAAAAACAGACGGAAATGAAAAACGAGCGGAAATGAAAACAGGCGGAAATGAAAACAGACGAACATGAAAAACAGACGAACATAAAAAACAGACCGAAATGAAAAACAAATGATAATACTAAAAACACTAACCAGCCGAAAATGGCACAACGGACCCATAACACCACGCCTCCCAGGCTCTGGCACCAGCCATTTGCATCCAACCCGCAGACTCCTATCCGGCTCGCGCCACCCCTAGGCACCCGAGCCAGAGGCCGCGTGCCTGCACACAGCGCCGCACGCGGCATCCGTCTCGCATCCAAAAACCCACGAAAAAACCCTGGCCTCACTGAGCGCCTCTTGCCCCTTATTCTCATAGCCGCCTTCTTTCGTTCCGTGTGCCCCGCCTCATTCCAGCACACCGCCGCCAAATATCGCAAATGTTCCGCTCGATCAGAACCTCGGCCCCGGCACGTGCCGCCGCGTTGCACGTGATGCGCCGAACGGCCGCCGCTGTCCCGGCCAGATGCCTCTCTTTGGCGCCGGCCAAAACCGGGTTTTCCCCCGCGGGCCGCCGTCCTGCGGCACTTTTCACCCGGCTCCGGGCGTACAGCGTGTTGACGCAAAACGCCGCCAAGGAGTACAAATACCGCGATGTCAAGGCGCTCACGGAGGCGCGTGGCGGCCAGCCCGGCGCCTTGCTTATCGACGTGCGCGAGCCTTCGGAGTTCCAGGAGGGCCACATTCCCGGCGCTCGCAATGTGCCGTTCAAGTCGTCTCCTGGCGCGTTCGACTTGTCCGAGGAGGAGTTTGAGGAGAGTTTTGGCTTCGAGAAGCCGGCCAAGGACCAGCACTTGGTCTTCTACTGCTTGGGTGGCGTGCGGCTGACGGCCGCGGAGGAGTTGGCCAACTCGTTCGGCTACACGAACCGCGGCAACTACGTCGGCTCGTGGGAGGACTGGGTGGCGCATGAAAACGCTGCCGGCAAGGCGTGATTACCGGATACATGCCTGCCACGGAACGGTCACGAGTGAACACCACGGAACTAATGCTGGGGTTTTCTCGGAAGGATTTTGGAGCGACGCGCGGGCGGCAGCGCGCCGCTCGGTGGTTGCCGTTGTGTCGCTTCTTGGGCCGTCGTGTCGCTTCTTGGGCCGTCGTGTCGCTTCTTAGGTGCCGTCATGTCGTTTCTTGGGCCGTCGTGTCTCTTCTTAGGTGCCGTCGTGTCGCCCCTAGTTGCCGTCACATCACTCCCTAGCTTCCGTCCCTCTACTGTACATACCTCGGGTTCAGCCGGACCGCCCCCAATCGCAACGATGTCGCGTGTATTCGCTACTTCCCCGCCTACTGCGCGTCGCGGAACTCGAGCTGCTTGAACTCCTTGCCCAAACGCCTCTTCCTCTTCCTCTCCATGACCTTCTCGCGCTGGCCCGCGCGCATGCTGTCGAACTTGGCCTTCTGCACCATCTTGCGCTGCTCGGACCTCTTCAAAAAGTACGGGTTGACCTGCTCGCCGGTGCGCATCTTGTGCATCTGCTCCTTCTTGTGGCCCAGCACTATGGTGGACGCCAAGTCGCGGTTCTTCAACGTGTCCAACCGGGACTTGAGCGACTGCATCTCGAACTTGAGGTTGTCCGCGTCGCGGGCCGACATGCGCAGCATGGACTTCTTGTCCTTGAGCGTCTTCTGCATGTCCTTGATCTCCTGTTCGCGGTACTCGTCGAGAAACGCGTAGTCCTTGCGGATGCGGCTCCAGTCGGCCTTGCCGTAGGCCGCGTCGAACCGGATGTCGTGGTAGAGCGTGCTTTCCTTGGCCGTCTTCAAGCCCGCGATCTCGCGGATTTTCGGCACGGGCCGCTTCAGCGACGCCTCCGCGGGCGCGTGCTTGTTGCGGCGGTGCTGCAAGCTTTTCTTGGCCTTGTGGGTTTTGGGCTGCTGCGCCTCGAGAAACGCCTCTTTGTCGTCCAGCTCCGAGTCACTGGGCCCGGCGCTCTGCAGGCGGTCCCGGGCAGTACCGGTTTTGTGGCCCCGGGATGTTTTCTGTAAAAGACCCGGTTTTGAGGGCGCCTCCCGGTCTTTTCCGGGGGCCTTTTGCGGGCCTCTGCTGGCCCTGTCCTCGGCCATTAGCTTCTTCTGCGCAGAGCTCAACGCCCCAAACGAGAGGGCTGAAAAGTCGTCGTCGCTGTCGTCCTGGAAATTGCTTTTGGCGGGCCGGAGCACCGAGCCCACGAGGTCGTTTTCGGAGTCCAGCCCCGAGCTCACGTCTGGCCTCACACGGGAATTCATCATGGGGAGAAAGAGATGGAGGAGATGGGCATCTGGCGGTTTATGCAGGCGGCCGGGGCCGGGCGGCGCGGCCTGCACATGCGGATGTATGGGGGTTTCGCTGGCCCTGGCCCCAAGGCGCCGGCGCTGTTCTGGCGATTTGTGGGGTTGGTGCCTGGCCGTTTGGGGATGTTTTGGCGGGACGGGCTGTCTTTTTTTGGTGGCACGGGCTTTGTTTTTGGCGGCATGGGCTGTTGTTTTTGGTCTGTCTGAGCGCACTATGGTGGCCTGTCGCGGCCCTCGGTAATGTTCCACCAAGGCAAAGGCCGCTGCGGTTCTTTCGCTGGCGTGGCCATTCATCTATGATACGCCCTCGAGGCCTTTGTTGGATATATTGTCAGGCTTTGGTGTGTGTGACCCACTAGACTGGACCGGGTATTAGCTGGACCGGGTATTAAAATTTAATTAGAGTGGTGTATTGCCGGAGTGGTGTAGTACCTGGAGTGGTGTATTAAGATTAGAGTGGTGTATTACCGGAGTGGTTTATTACCTGGAGTGGTGTATTACCTAAATACCTGGACTGTATTAGTATAAATCAGAGTGGTTGTTGACCGGACTGTTGTGTTAACTAATATCTGGACTGGTTTACTACACTAGTGTATTAACTGGACTGGCGCACTGATATTAATTGACTGGCATGCTGATTGGGCTATTGTATTAACTGGACAGGTGTACTAACTGGACTGGTGTATTGATATTAATTAGAGTGGTCTGTTGACTGGACTGTCATATTTACTAAACTACTATATTGAGTGGACTGGTGTATTAACTGGACTGGTGTATTACCGTATTACTTGGACTGGTGTATTAAGATTAGAGTGGTGTATTACCTGGAGTGATGTATTACCTGGACTGTTATATTTATTGAACTGCTATATTAAAGGGACTGGGTATTAGCTGGACTGGTTCATTCGCTGAGCTGGTGTAATACCTCATTACCTGGACTGTGTATTGAAATAAACTAGAGTGGTCTGTTGACTGGACTACGGTGCTAACTGATGACAAGACTGGTTTGATTGACTGGCATGCTGATTGGGCTATTGTATTAACTGGACTGATGTACTAACTGGACTGGTGTATTACCTGGACTGTTTTAAAAGCTGGACTGTTTTATTAGCTGGACTGATCAATTGTTATTAATCATAGTGGTCTGTTGACTGGACTGTCATATTTACTCAACTGCTATACTGAGTGGACTGGTGTATTACCTGGACTGGTATATTACCTGGACCGGTGTATCAACTGGACCGGTGTATCAACTGGACTAGTGTATCAACTGGACTGGTGTATTAGCTTATTACCTAATGGTTGCATTGGTTGGACTGGCGTATTAACTGAACTGGTAAATTTACTGAGCTACTATATCAAGTGGACTGGTGTATTAGGTGGACTGGTGTATTAATTGGACCGATGTATTTACTGGACTGGTATATTGACTGGACGGGTGTATTGACAGGACTGGTATCATACTATATTTCCTGGACTGGTATATTAACTGGTCTGATATATTAACTGGTCTGGTGTTGTAGCTCGACTGGTTTATTATCTATTACCTGGTTTGGTCTTTCCTGGACTGATATACTAACTGCACAATGGTGAACTTTGGAATTTCTCATACGCTATGGCAAGCTGTAGTGGCCTCTGATATATTTGGTATACTTGATGCCACTACGGGAGATATAATTTAATTATGTTAAACTCCATACTGCAGTGGTATGATAAACTGCACACGCCGATATTTTCAGTCGCATTGTGGTTGGAACTGATGGATTATAAATGATGTATCATGATACTGGTGTGTTTGATTCCACTCTGGTTAATTCTAATGTATCATATTACACCACAATGACTAGACTATACCCTTTGATCTATTTGATTGCATTCCGAGAAAACTCAAGAATTTTGGAGTAACGGTGCTTCTTCGTAAACTAATGCGGACTTAGCTAGAAGGAAGGAGCTCACCGATTTTGCCTCGAGGAAATTCTGCCATCGGAGTACATCTAGCCTGTGAGTGATAACATGTGGCTACTGATGACCCACAGTTTCTGTAATTTCAGCTTGAAAGGAGTCGTCGGGATACTGCTTTAACGGAACCAGAGAATGAGTAGCAGAGAACTATTCCTCCGGGATTTTGTGTTCCAGTCAGAGGTAACTAATTGGGAAACTGGATCTACCAAAATCGTGAGGGCATGAGAAACACGTAATTAATTGGCTACGAACAGTAGCGATGGCAGACGGCCCAGCAACTTTCGAGGCTTACTTGAAAATTATGCTACTGTGATTTATTTTATTACACTAAAATGAAATATTCTGGGTTATAACGCTTGATTTATTTGACTTCAATATAATTGATGGCTTAGGATACATTCCACTATGGTATATTTGATGTGTTATAGTACACCACAGTGGGAAATGATAGAATATAAACTTTAATCTATTAGCACGGAAAGTGCGATGCACTATAATGGGATATAAGATAACCCTTTTGTCTATTAATTGCATTGCAGAAGGGAACAATGTAATTGTCTTTGGGTGGACTTCAACACACTTTGGTGTGTTTCGCGACAATGTTGAATTGCAGTGGGTTTCGGAATTTGCTCCATCGTAGATAACAGAAGTCCTTGGTATAACATACCACCCTGGTGGACTTTGATAAGTTTAATTCCCGTTGTCATCTCCGCAATATGACCATGGTATGACCATGATGGACTATGTTGGTCTTTCAAAAATCACTACACCATATATTGCATTCAATAGCTAAACGGAAGAAGATCTTATCAAACAATCCTAGGGGGTATGGTAGAGATCATGCGTTATTGTCTATTGTGTTCTTGAGGCTTTGTTGTCATACCCCCGGATAGAGGTTATGGATCATATACTAAGGCCTTGTTGCGGCGGTACTATGTTAGAATAGTCACGCTATGATCTTGAACCTGACTGTCGAATCCTATTCTGTACTACCAATATCATGAAGCCTCTACATCCAGATGCTTGCAAACGAGCATTGAAAGTATAGCCATTTGAATCTTCGATTCTCAAGCTGACACCTGTCGGTCAATCCCACATGTTCTGTATTCATCGTGGTACATAGAGATAATGCATTTCTTGCTGGAGCAAATATTCTCAGTTCTCAATCAAAATGATACAATTGTTATCCAAAATTTTTAATCATTAATCAAGTTTTGGATGATTTCATCTATGATGATTCTGGCGTCAGCCGTAGGAGCATCCGATTTTCCAACTCAATGTATTATGTTCTATCGAGGAATAAAGAAGACTTTCGGCTGTAATTGACACGTATCTCTAATTACGGCCTTTTTCTTGAATATCTCCAGAGAGACATCACCCACGTGTTCTCGAGATGGCTCTACAATTTATAACTTGCATTTCCCCCAAAATATTCCCTCGTGATATCTAGGTATCGTATACGGGCTTTCGACGGGACTTAAGGAAGCTACATAAGTATCATACTCAAAGGCCGCTCATTCATCTTTGGGGTCTTCAGAATCTTTTCTATCATGCAGAAAGAAAATAGCGTCGTTTGCCGAAAAGACGACAATACAGTATGAGATATGTCTGGAGACGGTACTGCGAAAGCTACTCGAAACCCACGTTCATTTCAGAACGTGGATTTTGAGCGGCCGCGTATGGGTGTCTCTCCAAGAGATAAAATGAGCTGGCTTCCCAAAACTCAAACAAACCAAAACATGCAAAGGCATCTCTGCGGATGCGTGCATTTACATCCGGGACAATCACACTGATCTTGCCTAAAGAAGGTGCATCGAAGAATTAAACGCTTGTTATTTAGTCTACGCTTCGGTTCCTGTGACCAAAGCCCACAGTTGATAGCCCCTCTGTTTTTGTTCCGCAACCGTCACACAAACTTCAACTCTCGTGATGTCTTTTCCGTGGTTCTAATTCCATGCAAGTGGTCTCCCCTTTCCAGCCTATGTTGAAAGGTCTCTTTTTTGTAGTATGCTATCAACATTCCCATTTGACTTCTTGCTCATACAAATTTCGAGCCTGAGAATTTCCTTTTTCGGCGAATAGTTTGGTTCGCCGGCATCATGCTACATACTCTGCGGCCTTGATTCTCCAGTTCAAGGCCGCTTCATTTTAATAGAATCTGCTCTTCAAGACACAGCCAGGACATCTCGTCCACCTAGCTAAACACGCAAGACCCCAGCCTCGGATCGTCTGTCTTTTCTATTCAAACCCTGTGGTGCCGTGTCTAACTATGTATCACTTTACATATCTGCGACCCCGCATCTGCCACTATATATGGAGACATATAGCCGTTCCACCCCATTAGCATTCATGGCGCCACGCCATCAAATTCTGCTCCCATCGTCACGCCCAATTTCCATAATCAGGCACTGTCTGAACCTCGCCGTGTGTCGCCTCTAAGACTAAGTCTGAAACGCTCTGTGCGAATATTAAAAAATAAAGGCCACTAAGCACCCAAGGCTGACAACACCCAAAAACAAAGAAATAAAATAAAAAAAGACAGGGAAGAATGACAAGATGACACCGAGCGTCGCCAAGCCTCAGATTCCTCACATTAGTCCCCACTCTGAACGGGCGGCAACAGCCCTCCGAAATCGGAGACCCATGATCGCCAATATCCGATCGCCAATATCCGAATCTCGCCTCGCGCCTCTGACGTAATTAGCAGGCTGGCCCTAAGTGCGGCATAGTGGCTAGCGTATGCCATACCCCGGGTGCCTCTATTCCGTCTACCAGCCCCACAGCCACCAAGCAGGTCTTTTTATACCTGAGTTTCAGGCCGGTTTCACCAGGAGCTTATTTGTAGTCTCGATTTACAAGTCCTCCAGCCCGAACTCGGGACGATATTGCCCCAATACACCATGTCACGTGCACACCACGTCACGTGCAAACGGCGTTCAGCTGTGGCACTGCATAGACGGCAGTGTGGGCGCAATTTCTAACAGTGCCCCAGGCCAAAAACCACCAAACATCAGCATCCTTTTTAGGCAATGCACGCGTACTTGGTGCCCGGCTCCCCGAAATCCAGAAATGAACATCTTCTTTTTTTTCTCTTCTTTTTTTTCTGAACGCCCGCTAATCCACACGGCTCTCCCGCATGGCTGTCTTCCGCCACGCCCCGGGCTAATAGACACAAGCCCGCGCATCGGCGCTGTCCCTAGAAACGCCGGGGCATATGCGGCACCGGCATCTCTGTGCAGGCAAGGACCAGACGTGTCCGAGCCACCTCGGTACATCGTTGCGGCATAGAAGCCGCATGCCATCAGCGCGAGAAAACCGGGGCCTTATTCCTGTGTTCCTGCTTTCTACTACTATACTGTTCTTCCAGTTAAAACCGCAAATCACACCAACCATGTTGTCCAGAGTTGCCCGTGCCACAAGAGTATGTTAGCTTGTCGTTTGTTATTTTATTTGCTGCCGTTCTGGCCGCCCAGCCTTGGGGCCGCAATCTATTGATTTGCGGCCGGTCTTCTCTGGCCCGGCGTCTGGTGCTCCGGGTTTGTGAAGAGCCTGCCGAAATTGGTGAAAGCCCCTGAATCGGCGCCATCCCCGATTTTGTGTCATGGGCGGGTACTGCGCTAAATTGCTGGGCATAGTAAATCGATCTCTGGGTGTTGTCTCGTCGTGGCGACACTCCTAGTTGCTTCTCGTCGGCGGTCCCGGGCGCTGCAGGCGGCGGCCTCTGGGCCGAGAAATGTCACATGATCAAACAGGACATTCCGGGATGGCCCAGTGGGCTCTCATTGTAGCCATGATGCGCCATTTGAGCAAAGACTCGATCCAGTTGATGCTGGGCTGGGTGGAATCGGGTCTTTCCCGATTCTTTGCCCCGGGCTTGGCTCTCGTTTTCTGGGTCGGACTCCGATCCGGACTTCGGCATGATTGCTTGTGGGCCCTTCCTTTTTGGGCTTTTCCTCGTTGGGACATCCCTAGTTGCTTATGGCATGTATCATTCTGGGGGCCGTCTGTTTGCTCTTGTGGCTTTCTGTTCACTCGTTCACTCTTGTGGCTTTCTGTTCATTCTTGTGTTTACAGGACTCCTTTCAGAACGCCGTCCGGCGTCTGTTCTGTCTTTCGCGCCCTGCACCACGCTCACCCATGCCTCCCGTTCCTCTCCCTGCCCTGCCTCCTCTCATCTACTAACATTCCCAGGTTGTGCAAAAAAGATGTTTGTCGTTGCACGAATATCGCTCCGCTGCTCTTTTGGAGTCGTTCGGCGTGGGTGTGCCTAAAGGCTACGCCGCCACCACCCCTGAAGGAGCTTTCGACGCCGCCAAGAAATTGGGCACCAGCGAATTGGTGATCAAGGCCCAGGCTTTGACCGGAGGCAGAGGTAAGGGCCACTTTGACAACGGCTTCCAGGGCGGAGTCAAGTTGATCTCCTCCCCAGAAGAGGCCAAGGACTTGGCTTCCAAGATGTTGAACCGCAAGTTGATCACAAAGCAGACTGGTGCTGCCGGTAAGGAGGTCACCGCCGTCTACGTGGTGGAGAGAAGAGACGCCAGAACCGAGGCTTACTTGGCCATCTTGATGGACAGAGCCACGCAAAAGCCCATGATCGTGGCCTCCTCCCAGGGAGGTATGGACATCGAGGGTGTGGCTGCGGAGACCCCCGACGCCATCAAGACCTTCTCGGTCGACTTGGACGCCGGTGTCACCGACAAGTTGGCCACGGAAATCGCCTCTGTCTTGGGCTACACCCAGGAGGCTGTCCCCGAGGCTGCCAAGGCCGTGCAGAACTTGTACAAGGTCTTCATCGAGAAGGACTGCACCCAGGTGGAGATCAACCCCTTGTCCGAGACCCCAGACCACAAGGTGTTGGCCATGGACGCCAAGTTGGGCTTTGACGACAACGCTGAGTTCAGACAGAAGGACGTGTTCTCCATGAGAGACACCACGCAGGAGGACCCCGAGGAGGTTGAGGCCAGCAAGTACGGCTTGAACTTCATCAAGTTGGACGGCAACATCGCCAACATCGTCAACGGTGCCGGCTTGGCCATGGCCACCATGGACATCATCAAGTTGTACGGCGGTGAGCCTGCCAACTTCTTGGACTGCGGTGGTACTGCCACGCCTCAGACCATCGAGAAGGCCTTCCAGTTGATCTTGTCCGACAAGAAAGTCAACGGTATCTTCGTCAACATCTTCGGTGGTATCGTCAGATGCGACTACGTTGCTGAGGGTTTGATTGCTGCCACCAAGAACTTCAACTTGGACATCCCAGTCGTAGTCAGATTGCAAGGTACCAACATGAAGCAAGCCAAGGACTTGATCGACAACTCCGGCTTGAAGTTGTACGCCTTCGAGGACTTGGACCCTGCTGCCGAGAAGATCGTCTCATTGGCCCCAAAGGCTTAAATTAGCTACGCCCCTATATTCAAATAACAAATGAAAACGTAACTCTAGATTGATAATGTGAATGCAAAGTACCCGGTTGGATATTTAGGAGAAAATTCCGGGTTTGGCTATGAATACGATGGACATGACCTGGTAAATAATCCGTTCGATGATAATGGGTCGATCAGCTGAATGCACTGTCTGAGGAATCTGGCTTCCTTGAATTTGATGATTTCAACGTCTCGTGAACCTTTTCAGAATACCATGAAAAATGTCTGAATGTCTTTTAGAAACCTGAATCCTTCACGCAAAACATCTCCATAAGACACGCTATTTACACCTTATAAACAATCTTCCATATTGTTGTCTATAAATAACCTGAATATACGTGATTGAGAACTTGAACCCAGTTGATTGTTTAATCTCTGTAAAATACAATCAAATATTATCGATTTACAAGGGCTATGAGTGAGTCATTTGTAGCGGTAAAGCTGCAAAGCCCGCTGCTTTTGCTAAACCCAAATTTCACTGCTTCAGTCTTAATAAAAAATATGAGTTATTTATTTATGCAATCTGAAGAATTGAAAAGCGTATAGGGTATTTAATCTCTTTTCTGCAAATCTGCAAATAATTGACGTTCAAGGCTTCTTGTTTCTTCCATGCATAGTTAAGTGATGTCTTTCTGTATCTCGAATTCTTAGATTTTACTGATACATATCTCTCTTTTGATTAAAAGGTTAAGCATTCATAAGTATTAGACACTATGATAGTGGAAGAAGCTGTGTTACCTTTTCTTTTGCCTATAAAGTATTGGTCATTATGACTGTATTTAGGGATACCTTCTTGTCTTGTGGTCTATATTTAGGAAGATGATGAATAACTGTATAGTTTAAAATGATTAAGTCTGTTTCATTCTGATTAAATATTGTTTGGCCCACGAGCTGTCTCATCAAATATTACATTTCTTCACAGGTGGCAAATAATCTGGTTGTGCTTTGCGTGCGTTGCTTTAGTTCATACTAATTATATCAGGTGAATGGCTTCAAATGCTACATCTTTAAAAGCCGCTTCCGCTTTTCCTGAATTGATCAGCTTGTTGAAATTCAATTCAAGCCGAACAAGATCACAAGAACATGGGTATGATGATATTCAGGAATACTCATTATGGTGGAGAAGTCACCGTGAAAACCTTGCCAAATTATACAAGCTTACCGTTTTATTGAGTTCTATCGCACTAGCTGGGGAAGATCTATATTCACCGTTTTTAGTCGTCAAACAATCCGATAACTTCGAGAACTTCTTCAACTCGGCAATGATTCTTATGCTTCTTAGTAATTTAATCTCTCGCACAGATCAACGAATTTATACAGAGTGAGTCTCGTAGGCTGATGCGAAATATCAATTGGTTTGATCAAGATTTTACCTGTTAATTCGAGAAATATGGCCCCTTCAAGCAGCGACATCGAGTGAATGCAGAGGTCTTGAAAGCTAGATCAAATGATTCAACTGACAAAAAGACTGGATTTTGTGCCCCGAAATATCACATTTAACTTGTAATTTGAAATGGCTCATCCACTTTAAGATAAGACTTCAATAAATAATTTACAACCTCCATGATTGATCGCGTACGCACAATATCACGAAATTTATTTAAATGCCTCCAAAACGATTTGCAATGTAAATTTGAGATCTAACATGTGTAATTTTTTGGGTACATCTCTATTTTAAACACGAGAAGTTTAGGATATGTCGTGCATTTCCAATCCACTAACTTCAACTGATATAAACACATACCTCGTCATAAAGAAACTCTATTTTCCTCTTGATCTATTGGTAAATTTTACTCCAATAAATCTCTTTTTTGAATCATCAAGGTGTCCAGGCGCTTTTTATTGGCAAATAATTCTGTCCAAACTACTCAAACTGTTCATATTGATTGTAAATTAATTTATTTTTCCGCAATGCTATTTATGAGGCCAATTCAACAGCTTCATGATGCCCCCTCAAATATTTGAATGATCGGGCGGGAACTATTTGACTTCGCCTTTTCATCTTTCAACTGGAGCACGGGTGAGCTGACCCAACTAAAAGAGCCTTCTTCAAAACTGAGCCCCATAGATACAAGCCCCATTGAAGCCAAGGTAGCAGAATCGGCAAATTCATATTGATCCAGGTGACGGGCAATAAGCAGTGACATAATGCTGCTCAGATCATCCATATTAGAATTGCTAGTATCCAACACTTTGGTGTCCTGGGTGCGTGGAAAGTTTTCTGGGTGTGTTAAAAACAAATTTTCATGCTCGATTGTTGGTTTTGCTGTTGATTGCTGTAGGTCAGTATCACCAAGCTGTAGACCTGCGAGCACCATTTCTTCATCCTCCCAATTTCCAAGGCTAGAAAGGTCCAGAACAGAGCATATTTTTGACCGCCTTCCTATTTCCGAGGTGGCACTTTGTGTAGTAGTTTTCTCTTCATTCTTTAGGACATGTGAGTGTTGATTCTGAGAGTCTTTTCTTTGATGATCAAGTCCCAAGTATTTAGATCGAGGTACAACTGCTTCTAGGGTAGCTTCTTTAGAAGACAGAAAAGTAATGGGTAGAATGCCTAGGAAATATGTCAGACGTGTTTGCAGTGGGCCAGGGTTTGTAGACGTCAGGCATCCATTCTCAGTAGCCAAAGTGCACTTTTCTTTGCAGCCGTTTCCCATAAAGTCGTTGAAAAGTTCATTGACAAGACTCTTAATACTTGGATCGTATGCAGAGGGACATTCTGGATCCCTGGGTAAAGGGTTTTTCCCGGTATCACACACAATATTGTTTGAATTACTGATATCCTCAATAGCGGGACAGTCTCTGGAATACAAGGAAAAGCTTGTAATATCGCCATTATGTCTGCCGTTCGCAGAAGTCATACTTGCACTATGCTGGCCATAGCCCCACGGAATAAAGATGCTACTAAGGCGATATGGCAATCGCTCCTTTGCAAGATGGTTAGATTGCATATGCTCGCTGGTGCTTCCATTCAGCTTTTGAGAAAGTACTGCAGTGAATTCCCTAGCTTTTTGAGCCATTAACTTCAAAAAGGGGGATTCATGAGTGCTTCTGCAGTTGATGGAAGCTGGGGAAGCAGCACCATTTTCTTTGAGCATGGATGCCTTGGACTCACATCCCGCAAAATTGTTGCTGAACATTCCGATGGAATACAACAAATCCAAATTGCAGGGGTACAGAATGTCTCTTGTGCTTATGTCACTGTGTGGGCAGGAGCTGGAGAAGTACGACATGAGACGGGCCAGCCAATCAGAAAAGGCAGTCAGTTGAGATTTAGCAGATTTTTTGAGACCTGCTTTGGTTTGTGGCTCTCTAGTTTTATTTGGCATGAATTGCCATTTGTTCTTGTCTCTTTCGACGCCACCAAAAGCACTTGCCCGACGAGCACCTATATTTCTGATGCCGTGATGGAGGGAGCTTCCGAAAGAGAACCTGGCACTCTGCGGCCTCGGTTTCTTGGAAGCCCAAAAAGACATCTTGGAAAGATTTCCGGTGAGTTTTTTGTTGCTGAGTCTGAGGTAAGATAATTAGTAGTCGGTGGAGCTTCTGGTGATAGCTGCGAAAGATAAGCGCTGTTGATGAGGTCCGGTGGCAGAAGAGCGATGGAAGGCCAGCAGGATTGGAATTTCTTGATTATTGATAAGGCAAACCAAAGGCCAAAACTAGTGTGACCAGTAAGTAGTATGAAAAGCTCCTAGGTCAAATGAGCCGACTCTTTAATGCCTACTTTTTTCCTCTGCCATGGAGCGGCTGCAAAGTGCGGCTAGCACATAACAAAAGACGGCGCCACTTCCTCTCTTTTCATGCATGATGGCGAGAAGTAGAATACGAAAATTAAGATCAATATTCGGAAAAGAAATGTGAACCTCATGGGAATAAAAAAAGCCAGGATCACAAATCCCGGCGGTGTTCTTCATGTAGGTGCGCATGTATCATTCTGATCAAGTGGACCACCAGCGTGCATTTCAACGGGCCCAGGGACAAGCACTGCCTAATTCCAAAAAAAAAAAGCAGAAAACACATTGCAGTTGATTTTCAATTGTATCTATTTTCTAATTTCGACTGGTTTTTCCTGCAGGCCTATATCTCCGAAGCCGGCGTCATGGACATTCGGCTCATACAGCACTATCTCTGGTAAAAATAAAAGGCCAAGATGGGTCCAGACTTCCCTAATTTTTGTTTTTACTTTTCTAGTCTTATTTTCTTTTTGTTTTTTATTCTGCATCAAGTCAGGCTATACTTCTTGTACAACGACTCTTCGTACCCGTGATCAGATCAGAGAGCATCTAATGTATCCGGACACACCCTTTGAAATTCTGTTTGGAAATCAGTATAAAGCTTATTTCATCTTTTACCTTACTGTGTGTAGCTCCTTTTTTGTGGCCGCCTTCAGGGTGTATGATTCACATGGTGTCTGAAGAGATATTGCCCTCTCCGAAGACTCTCAAGAGCTTTTGAAAGGCAATTTCATCTGAACATGGTGATCTGGTAGCATTTCTGCAAGTACATAACCTCACCTGAAAAAATTCTCAAAACTCTCAAACCCTCAAGGCCGGCTGCAAGAGAACCGCCATCTTGACGCTTGAAGTCAACAACAAGGCGTCCCAGTTTATAGACACTTTTGTTTTTGAATGGCTCGAGGCTCTTAATGGGTCATAGCCGTGCAATTTCTCCTGTCTCGTTTAGAGAAGCATGAGCTGATTCTCATTCAATCACTTATACTAGGATAAGGGTGCAGCCCTGAATTCCCAGTAAGCAACCCGTCCGCAGAACTGATTTTGCTTGACTTTCAAGGTCTCCTATGGAATACCAATGCCTTACGCAAAACTTTCAGTGCCGAGATCAGAAAATTAGATGTCTCTTGTGAATGTGGTTTCGTCATTTCGTATATAGGATTGTGATATTGCTGGCGCAGTGTATACATCCACGAATCAATACTACGACAATGAGTGCACAGCGCAAGCAAATGGGATAATTTCAAAACACCATCGATACCTGAGCACTAGCTTCAAGCGCTCTGGCTCCTTCTTCCTTTTTTGCGGTGATGTATCCCGATTCACTATTGTACATCAGAGCCCAATCCCAGCTCCCAGGCCCCGGTGTTTCGCAACCTAAATGTCGCAATGTCGTGCGGAGTTGGGCCACTAAAAACCAGTGTATGCCAAAAACCACTGAAGAGTTTTCAGTCCCCAAGCTGAACAGATACACATGTTTTCGAATACGGGGCTCCCCTCTCATTTAAAGCCAGACTTCGTTGCGCTCGGGGCTGCAATCGAATAAGCCTGGTCACGTGATGCCAGCGTCGCCACTGGGGCCACAACACCATGTGAGAACTAGACGCTTAGCCCTAATTAATCATGTGACAAATGAGACATTAAAGTTCGCACCACTTACCCGGAACCAAATAGCACGACGAGTATATGAAGGGAAGAGAATTCCCT
>NW_017387733.1:1771231-1929442 GCF_001664035.1 Metschnikowia bicuspidata var. bicuspidata NRRL YB-4993 | reverse complement strand
ATTTCGTATATAGGATTGTGATATTGCTGGCGCAGTGTATACATCCACGAATCAATACTACGACAATGAGTGCACAGCGCAAGCAAATGGGATAATTTCAAAACACCATCGATACCTGAGCACTAGCTTCAAGCGCTCTGGCTCCTTCTTCCTTTTTTGCGGTGATGTATCCCGATTCACTATTGTACATCAGAGCCCAATCCCAGCTCCCAGGCCCCGGTGTTTCGCAACCTAAATGTCGCAATGTCGTGCGGAGTTGGGCCACTAAAAACCAGTGTATGCCAAAAACCACTGAAGAGTTTTCAGTCCCCAAGCTGAACAGATACACATGTTTTCGAATACGGGGCTCCCCTCTCATTTAAAGCCAGACTTCGTTGCGCTCGGGGCTGCAATCGAATAAGCCTGGTCACGTGATGCCAGCGTCGCCACTGGGGCCACAACACCAGGCGCGGCCGCGCAGGCCCTCACATAATCAACGAACAGAAGAGCCTCCACACTGCGACTCTTATTTACATTAGTTTGCTTGCCACACCACACAAAACACCCGCCATGTTCTTGACAAGATCCGAATACGACAGAGGCGTGTCGACGTTCTCGCCCGAGGGCCGTCTTTTCCAGGTTGAGTACTCGCTCGAGGCCATCAAATTGGGCAGCACGGCCATAGGCATTCTGACCTCCGAGGGCGTCATTTTGGGCGTCGAAAAGCGGGTCACGTCTCCGCTCTTGGAGTCTTCCTCCATCGAGAAAATCGTTGAGGTTGACAAGCACATTGGCTGCGCCATGTCTGGCTTAACCGCGGATGCCAGGTCCATGATTGACCATGCCAGAGTCTCGTCTTTGACCCACAACTTATACTACGACGAGGACATGCAAGTCGAAAGTTTAACACAGTCTGTGTGTGACTTGGCGTTGCGGTTTGGCGAGGGTGCGCTGGGCGAAAAGAGGTTGATGTCGCGGCCGTTTGGCGTGGCCTTGTTGATTGCCGGGGTGGACGAAAAGGGACCCCAATTGTACCATGCCGAGCCCTCGGGCACTTTCTATCGGTACGACGCGAAGGCCATTGGCTCGGGCTCCGAGGGCGCGCAGACCGAGTTGCAAAACGAATATCACAAGTCCTTGACGTTGAAGGAGGCTGAGCTCTTGGTTTTGAAGGTGTTGAAACAGGTCATGGAGGAGAAGTTGGACTGCAAAAACGCGCAGTTGGCGTCGGTCACACAAGACGGCGGCTTCCAGGTGTACGCGGACGACAAGACGGACGCGCTCATAAAGGAGTTGAACGAGACCACGGCCGAGGAGGCCCAGCTTTAGTGGGGCCCCGGCTCGGTGAGTTTCAGTGAGGCCCGCTTGCAGTGGGTGGCTTTAGTGAATGCAGAGTACATACCAATCATACGACGAAAAAGCGATCGCCGCCACGCCCGGCCGTCTAGAGAACCGCCAACTTGTCCTTGAGCGTGCCGAACGACGCGTTCTCTGTGCTGGCGGATCGTAGGTCCTGCGTGAACTGCTGCAAGGACAGATTGAATTCCATCCAGAACTTTGTGATCACGTTGTTGAGCCCCGCAATTCGGTTCTTCACGGCCTCTTCGTTGAACTCGACGTTGTCAAACCTCCCCGGGTAGTCGCGTGCAAATGCCTCAAGCAAAGCCGCGTCCGTCAGAATAAATGTCTTTTTGAGTCTGCTGGTGATGCCGGTGAACTCCGTCACCAACCCCAAGGACACACGTATATGCCCTAGCAATTGACTGTTGGTGATCATGGAGTCGCGCAAGATGTTGCTGAGGTACGTGCCGATGCTTTGGTTCAATCCGTGAACATCCACATGCGGTGCGTCCGGCCCAAACTTGCCGCCCGAGGCTTGCTGGTTCAGCGTGATTTTGATTTTCTCGTCGAAGATGCTATTGTTCTTGTTTGCGTGCTTCGTGAGTGGCTGGCCTCCGTCCTTGAACGGCGAGCTTGATCTGGGGGCTCGCGATGCCGGCCTTGGCTTTTCAAGCGATGCTGTGTACTGGTTCACGGTGGCCTTCAATTCACCAAAACTCGCCTCAATGACAAAGTGGTCCACGTAGTTTTGGAGCTCGGTCACGAAGCTCTTCATGCGGAATATCAACACGCGGCTGCGCAAAATGAGCTTTCTCAACGGCTCAGAAAAGTGTTTGTAGTTCCACACTGTGGAATACATCACATCCCGCCACGACGAGTCGATGAGCTTGCTTGCATACCTGATGATCATCTGGAGCTTGAAGATTAGCTGGAACTCGAAAATGAGATTTTCGCTGATCATCAAGTTTATCGGAAACGGCAATTCGCAATCAATGTTGACGGCCGCAATGACACTGCTTTTGTCTGGCTCATCCCCAGATGACTGTTCGGATGCCAGCGCAATAGTTTGTTGGCGTAGAGACTGGCTCACGAGTTTTTTGATGGCACTGGATGCCTGTTCGTCGCCAGTTACCGCGTCTGCGGCATCAAACGACCGGATGCTGATGATCTCCTCCGAGAGATCGTAGAAATTATTGGAGTCAATGCTGAAGTTCTGGAATGTCCGGAGAAGACTGGATATGCTTGATCGGGTAGTCATTGGTCCCTGGTTGATTTTGGAATGTCGCTGCTTTGGGTCTCCCAAACTGAACACGCCGTTGAAAGTATCAATGAGTGTCACTGTGGAAACCTTTCTCTTATTTCTGCTCAAGTCGTGGATTGCCTTGTCAAGAAACGTATCGGTTTTGGACGACTCGCACAAAAGGTAAGTTTCGTGGAGGCACGAGAGCATGTCGCTGAAATGGTATCCGCGGAAGAGCAATTTCAATAAGAGGTTGTTGGCCCGATCGTAGAACTGGACAATTTTGAGGTTGAGATCCTGGGCACACAAACTGGTGATCTTCTCCGGACATGCAACATTGGAAATGTCGTCAGGAAAATCCTGCAACGAGGCACTGCCAATGCACCGCTTGAATATGTTCAAGAACTTGCCCGTGGCAAGAACTTTAGCCTGCACTTCTCTGTCTAGAAACTGGCCAATAAGCCCGTCTACCTTGATCACATAAAGCTCTTCCCAATACCGCTCCACATTGGAGTAGAATATGTTCTTGGGGAGGTCGTTTTTCTTGACGAGGAACTCCAGAAAAAGGTCACTCAACTCCCCCTCGGCAAGCCACGTGTTGAGAAGCGACACGTAGTCGACGCTTATCGCCTCGAACAACACAGAAAGAAAAGCACATGCCTTCATGTCGCCCTCGTATAGGACACTCCGGCTCTCCACAATCTTAAGCACCAACCCGCCTTTGCAAACATCAAAGGCGTTGGGATCCGAGGAGACGCTGGTGCCTAGATTAATATCGGATCTGATCAGGCTCAAGAATGTGTCGAACCGAGGATCCCTGCCGGCGGAATCCCCGGATATGGCCAGCGACACTGACGTTGCGGTTTTGAACCGAGGGTTGCGGGCCTCCGTCTCTGTGTGCACCGCACATGCAATTTCGTACAAGTGCTTCAAGGCATCTGCGCAGGAGCTGTGGATCTCATTGTCCATAGCTGATAGAGATAAGTGGGGGTTTAGGTAGAACGCATCTTCAAACGACAATACAAGCTGGCGAAAGTGCGCAAGGCATCGGGCAATTTCTCGGCATAGCCGCTGGTTGACTCTCCCGAAATGTTGCATATCGTAGATCTGGGCAAACGCCCGGAGCCCCAGGTAGTACTTGCCGTATCGGAGGAGTTTTTTGGCGACTGCCTTCAAGCTGATATCGAGTGGAGCAGCCACCCTGAAATCGGGGCCGCGGATCCGGTTCAGGACAAGCGAGGCCTGGAACCGCTCGCTGTACCTCACATAGTGGCCCTCATACCCTAGCAAGGCAAAAAGCAAGTCTTTGATGATCAATGCCTGTTGTGTGGAGACATCCAGAATCTCATTGAGCAGAACGGGCTTGATCGGGCTTGGGGCCGCGCTGGGAGCCGCGGAAAAATCAAGGTGGTACAGCGGCTTGAGCGTGACTAGCCTTTGTGGGTATGATATTGTGGTTTCGGACCCGTCCGGACTGTGGTCCATGGCAGGGAGTTGTCTTTGTGGAGTTGAAGGGACCAAGCAGGCGAGGTGAGAATGTCTGTTGACATGTGCCGGTTGTGTGCAGGACAATGTTTCCGGATTGGGCTAGCGGCACGAAAACATGGGTGTCTGGCGAGGATTTCCACAGATTCTGAGGGCGTATAGACTCTTATTTTTCTGCCGTCCCGACAGCAATAGGGACGCGTTTTTGGGTGTATCTTGTCGGGCCCGCTCTATGCGCCTAGCCCTGGAGCCCGTCCATCGCGTGAACTTCAGTAGTCACGCAAATGCGCCAAAAGGGGCCCTGCGATCGGCAATTTTCCCATGAGTCTTCGAAACTCTCTCGTACTTTTTGGGTTTTTGTCCGAGCCATTGGTCTCTGGGAAACCCGTTGGGCGCCCATCCCGGTCACGTGACCGGGCCCGACGTAAACAAACCATGCGACGCGCCGCGCAGCCAGCCGCGCCATCCATCTCCATGTCGCTCTGGCCTGTATTGGAGAACCAAGACGAGCCTACCTCCCGAGAACTTTTCTGTAGCTTCTTGAAAGTGGGTGACCTAGGCTTCTGTAACTAGGTTGACGCCGCTCTTGAAGAAGTCAGGCGGCTTGTTTTTTGGGGCCGTGGATGGCCGTGCTTCTGGGTAATTAGGGGAGCTTGAAAATTAGGTGGCCCTCTCAGGAATTAGAATTAGCTGAGCTTGAAAATTGGGTGAGCTTGAAAATTAGCTGAGCCTCTCAGGAATTAACTGAGCCTGAAAATTAGGCGAGCCTCTTGGGAATTAGCTGAACTTGAAAATTGGGTGAGCTTGAAAATTAGGGGAGCTTGAAAATTAGGTGGCCCTCTCAGGAATTAGAATTAGCTGAGCTTGAAAATTAGCTGAGCTTGAAAATTACGTGAGCTTGAAAATTAGCTGAGCCTCTCAAGAATTGACTGAGCCTCTCAAGAATTGACTGAGCCTCTCAAGAACTGACTGAGCCTCTCAGGAATTAGCTGAGCCTCCCGAGAACTCTCAGTATCCAGCCTCCCCAAACCCTGAGTGGTCCCCTTTCCCCATCAGCCCGAAGATCCAGGAACAGCGTGCCAGGCCGCATCTAGTCGCTCGCGTCAAAGCCGTCTGACAACGACATCTCGTCCATCATCTGTGCTGCGGCCCTCTCGGCGTCCTCTTGCACTTGCCTCAAGCCACAGATCTCCTCCAAGTAGCCGGTGCTATTGAGGCAGTTTCTCACAAAGTCCCACTGCCCCGCCTGGTACATTTGTGCCACGGTCTCGGAACATGCAGAGCAGTGCTGGTATGCCGGCGTGCTGAGCTTGGTCTGGGTGAAGTTGTGGAGGAAGCCCCTGATCTGGTGCGGCACGTCGCCAAAGCTGGAGGTGCCGCCATGCGGCGCCCTGTTTTTCTCACCGTGCTGGAGCATGGACACCCAGAGCTCCACCGCGAGCGACGCCGCGAGCAAGGCGCCGCCCGGCCGCGTCACCGTGCACATCTGGTCCAAGCTGCGGGCCGACAACGAGTCTGTGGGCGCCACCACGTCGTTGCAGAAGTAGCAGCCCAAGCGCGCGGCCATGTCGAGCGGGCTGTGGCGGAGAACCAAGAAGCTGTCGAAGCCTAGCGCAGCATTGATGACGGTTTTGTTCATGGCCACGCCCATGACGGTGGGGAGCCAGCGGGACTCGCGCGAGTCCATGAGGAGGAACACCGCGTCGTGCTGATCGAAGAGCTGGCGCAAGAGGCCAAAACTGCGTTCCGCGTCGGCCTCGGCCGCGCCCGCAACGGGATGCCCGATCATCGGCACCTCCATGTTGTAGCCCTTGGAGGACACGCCGGGGAAGATCTCCGCCAACGCCTCGCTGGCCCGGGCCGCCTTTTCGGCGCCTTGGCCGGCGGCCCCGAAGCAGTCGCGGAACGCAAAGAGCGGCTGCCTCACGGGATTCGAGTACGACACGCGGCCACTGTCCACGAAGTTGATTTCGCGCACGCCCCAGCCCATCAACGCCCGGGCCACGTAGCTGCCGAGCGTGCCGGCCCCGAGCAAGAGCACCTTCTGGCGCCTGACGACGTCCAAGTCGAGGTGCGGCGCCACGCGCCACTTCATGAGCTTGAGGTTCAAGTCGACGGCCTGGTCGGCCAACTGGCGCGGGTCGATGAGGGAGCCCAAGTCGGCCATTTTCGGGCCGAGCCTGCCCTGCGGCGTGCGCTCCCACCCGGCCACCATGGGCGGGCTTTGAGCACTGAACGCCGGGTCGAGCTCGAGCTGCACGGCCGTGCTCAGATTGTTGTTTCTGTAGATGACGAGCTCGATCTTGCGAAAGCCGCGGGCCGCGAGCATGTAGAGGTGGTTTTTGAGCGGCACCGCCGGGGCACCGTCGGCGGCAAGACACGCGTCCGCGTACACAAAAACGCCGTCTTTGGAGAAGCCGCTGGTGCGGAACGTCGGCGTGGTTTCCCCGTGCTGGGCCTGGAAAAACTGCGCCGCGCCCTCGCCCACGAACTTCTCGATGTGCGGCAAGAGCTCGCTGTTGGGGGACGAGCGCCGCACAAACCACGTGGAGTGCAAGACTGGGTATGCAAGCCAGTAGTAGAACCGGTACTTCTTCAAGTCGCAGAACGACACGACATAGAACGCCTCGCGGAGGGGCGCGTGGTCCAAGCTGCGGGCCAAGTCGCGGCCCCACTCCTGAAGGAGGGCCTTTTTGTCCAACGCCTTGAACTCCTCGATGGTGTTGACGTTGTAGAGCCGCCCGTCCACCGTCCTGGTGAGCGCGTCTGTTTGCGCCTGCTCAAAGCAGTTGTAGTCGAGGTTGATCACGGGCCGGTCGTTGAACTTGTTGAGTTTCAGCGGCTGGGCCATGAACCCGTGTATGCGTTTTGGCGAGGAGTCCAACTTGTATTCGTTGAGGATTCGGTGGGACAAGTTCGTGAAGAACGAGGAGTCCACGAAGGACTGGACGGGGTGGAACCTCAACGGCTGCGGGTCCATGTTGAGGGGACGTGTGTGCTGGTGCTGGGCCTTGCGATCTGCCGCCGAGTCTGTGTTTGTGATGGTGTTTGGTGAAGGTGTTTGGTGTTTGGTGTTTTGTAGATGTTTTGTAGTTTCAGTGTTTTGTAGTTTCAGTGTTTTGTAGTTTCAGTGTTTTGCTGTTTTGCTGTTTTGCTGTTTTGCTGTTTTGCTGTTTTGCTGTTTTGCTGTTTTGCTGTTTTGCTGTTTTGCTGTTTCTTGTTGCTGCTGGCTATTCTTCTTGTTGCTGGCTTTTCTTCTTGACGCTGGTGTTTCTTGTTGGTGATGGTGCGAGTTTATCTACAGATTAGCCAAAGTGAGCCAAAGTGAGCCTTCGGGCCCGGCCCTATGCAGGCCGGCTGGTGCCTGATACGAGGCTCCAAAATGACACCGGCCTCTGGCTCCCTGGGCTGGAATGCGACCTCAAACATCGGGCGATTTGCGGCTTCCTGCTCTTGAATGTAATGTGTGGATTTTAGCGGTGGGATTCCAATCGGGGGCATGTGGCTTCTTGGTGGACAGACTATCAGAAGCAGGCCATGCCGCTAATTTCGCGTCTTCTGTCTCCGAACATCACACGCAGAACATTGCAAATGTTCCAGAGAGGCATGTATACGGTGTGTGATGGATGTGTGTGCTTTAAATGGGTGGACTGATGTATTGCTAATGGATGTATAGTGCCGAATGGCTGGATAGACTGTGGAGTTGAAGAACTAGTGTTTCGCTAATCTCATGAATTATACCTGCTGGATTGAAGGTTGAGTTGTCGAATATACGGATGAAGATTAGGAAAAGTATTGATTTAGGTTAATTGTACGAGCTAGAGTACAGATCAACGAAGACATCCAAATTATCACAAACCGGCCATGCCGGGTTAAGAGCCCTCTCACTTTAGATAAATCTCTTGGACCTTCCTGTACATTGGAATTATGACTGTGGGTATGATACAAAATAAGCATGACTTACATTAAGATTGGATATTTACCAACTAAAGAATTTTAGTGGGGATGATCTACAGCTAATTAATGCATTATTGATCTGACGATATGGTGGATCTACAGTGTCGAATGCATGGATAGACTGTCGAATTGATGCATTAGTGTTTTGCTAGTATTATAAATAAGGTCGAATGGACAGCAGCTGGACGAATTGATGCATTAGTACGTTGGCCATTTTATGAATCCATACAGTGCTGAATTGATGAATGGACACTGATGGATTGCTAATATTATTGGCTCATGGTGTCGAATGAATGGATGGCTGGTCAAATCATGCATTAGTGCTTTGCTGATTTTATGGGTTTACATAGTGCTCGATTGTTTGATCGATTGTCTAATGGATCGTCTGCATCACCCGCCTCCTTACCTGGGTAGTCACCAGCAATCCAGTGCTTTGCTGATAATCAAACCTGGTAGTCTCACCATTGAATCAATTATATAACTCAATGTTCTCTTGTTTCCAAGGCTTGCAGCTTCAAAAACCGAAAAATACAACCATCTATCAAAGAATGCTCAACACCAAGTCAGGAACCTTCAGAAATATAGTGTGCATATTCATAGAATCAATGTGAATCTGGAGCCTGGGCCTACAACAATACAGCAACTCTATATGGTACTGACTTCTGGAATGCGGTGACTGCTGAACAACTAAAGTGATTTGTGATAAGAAATAGCCAAGGACATTTCGATTATTGAAATATCGCAATGAGATCAGTCAGCTCAGTGATTATCGCGTTTTATAAAACTCACCTTACCTCCGTGATACCATAGCCCATAAAAAGCGAAATACGATGACATTTATCGGCAATCAGCTCGACCGATATTGAATTGCATAACACATTTGTTCTTATTATATATTGATCCTCCTTGCATAGATCATTGTGACAATGGATGACAACAGAAAGAAATATATCCACAGTCAGACGTGTACAGCATCCAAGACAGCCCAAGGTCATATCAGATTCTTTTCCAAATTTAAACCCTGCGTACCGCTTCATTGTATTGAAAAGAGGTAGAACAATGATCCTGGCCACTTGGTTGTAATTTTAGTTTGCCTATTCCGACATGACATGAAAGAGCACGGATCAACATCGCCAATATCACTACTACTAGAAAACAGCTTCTGATTTGATTCCCCAGACTATGCCCTCTTGGCTTTTCTCTCCAAGGTACTTGCTTGTTTCTAACTTCCAGTATCCATCCTAAGGTATCACCAAGAAAACTTCATTGGCTTTCGGTTCAGAGTTGCATAAATGTCACAGAAAATATGACCATTATGGGTATTCCATGTATACAATCTGCATTGACTTGATATGACTTGCGGATTCTTAAAGCAAGAGTTGTCATTTTTAGCAAATGTCCAACATAACGTTTTTCAGGAAACCAAAAATGAAGTCCAAGTCACTTTCTAATATCAGCAGACTAGTTCCAGTTATCTACACCAAGCTGGCTGGATTACATGACTTACTCCGGTAAGACGTCCACTAAATTAATAGTATACTCCAGGAACTAGCTGCAACTTGTCAGTGGGCTTGTTTCAGCGTATACTCACTGACAAGATTTGAGTAAGCACAGCTCATAATGGCTCTTTCGGAATCCCCTCATAGCTTTAGCCACTATACTGCTCCTAATAAAAAAGGCTGGTTGTGTTGTCCAATGAAAAATGTACATATCTTGGACTGATGGATGGGTATATCGTCGACTAGATTAATGTACACACTACTGAATCCATCGATGTACAGTGATTTAAAGTGTACGTCTTATGCATTGTTTGGTTAATTTGTGGATATACCGCTGGATTTTATATAATGTCAGATTGATGGATTGATATTTTCTTAATCAGCGGATCGGAATACTCCTAAATTATTGCTCAATGAATTACCAATCGGACTGATACACTATTACTTTCATGAATCTATGCTGTCAAATTGATGGATGTATATATTGCTAGATGAGCAGAATATACCTTGCTGGCTTCAGAAACATTACCTCATGTGAAATTGATAAATTGAAACTGCCAAATTTATGAATGGAAATACTGGAAATTGCTTGATGAAAACACTGCCAGATTCATGAGTAGAGACACGCTAGTGAATTAGATGATACGATTGATGAATCCTGAAGTGGACAGATCGATGTATGCAATGGTGAATGGTTGAGAAGAAAAATACAAGCAACCACACTATGATCCGCTCCGGATCGAGGTATCGTGCGCCCCGACTATCTAATTTAGCAATTTCTGTTTCTGATCGTCAGGGTTCTGACTGTCAGAATCAACAAATCTTAAACTGACTGACCAATGACTACTCTAGCCTAGTGCCTCCACTGCGCTTGCACTACAGCACATCAGGAATCTTCGAGGTCTAGTCCTTAGAGACTTTGCTCGACCAGCACCCAGAAACTGACAAGTCAAGTACTTCAATTAAAACAAGGTCCTTAATCTCTGGAGCCGATGTAGCAAACATAAATGAAGCCCTCAACGCCAGTTTCTCTAAGCCCATCTACGACCTCTCCCTGCTCCGTTCCACGTTTGTTACTCGCCTTTGTATGTAACTCTACTCCAAAGTCATGCCATCGATCTCGTCCAACAACTCGTCGATGCCAATTTCCACGGCGTCTTCGTCGTCCTCCTCCATGTCGTTTTCGTCCTCGGCACTTGGCACAGGCTCCTCGCCGGCCTTGTACAAGTTGATGGTATGTCTCAACTCCTGGTCCTCTTCCAACTCCTGCAAGAACAACTCGTAGTCTCTCTCCGCTCTCTCTTGCTCCTGCTTGGCCTGTCTGGAGTCGTCGTTAGCGACGATCTCGTTGTGTTCGCGGGCCATTCTCTTCAACTTCCACTTTCTGTTTCTGTTCTTCTTGGACTTCCTCGTGTAGTGCTTCTTGATGAGCACGACTTCTGGGGTGTTTTCTGTGTCCAAGGAGTCCCACAAGTCCGAATTGAAGTTGGTGTTGGTCAAGTAGTAGCCCATGGCCAGGTCGCCGGCATGCAAGAAGGCACCCAAGTGGGAACGCACGTAGAAGGTTCTGTCGTTGACACCCAAGTCACAGGCCCTGCACACGGTGACGTCGGCAAGCACGTACTTGCCCTTCATGTCGCCCGTGGGCTCGACATCCAAAACAATGAACTCCACGAGCTGGTTGACGTCCAGGAGCGGGAGGAAAGGCTTCTTCCAGTACAAGGCCGCAGGCAAGTCTGCGGTTTGCAAGGTGTTGGGGTCGATGAACTGCAACATGTTGGTGACCTTGTGGCACACGACCAAGCGCGTGATGTTGCCGAACTGGTTGGCCAACTTCTTGGGGAGGACCACGAGATCGTCACGGCAGATGGGGGCGATTTCAATGGAGAAAGTGAACTTGTACGACGACGAGCCGGACTGCGTGTCTATGCTGACCAACTCCTCGGAGCGCTTGTTTTTGATGGGGGCCACGGCCGACAAGAAGTCCACCATTTTCGTGGCGTGGTTGCGCTGCGCGTAGAAGAAGTCCAAGCCGTCCTTGGCCTCCTGGATGGAGATGGTGTCCACGTGCGCGTTGTGTCTCAAGATCAACTGCTCCAAGTAAAGGAACGTTCTCTTGTGTGCCACCTTCTGCCTGATTTGGACGGTGGCCCTCCAGGTGTTGGTGGTGAAGGACTTGGCACAGTCCGGGCACTGCATGGCAATCACCACGTACTCGACCTCAAAGGTCTGCTGCACGATGGTGTTCTGCAAGGCCTCGCCCTGCACAGTCAACTTGACCCTGATACGGCGCGAGTGCGGCTCGGTCCAGATGAACGAGGCGTCGATCAAACGCACCTTGGACAAGCCCTTCAAGCGGCGCAAGCAGATGGCCAAGAGCTCGCGCGACTCCAACTCCGCGCGGATCCACTGGCTGGGCGGCTGCAAAAACCGCTCGCAGTTTCTGCAGAACGAGATGTTGGCCTCACGGGGAATGCCCTCGGTGATGTCGACGTTCAATTTGATGCAGTCGTAGCACATGACTAGGCCCAGCGACCCGTCCATGGGCACTCCACAGTTGCAGCAGAGCACCGTGGCCACGCCCTCCTGGTGCGTGTGTGGTTGTAATGGGGCATACGACATTTTTGGCCCTGCGTGTGTGTGGTGCTGGGGTATGCTTGTATTTTAGTAAGCGAGCCTTGGGTCCACGAGAGAGTGGGGAAAGGCTGTGAAGAGGGGTGCTGCGGGGGAGCTGCGTGCGTTTCTTTCGGTGGCCGCCTGTGTGTTGCTTGGTTGCTGATGCTGTTTCTGCCTGCTCGCTACGGAGGTGCCGAGTCTGTGGAAAAAAGTCTCGATGTGCTTGCTAATAAAGAGAAGCAGTACGCGGCATCGGAAAAAAGAGGGTTTGGAGATGAGCAGGCCCAGCCTCGCGCACCCGTGCACCACGCGCTGCCGGTGTGCACGCTCCTGGTCCGGGACATGGATGTGCATCAACGCGCCATGCTTGCCAACACCGGCTATTTTCTCTTTGCGGATACACCACCCACACGCGTGCTATATTTTCAATGGTGGAGCGCAAACGAGCCGGCGGAAGCCTTTCTGGAGCGCCGCTCAAAAGAGCGAAAAAAGACGCCCGCGGCGGCACGGGTGTTTCGGACGGGCCGCTCTCGGCACCAGACAGCCCCGAGCCTGCCGAGCTGGGCGGCTGTCAGAGTGAAGGCGGATGCGAGGGGGGAGACGCGTGTAAGGTGGAGGACGGGTGTGAAGGAAAAGACGGCTGTAAAAGCAAGAACGGCCGCAAGCTTGCGGATGGCTGTAAAACCGCGGATGGCCGTGAAAATGAAGGCTGTAAAACCGAGGGTGGCCGTGAAAACAAAGATGGCCGTGAAAACAAAGATGGCTGTAAAACCGAGGATGGCTGTAAAAACGAGGGTGGCCGTGAAAACAACACGGGCGGTGGCGATGTTTCGCCGGACGACGGTCCCGGGGTAGCCAGCGGCGACCGGCCAGCGGCACACCATGGCAGCAAGCGCCCCACGCCCGATGGCCAGTCGCCCAAAAACGACGACAACGAGCCCGACGACGAACCCGAAGACGACGACGAGGAGGAGGAGACGCGGCGAGTGACCGTGTTCAACTTCGACGGCATGGAGTACGCGTTCAAGGAACGGCCGTCCGTGCTCGAGGAGCGCGAGGGCAAAATCGAGTTCCGCGTGGTCAACAACGACAACACGCGCGAGAACATGATCGTGCTCACCGGCCTCAAGAACATCTTTCAAAAACAGTTGCCCAAAATGCCGCGCGAGTACATTCTGCGGTTGGTGTACGACCGGCTGCACCTCCTGATGGCCGTGGTGCGCAAGCCGTTGACTGTGGTGGGCGGCATCACGTACCGGCTGTTCGACAGCCGCGGGTTTGCCGAGATCGTGTTCTGTGCCATCTCGCTGACAGAGCAGGTGCGCGGCTACGGTGCGCACTTGATGAACCACTTGAAGGACTACGTGCGGGCCACGTCGCCGGTGAAGTACTTCCTCACGTATGCCGACAACTACGCCATCGGCTACTTCAAAAAACAGGGTTTCACCAAGGAGGTCACGCTTGACAAGCTGGTGTGGGTGGGCTACATCAAGGACTACGAGGGCGGCACGTTGATGCAGTGCCTGATGCTCCCGTCACGCCTCCGCTACTTGGACTCGGGAAAGATCCTCCTCCTCCAGAAGGCTGCCATCGAAAAGCAGATCAAGATGCGCTCCACGTCCCACGTAGTACGCCCGGGGCTTCAGGTGTTCAAGAACGCGCGGCCAGGCTTCAAGCTCCTGGCCAGCGAGATCCCGGGGCTCATTGCCAGCGGCTGGCTGGAGGAGATGGACAAGCTCGCGCAGAAGCCCAAGCGCGGGCCACACTACAACTTCATGGTATCTTTGCTCTCCGAGCTCACGAACCATCCGCTGGCATGGCCGTTCGCTGTGCCCGTCAACAAGGACGAGGTGGGCGACTACTACGACGTGATCAAGGAGCCCATGGACCTCTCCACAATGGAGCTGAAGCTCGAGAACGACAAGTACGACACCTTTGACCAGTTCTTGTACGACTGCAGGCTCATCTTCAACAACTGCCGCTCGTACAATGCCGAGACCACCACCTACTATAAGAACGCCACGAAGCTCGACAAGTTTCTCACGAAAAAGGTCAAGGAGAGCGCGGACTACTCGCACTTCTTGGAACTGTGAGGGAGATGCGGCCAATGATGGTCGAAAGTCAATGAGAGGGAAGTGGAGGCCGGCGGCTTGCAGTACCCCATGGGGACAGCCACGGTGATTGCAAGTGGCCTGTCCTAGAGTATCTATCTAAGATGCACTGGTGATTCTTCAATGGTTATGGCCGGTTGTTTTTTAAGCCCGCCATTTCCGTCCACCCAGGTATGATGTGCTAAGCCCTGGCTGGACCCAGTCGGGCGGAATGGTACTCTAGCCAGAGGAACCTCCTGCTCCACCGCGCGCACCATGAGTGCTCCTGCACAATTCCGAGCAAAGGATGGTATATGCCCGAAGCAGCTCCGGCCGAGAAGACGCTAAGCAACCTAGCTTCGAACTGCAGCATTCATCCTCCCCAGCACACACTCACAAACCAAAATGGCGCAAATCTACACCAGCTCTACCTCACCCGAGGTCGCCAAGTCTGTGGCCTCCTTCGTGCTCAAGCACCAGGACGAAGCCCTTGCCAAGACCGGCACTTTTAAGATTGCCGTGTCGGGCGGCTCCATGGGCAAGGTCTTGAAGGCAGGGTTGGTCGACAATGCCGCGGCAGCCGGCAAGGTGCAGTGGGAAAAGTGGGAGATCTTTTTCTCGGACGAGCGTTTGGTGCCCTTGGACCACGCGGACTCCAACTACGGGCTTTTGAACGAGTCTGTGCTTAAGTTCTTGACGGGGGCCAAGCCCACGGTCCACACGATCGACGCCTCGCTCCTCACCGGCTCCGACGGCCAGATTGAGGGGGCCGACGAGCAGAAAGACGAGGCCATTGCCAAGGCGTACGCGGAGATGCTCCCTGCGGACGGCAAGGTGGACTTGGTTCTCTTGGGATGTGGCCCCGATGGCCACACATGCTCGTTGTTCCCGGGACATGCGTTGTTGAAGGAAAACGAGAAGCGCATTGCGCTCATCCGCGACTCCCCAAAGCCTCCACCAAGAAGAATCAGTTTCACGTTCCCCGTCTTGGCCAACGCCGGTGCCATTGCTTTCATCGCCGAGGGCGAGGGCAAGGCGCCAGTGATCAACGAGATTTTCAACGACGCACAGTCCGAGTTGCCCTGCAAGCTCGTGAATGGACTCGGCGTACCGGTGTCGTGGTTTGTCAACGACGCGGCGCTCACCGGGATCAGTGTGCCCGCGTCCAAGTACTAGACGCAGCCATGCACGCAGGAGCCAGGCCGCCTGGCGTTGTTTGTATCATCCACACGTACTCCGGTGAGAAATAAAAGAGCGAACACACAGGAGCGAATTGCAGAGCCCAAAGAGCAGATGGGGTTTATGACTTGTCTGTCTCTCCATCGACCAGTCCGGTCGAGAACAGTAGTGCCATCTGCGCGGCCCCAGCTGTGCTACCAGCGCGGCCCTAGTAATGGTATTCGCGCGGCCCCAGCTGTGCCAGTAGTGCGGCCCCACGGCCCATACAACGGGCGCGCAGCACCAGCCACCGTACCACTAGTATCTTCAGAATGGGTATGTTTCTGCCACCCAAAAGACGCCTGTCCACAAAGACAGCACTGCGGGACGCGGCCGCTACTAACACACACGGTTTAGGCGTGGCGCTATGGCTTTGCCCCAAGAAAAACACCCCACTCTACGACAAGCTCCAGGTGCTCATGAACTCGCTCTCCACCGTGTTCCCAGGCCTGCCCCCCAGGTTCGAGCCACACATCACCATCACCTCCAATGTCGCGGTGGACTTGGCCAACGCCAAGGATGACGTGGACCGCATTTTGCTGGCATGCTGCATCGCGCTCGACTCGCTTCCTCGCGACTCCTCGGACCCCCATTGGATCCACTTGGGCCGCGTGGCCAGCCAGAAGAGGTTCTTCAAAAAGCTCTATTTCCAGGTGCTCCGCGACCCGACGCTCGTGTCGTTTGCCCGCATTGTGCGCGAGCTCTTCGTGGTGCTCCCGGAGCGAACCGAGCTGGAGCACAAGGTCAAAAACCCGCACTTGTTCCACACTGACCATCTGGGCAACATAGTGCGCCGCAAACCGGGGCTGCGGGCCCGGGGGCACCCGCACGTGGACGCCGCGTTGGACCACGCCAAGATCCAGAGCGAGCTGGCGCACGAGGCCGCGTCCTGGTCGGCGGCCGAGTTCGACCCGCATCTTTCTTTGGTATATAGCGACTTGCACCCGATCGACAACGCGTTGTGGCACACGATCCGCTCGCGCGTCTCGGACTACCTCTCGTTGGAGGACTGTGACCTGGAGGAGTGGGACGTGCGAGGGAACGGGCTCTCGTGGGAGGGCGGGGTGTTGAAGTTGGTCCTCTGCGAGGGCGACGTCAACGAGTGGCCTGTTCTCGGCTCGGTGGACCTACACATGTGAGACCGAGATGCATTGGGGGGTCTGCCGCCTGGTCCCTGTGCCCTTGTGGGCTGGCCGGGGCCTGGGTCTCGATGGTTAATAGACAATAGAGCGTCTCTGGAAACGGTACTGCCGTGTATGAGTGCCGTGGTCCTTGGGCTCGCATGCCTGCTACGGGAAATAGGCCACGTGAGCACCGAAACATAATGGTGTAGTTATGTTGTGGAGTCACGGCCGTGAGTTGGCATGGGTCTGGGGCCTGCACCATGTCATTGTTGCATTGCAAACAGCACTCGGGGTCTTGGGATGACTCGCGTGAACAAGGCAATTCATTTTTTTTTTCTTAGCGACAGACATCATTCTTCCACTGCAGTCTTTCCACCGACGAAATCGCCAACAACGAGACGCACGGATGCTTTCCACAGCCACCTCTACAACAAGGTGGCACCGCCCAATGCCGGTGGCAAGGGCTCGGATATGCCTAACCCATGACTTTGAACGAAGTACTGGCCCTGGCAGACAACTGCTTGGAGAACCCAATAGCTATATTTGGCTCGTCGCCACGATCTTCCAGGAATACCCGAGGACTTGCGAGTCGCCGAAAATTAGCTCCATGAGCCCCTTCCACCATCTAATTTGAAGCGACAGCCACAGGAGACTATCTTCTGAGCTGGTGACGTGATGTGAACAGATGCATGACGAGCAGATGGCTGAAAGTGGCCCCGTCTCATCTCTGCGTAGAGAGACCGATGTGGAATCCCGATTGGCACGAATTTGAGCCACCGGAAACTCCATCGAAAGAAGGATTCGACTGACTCTAATTCGGCCTAAAAGTGTCGTACTCCTCTGGACTTCTCCAATTCAGAGGTCTTACGGCTACATTCTACATCACTTATAATCACCCGACATAATACAGCGCAGGAGAATTCCAAGCAACACAAATCTTCACAACGCCCCAGAGCATCACTCTCCATAATAACCTAGGCCCTGAACACGAGTCTTTGCCGTAAAAATGTTTTCCTTCAGTATCATCCCAAAGAATCCAAAACCATACCTCACATCCACCATGAGAATTCATGCAGCCGCGTTTCGGCACTGGGTCCGTATAGCTGGTTCTAGAATTCCATATAATATTAAGTAGTCGTGCTCATTTGATCAAATGAATCTGCCAACAAAGCTATGCCGAAAGGCCAATCCCCCTATTTTTGGCAACAATTGTGCATACACTGCAATGACATGATTGAATTTGCCATGACATACAGTATTTGCAATTAACAAAAATTACCGCACCAACCACCGTTTCCGTAAACATGCTTTCTCCTCCCAAAAATCGAATATGAAAGCAGTGCCCCCGTAAGTTCCCCTCTCAGAAATCCTCATACTAAGGAGACGATTGCAGAAAATAGCGACGTAGTCCTCCGGAAAAAACGTCCATTCATAAGCATTTGCATCTCGATGGTCTCGTGGCACCATCTCCTCTACCGCGCAAGCGCAACGCGCAATGCGATCTCCAGTGCCAGAATTCCAAACCTCGGCCCCACCAGAATGACGGAGTCGCTCTCGAAATTGGCCCTCAAGGGCTCCTCGAAAATCGTGGCGGACTACTTTGAATTTGCCATCCACAGCATATTGTTCCAGCGGGGCATTTATCCGTCGGAGGACTTCATCACCGTGCGCAAGTATGACTTGCCCATGCTCTTCAGTGCTGATGACGAAGTCAAAGCGTATATCCGCAAAATCATGGACCAGGTCAAGAAGTGGATCTACGGGGGCAGGCTTTCCAAGCTCGTTGTTGTGATCATCAACAAGGCCACCACTGAGAGTTTCGAGAGATGGGAGTTTTCTTTAGATACAAGCGACGATGTAGATACACAGGTCTCCAAAAGCAGGGCAGACATCCAAAGGGAAATCCAGGCCATCATTCGCCAGATCACGGCCTCCGTGTCGTATCTTCCTTTTCTAAAGGACGACGAGTATACTTTCAATGTGCTTGTGTACACAGACCCATCGTACGAAACAAAAAACATCCCTTGCGAATGGGCCGACACCAACGGAGACGGCAAGATGATCGAGGGAGACGCGGATGCCGTGCAGTTCTCTACATTCCAAACGACAATGCACAACGTGGGTACTTCTGTCAGCTACAAGTTGGGATAAATCACCCGAGTAAGACTTCGAGGGCCAGGCGACTGGACGCCTGGGTATTCAAACACACAGAATGTGGTGGCTGGTCCAAATTTTTAGCAGACAGGGCAGGGCATCGCCGCACTGTGCCTAGCGGTTACACCTTGTTGGGCTTTGGCGGACGCAAAATGGCAAACTCCTCCTCAAACCGCCGCCTCTTGTTGCCAATCATGAACCGCGCAGCGCCTTTGCTCCCAACTTTATAATCCCATTTGCGCAAGTAGTTATCCTGCTTGAGCAAGCCGTTGGTCGACACGGACTGCTCGCTGAGAATGGTCAAGTCGTTGAACCGGGACTTGAGCCCCATGAACTTGAAGATCTGTTCCTTGCCCGTCTCGGCGTTCACCGCCGGTAAGTAGTCGTTCAATACCAGGAACTTCATCTGGTGCACGTAGTAGTCCAAGACATAGACTATGCCCTCGTTGACCAACAGCTCGGGGCACCGGAAGTCTCGCATGGAATCGATGTTCTCCAAGACACTGCCGGTTTTTTCTAGGTCGCCAATGTCCCCGTATTTCGAGATCAAGTCGACCGGCTTGAGGTTCAACGTCACAATGACTATGGCCAACGCAATACAGTGGGGCGGAATCACAAGCGAGAGCGGCGTGGACATGATGTCGAACGCCACGAGCCATGCGAAAAACGTGGGTTTATAGTCCAAGCCCAACTGCTTGGCAAACATGACAACCAACTGGTCCACAGATGGCACGTTTGCGGCCCCGCTGAGAAAGTCGAATTTGAGCACCTGGAGCAATTTGAACTCCAAGCTCATGATGACCTTGCGCTGGATCTCGAGCACCGTGTTCGACGAGTTGCTAAGGTTTCGGTAGTGGTTTCTGGACTCGCCATCGATGTCCCTTATCTTGTTGGCCACGTTCTGGATATCCCGGAGTTTTTTGATGCAGTCCTCGTTCTTGGTGGCAAGAAATAGACATGTGTATGCAACCATGTACGGGTCCTTTTCGAGCTCAACCAAAGGGTCGTTTTCGGGGTTCATGTCGGCCTGCTCGTCGAAGTTGTTGAACAAGTAGTAGCGCTGGTAGTAGTTCATCAGCAAGCTCAAAACACGTAGCGGGAACTTCAAGGTCTTGATGACCTGGAAGAGAAACTGGTACATTTGGTGTTTGCGCTGGTTGTATGCGATTTTCTTATTGTCTGGGATGGTACTGGCATGGAGATACGAGAGTTCTGCGTGCGAGAGATATGGCCGCGACACCTGGAGAACGGTGGGCTTTTCCACCACATGCCGATGCTGCGACGGCGTTCCGGGGGCCTCGGCGGCGGGTCTTTTGGTGTCTGCCATTTTTTGGATCTTTTGGTGCTGGAGATGGCTGGGACATGGTGGAACGCCAGAAGCACGCGGCACGTTGATGTGCGCGGAGGTACGGGTGTAGGCGCTCGCCGGCTACATGGACAAAGCTTATGGCAAATGCGTTTATTTGACTTTTACATACAACTCATTCAGAAAGGCGCAGTGTCTGTGCTTAAGCAGCGAAGGACAAGGAAACACCCAACTTGTGGACAGGCTCAGCCAACTTCAAGGCGTCGAAAGAGGCACCCAAGCCCAATCTGACGCCGGGTCTCAATTCCTGGGAGTAGGCCAAGGCGGTCAAGCCGGAGTCGGCGATCTTGGCCTTGACGAAAGCGGAGGAGTCCAACTTGTACTTGGTGGCGAACTCGACGTTGACGTTCTGGGACTTGACGGAGTCCCAGGTGGCCTTGGCGCCGGCCTCGACGAATGGAGACACCTTGTGGAAGTAGGCGGCGGTGAACACAGACAAGTTGGAGGTGGAGGTGACGCCAACGGTGTACAATGGGTTGGCGTAGCCCACACCGACGGAGTACTTGTTGAGCTTGGCGGAAGCAATGTCGTAACCCAACTCGGCGCCGGCGGTGAAGCCGTCGTGGGCCACGGCCAAGTCGGCGGTGGCAACAGGGCCCTTGAGCAAGTCAAAGAACAATCTGGCGTTGACGGCAGACTGCTGGTAGAAGAAGTTCAACTTGGCGTTCTTGGCACCGTTGGGCACCACGGAGGTGTCCAACTCACCCTTCAAGCCTGGGGTCAACAACTCGGACAACTCGATCTTGGTGTTCAAGGTGTTGGAGTTGTTCCAGCCCTCGGTCAAGGTCAAGCCGGTGGCCTTGTCGGCGTACTTGGCCTCGACGGAGGCGGCAATGGCGTTGTCCTTGGCGGTCTTACCCTTGACGGTGAAGGCCACGCCATTTGGGGCAACGGTCTTGACGTCGACGGCGGCAGTGGACAAGTGGAAGAAGTCCTTGTTCAACAAGTCGTTGGAAGCCTTTTGGAGGTCGGAGAAAGCAACTGGAGCCATTTTGGTACGGAGGTGTATAGTCGGGGAAGTTTTTTAAAAACACCTGCTTCGCGGGGGCGGTGGGTGCGCGCCGCTTTATATACGCTCCACGGAGGTTGGGGAGCCAACCACCGGCTCCTGCAGAGCGGGCGCGTTTTTTTGGGCTTTTTCGTGATTTTCGACGCTCTCGGCCGCGCCGCGAACTGTGGAGAATGGATTGCCAGATCACGGGCCGGGCAGGCGAGGGGAACTGGGGGTCAAGACAAATATTTGATATTTTTTTTTTGGGGGTGGATGTAGCTTTAGTACGAGAAATCAGTGAGTCTGCGCACGTGTGTGTTACCCGTGGCAGCGCTGTTTTTTTGTTATATTCTCGTGCACGTGGAAGGAGAGTAATTAACTGTTGGTGGTGGCGGAGTTAGCCGCTAGCGCCGAGGCGCCCGGACACAACAAAAGGCAGAGCCTGGCGCCACGACCTCGCATCCCAGAATCCCAGCCAAGCGAAGCCAATTCGGATCTGGGTTTCTGTCTTTTTGGGCCTGCCTGAGTTTTGGGCGGCGGCGGTAATGCAATGATTTGATTTGAAGACATGCTTGGTTTTGTGGTGTCTGCTTAAGGCGGTGTCTTGGATTGAGCCATGATTTGTGGCTTGATTTTTGCCTGAGATTTTTGTCTGGGTTTTTTGCCTGAGATTTTTGCCTGAGATTTCTGTCTATGAGTTGTGCCTATGAGTTGTGCCTATGAGTTGTGCCTATGAGTTGTGCCTATGAGTTGTGCCTATGATTTCTGTCTAAGATTTCTGTCTAAGATTTCTGTCTAAGATTTGTGCCCATGATTTGTGCCTCAGATTTTTGCCTGAGATTTGTGCCCGAGATTTGTGCCGAGATTCATGCCTTGAGAGCTGTGCCCTATTTGTCCGTTGAGCTGCTTATTCGTCCCTTCAATTGTGCGTGAAATTAGTGCCCAGGTTTACGCCCCGGATCTGTCCCTGGCTCTCTGGTGCCCTTCCTTGTGCCTTGCTTCGTGGCCCTATGGCTGCGTGCTGCTGGACGGGGGCCGTTTTTATCTTTGGCTCTGGCGCTTCCACACGCAGTTGCAGCAAGTAAATGGCCCGGGCCTCGCGGCGCTGGCAGCGCTCATACGCCTGTCAATCGGCGATAAGCACCAGGCCGCCCCGCACATCTATGCAGAGATCACGCTCCCTCCAAGAGGACGGCTGGGCTGCTGCTGTATGCATTGCAGGCCTTGGCAATGGCAGGACGGCGTTCCGGATTCTGATTTTCTTTGTTTTCCCGTCTGCCAAAACCCGGGTCCCAATCCTCCGCTCTGCCTGGAGCAATGCGGGCCGCACGAAATTAGGGCGTGGTTGGCGCGGCGCCACGCCACGTTGCGAGGCCCGGTTGATTGGCCCGTTCCCCGGATTTGGCCCGTGCGCACGTGCGCACCCGTTGCGGGCTGGGATAGATGAAGCATGTCTGGATGTTCGGCCGTCGCCGAGCCGACTGATTTTCGGCCCTGGGGTTTTGGCTCCTTAGGGAGGCGCCAGCAATGGCAGCGTTTTCGAAACGGCACAAAACCCAACTGCTCTTGCGACCCCACGTTTGCTTCTCTCCACGCCCTTGGGGCAGGCCTCTATATTAGGGCCCTGTCGCGGGCCGCGCCTTTCTGGCTGCCCACCAACTGCACAGCCATGAAGTTTGTGGTGGTGAACTCATGCCCCAGCACGATCCGGTGTTTCCGGAGCGCCTTTGTGGAAGTCAGCAAGGCCCTCCCCAGACACATTGGCCTTGAGTGTTTCCAGGGAAGCCTAGCCGACTATGTGCACTCCCTGCACTGTCCGGAGAACCAGAACACGGCCGTGGTGTCGCCCGCCAATTCCCTCTGTTTCATGGGCGGCGGCTTTGACCGAGGAATAGCAGAGTTGCTTGGCGAGCGTGGTTCTGGGTACCGCGCGGTTGAAGCGGCCATCCAGAACCACGTTCTTTCCAGACACCACGGGTTTGTTCCGCCGCAAGCCTCCAGTGTGGTGGACCTCCAGGAAGCACTAGGCGGGGGCCACGCGAGCGGCTCCAAAATCACGCATCTCGTCCTAAGCCCGACCATGGCGGTGCCGGAGAGAATCTCCTACACTACGGTCTTCTACTGCATGTGGAACACGCTTTTGGCAATGGACGGCCCGTTCGACACGGTGGTCTTGCCCGCGATTGGCGCCGGGTACGGAGGCGTGCCTGCAGCCGTGGCGGCGGCCACCATTTCCGGTGCCCTCGGGCTATTCTACATGAGGATGGGCTCGCCGTTGAACCGCGGGGCCGCGGTGTTGCTTTTTCTCCGCAAGGACTACCGGGCGCTCGGGATCCCCGCGGACATAGCCCGCATCGAGTCTGTGGTGGCGCACAAGGAAGAAGCGATTTCTGGCGCCAAGAATCACGGGCCCGCCGAGCACGAAGGGCCTCTCGAATGGCGGGAGCTCTCCCGTATTCTCGACTCACTCGGCTAATCTCGTATCGGATGGCGCGCGTCGAGATCTGCAGGCGCCATGCGCGGCACGCTGACGGGTGGAGCCAGTGATTGCGTGGCTCCAAGCCGAAGCCAAGTGAACCACCACGGACTGTTTGGGCTGATCTCGCGTTTGATATCTGTGAGAATCCGTGATCGTTTTTGAGAAGGCCAGACCTCCTGCAAATACACAGCAGGCAATGATGAGCGGAGCCCAGAGACAGAAGTATACCTTAGGATTCATACGGTCGGACACGAACCACGTGCTCCTTTTGAACCGGCAGAAGGCCCCATGGATGGGCCGATGGAACGGCGTGGGCGGGAAGCTAGATGCAGGCGAGAGCCCGTACGAGTGCATTGTGCGGGAGACGATGGAGGAAACGGGCCTCATGTTGCCCCAGTATGAGGACCGCGGGGTGATGCGCTGGGTGCGTGACGGCAAGGAGTGCGGAGGGGTCCACGTCTTCACGGCCGAGGTGCTGGAGGAGGAGATGCAGCAGTACCCGACGCCGCGGCGCCACTGCCACGAGGGCATATTGGACTGGAAGGCCATGGAGTGGGTCTTGCACGAGGACAACAGCGGGGTGGTGGACAACGTGCAGAGGATGTTGGTGGACTTGTTCGGCGCCGGGCCGCACGCGCGGTGGGTGTCCCGCTACGAGGGGCTGCAGTTGGTGAGCTGCACCTACAACGGGGCAGGCAGGAGAGGAGAAGTCTAATTTACAATACACACTCAGGTGGTCCAGAGGCGCGCGGTGCCGTCGGCGCCGGCACTGAACAACCAGGCCTCCTTCGGGTGCCAGGCCAAGTCCAACACGCCGATGCTGGCCACCACGCTGTGGCCCGTCAACTTCTTCAAGGGCACGAGCAACGGGTTGGTCATGAAGTCGTCGTACACGGCGCCGTGGAACACGTGGATGGAGCCGTCGTCGGACGCGGAGGCAAAGAGCGGCAACCTGCCCTTGTGGAACTTGACGGCCCGCACGGCCCGCTCGTGGTACCGCAAGGTCTTGTAGGGCGTGGCGCTCAAGTCCAAGTCGTGCCACAACACGCGCTTGTCATACGACGAGGCCAAGAGGTGGTCGCCGCGCGGGTGGATGTCGATGCCGGACAACATGCGGGCGCCCGGCTGCAACTTCTTGACCAAAACCTGCTGAGCCAAGTCGTATATGCGCACGGCCCGCTGCGAGCTGACAAAGAGGTGCGGCTTGGTCGGGTGGAACCGCGCGTCCACGATCACGCCCTTGGCCTTGCGGAACGGCGACTGCGACAAGTGCTTGGACAACTGGTGGATGAGCACGGCCGTGTTCTTGGCCTCGGGCGACACGGTCACGAAGTAGTCGCCCTTGCGGTGCCACGAGAGCTTCTTCACGGCCTTCTTGCACTCGACCACGGCCGCAATGCCGTCCTGCGCTTGGCCGGCGCTGGGCGGGTACCAGGCGGCGGCGTCGGCCCGCGCCGGCTCCGCGCCCGTGCCCGCGTCGTCGTCGTCCGAGTTGACGTTGATGTCCGTGTCCTTGCGCTTGGCGCCGAAGGTGGCGTACCCCCAGCCGGCCTCGACCTTCACGCGGGCGTTGTTCTCGATGTCGAAGCCGAACACGGGCGGCACCACGAGCAACACGCGCTCGGCCGCGGCCACGGCGAGGAGCGGCACGGCCGCGTCGGGGTGCCACTCCAACGCGTCGATGCGGTCCTCCGGGTTCTCCGCGGGGTCGATGGCCTGGATCTTGTGCACCTGTCTGCCCGAGAGCACCTCCCAGAAGCGCACCAGGCCGTCGTCCGAGCCCGTGGCCAACCACACGCCCAGCGGGTCCACGGAGAGCGTTCTGATGCGGCCCGCGTGGCCGGCGAACACCGTGGAGCAGCGGACGGGGAACGGGCGCAAGTCCTTGGGCGACGGCAAGTCGGGGATCAAGGACTCCGGGTCGATGTCCAACTTGTGGTGGCGCACGCGCGGCGCCAAGTACAAGTCCAAGCAGCGCTCGAAGCGCTCGCGCACGGCGTCGGGGTACGCGGGCACCTTGCGCAAGGCCAGGTACTGCTGCGGCACGAATGTGGAGCCGCGGTCCGCGGGCGCGGCGGCCTCCCACTGCTGCTTCTCGGCGTCGTCGAACAAGTATTCGGCGGGCGGGTTGTAGGACTCGTCGTGGGTGGGCGGCGCCACCTTGGGCGCCCGGAGGGCCATCACGTGGTCCGCGGCCGCGTCGTCGTGCTCCCACAAGTCGACGTTCTGGCGCTCGTCGTGCTGGAGCCGCTGCACCTGGCTGGGCGGGATGATCTTGCCCTCGCGGATGGCGCGCACGATCTTCATGACGCGCTTGGCCTCGTGCTTGGACGGCGCGAAGCGGCGCTTGGGCTCGGGCGCGGCGCTGAGCGGCATGACCTCGGGCTTGGCCGTGAACCACTCGATGGTGGGCTCGTAGGGGTCGATGGCCTCGGCCGTGTTCTCGTTGTTCTGGATCTTGCGGATCAACTCCAACTCGCCGGCCGAGAGCTTGAGCGCCTCGCCGGTGTTCTGGTCCAAGAGCCCGGTCCAGCCCTCGGGCAACTCGATCTGCTCCAACAACTGGTCCAACGCGCTGCCCTTGGCGGGGCGCATGATGCGCTTGCCGTTGATGTCGTAGCCGACGTGCGGCATCTCCTCGTAGGCGGAGAGCGGCACGTTGCCGATGGTGTTGAAGTTCTCCGCGTCCGAGTCGTCCGAGTCGTAGACGGGCTCGATCTCGGGCCGGAGGACCCGCGGCCGCCCGTCCGAGTACTTGGAGAGCACGCCGTTGTCATGGCCGTCGTCGAGCGTGGAGAGCGCCATGCCGCTGAGCCTGTCGTTGATGGACGCGGGCTCGGAGCCGGCGTCGGAGTCCGACTCGTCCGCCAGGCCCGCCGCCTCCTCGGCGGCGAGAAGCCGGTTCAACTCGGCCTCGTCGTCGTCGTCGTCGTCGTCGTCGTCGTTTTCTTCCTCGCCGTTATCTTCGCTGTTTTCGTCGTCATCGTCGTCATTGTCGTTTTCGTCGTTTTCGTTGTTTTCGTCCTTTTTGTTTTCATCGTCGTTTCCGTCATCGCCATCTTCGTCGTCATCGTCCCCAAGATCGAGCATGCCCGAAACCTCGAACTCGTCCGCGGGCATGTCCACGGGCACGTCCGCATCGGCCTCGGGCTTCCTCTTGTTCAGCCCGGACTGTGTGTTTTTCAACGCAGCGTCGCTTTTGCCTAGTTTCGCCATGACGTTGTGGTGCTGGGGAAAGCGGAGCAGATGGAAAAATCTGTAATGAGCATCGCTTCCCGGTGCGCACTGCAGGCGGGCGCGCTGCCAGCGATGAGACTGAAGACCCGGGTTCGGCGCCTGGGCAGGGCAGGCAAAAACAACGCCAAAAGCGGCGGGGACGCCGCGACGCGCCTTGTGCCGAAAACGGCTCTTTGTAGAAAGCCCGCCGTTTTTTTATTTCTGTTTTTGGCCGGATTTCCGCCAAGTGCCCGTGATCGTGCTCCTATTCCTGTGTTGGGCCCCAGGCCTATTAGGCCTGTCTAGAGAGCCAGGCGCACTGGCATCATTTCGCGCGGCTCTCCAGAGTGCTGGCCCGATGTCAGTCTATAGTCCGAAGCCCGAGCACCGGTAACAGAGAGGGAATAAAGAAAGAGAAATATCAAGAAAGAGAGGATTTGAAAAGAGGGGATTTGAAAAGAGGGGATTTGAAAAGAGGGGATTTGAAAAGAGGGGATTTGAAAAGAGGGCATACAAAAGAGGGGAATCAAAAACGGAGGACCCAAGAAACAGAGACCCAAGAAACAGAGGACTCAAAACAGGATTCACCAAATTAGGGCCCCACAAATCATATACCATCCCGGACATCCTAAACCGCCTAGGCCATGAACACCATCCACAAGATCCTCTCCATCAACGAGAAGGAGCTACTGCTCAACGTCTCGGACCAGGCCTCCTGGCACGCCGACTACTCCGACACATCGTACATCTACATCGGCAATCTCCACGACAGCATTGCCGAAAAAGACGTCTTGGCCATTTTCTCCCAGTACGGCAATCCCACGCACATCGACTTGGTGAAGGACCGCGAGTCGGGCCGCTCCAGAGGCTTCTGCTACCTCAAGTACGAGGACCAGCGGTCGTGCGTCTTGGCCATTGACAACTTCAACGGCACGCTCATCTACGGAAAAGCCCTCAAGGTGGACCACACGTATTATAAGCTAGCAAAGGGGAAACGCGAGGATGATTTCCGGGTCGTGTATCCCGACGCAAGGCAGGACCCGAAGCCCAAGCTGATCGAAAATGCGCCGAGGCTCTTGCCATACAAGCTGGCCAGAAAGCAGGACAGCTCTGGGGAAAACACAGAGCCCGCATCCCAAGCCACAAGGGGGGGCTCCCACCACAAGAGCGCTTCCCAAGACGCATGCTCTGCGCTTGCAGACAACGACTTCTGCGACCCAATGGCTTCATTCAAGAACGACAACGACTTCTCCGACCCAATGGCGTCTTTCAAAGACACCATCCCAAAGCTCCCACTGGCCGCTGTCCTGGGACTAGAAAGCGCAGTGCACAACCAAAACAGAGCCAGCAGTAGACTCGGGTCTGGGAGGGACAAAAAGAGGTCTCATCGAGAACATAGGCACGACAGCAAAAGACACCACGGCTCAACGGAGTCTGACCCTGCGGACAAGACATAAGTGGCACACGTCGCAAAACATGGCTTATGCCTCTTTCTTGATGGAGTAATCCTGAAAGTACTCGAAAAACTTCAACTTCTCCTCCACCCCCAACTGCACATGGCACAATCCGTTCTCGACAAAAGCAGCCTGACACGCTTTCAACGATGCGGCGCGAAGCGGGACTATCTTGACCTTCACAAAGGCCTTGCTGGGTAGAGTGAGCAAGCGAGACACGTACTGAGCTTTTGTCATATGCGGCACTGGAAGAGAAAGCCCGTTGGGGTAGTATCTCAAGACCGCCACTTTCACGGGCGGATCCCCGGACTGCCAGAGCTGGGCACATGGCGGCTGCAAGGGCAAAATGGCCTTATTGTTCGACGCCGAGCCCTCCGCGAAAACTACGACCAACTTTTCTCGCATCATGTCTCTGGCATCCCCGCCGAGTCTCGCACCCTGAGTGATGGATGAGTCCAAAGGCTGGAAAAGCACGGAGAGTGCCTCCCACGCGGTAAACGTGTACAAATCCTCTTTCCAAGGAATCACCACGACCAAGGACGACAACGACTCTACATTCGAAGTGAGAAATATCACGAAAATGTCTAGCGGAGACACGAGATTCAGCACCACGACTTCCCCCACTGACGGTTTCTTGGCGTTGGTTTCATTGGCGTTGGATTTCCGTACCCCTTCAACCAGCAAATCAATATCCGCAATGGAAAACAAGCTCCTGAAAATGATCCTTGTGGCTGCTTTGGGGGCCACCGACGCAAATAGATACAAGGCGACAAAAAAGGGCCATTTGAGCGCAAGAATCACTGGGTTCACCACGTACTTCCGAGCAGCCGATACCTTGACTTCGACCGGATAGAACGGCGAAATCCCGGTGCCTTTGTCTCTCCAATTGCTGAACTTTTCCATTGGTAAGACCTGCCTGGGGAGCGTACTTCAAAGCTTTGGAGAAACTCGCTGACTTCAAAGTGCATACGACCTGCACGTGACCGTCGATATCCGCTTGGCCTGCACCGGCAACTGAGCGTACTATGAACAACATAGAAGGGACTCTATATCCATAGTCTTACAATAAGCGAGTTTCGACCCATATTTCTCGGAAGGGAACTCTTGTATTTTCCATTCAAAACATCACGCTGGATTCAGTGACCATGGCACTTTTTGTCGTACCCCAGCACTGGCTGCGAAAAGTATCAAGAATATTAAAAGCTGTGCGTCAAAATGAATTGCGCAGCTCGTACGACTTTAGGTAATACTGGAGCAGCAACAAAAAAGGCCAGGTTCCAAAATCCCGGAAATTTCCAAAAGCATGACCTATGTTTTTGGTGAAAACAACAGAAACATTCAATGATATCTGATTTGACTTCTGCTGTCCTTGAGGGGTTTCCACCAAGTGCTTCTCAACGCAACATTGTTGTCTTATTCAAGAACGAGCACGTATTAGTCTCTCTATTTTTGCGTACTAGACGGAGAAAATGCTTCTGAAAATGCCGTATTTGTTGACGAGCGGAACATTGCAAGAAAACTTCATTATGTAAGCTTTCGTTTGTCGTTTGCGTTGCAACACACTGTTTGCCTCAGTATGGTCGCTTCGCGTAAGTGGGTGCATCAAACAATGAGACCATGGTTATATAAATAGACCACCTCTGAGTTTATTTTTCCCCTTATATTGGTTTGACCTTGAAGCCGAAAATAAGCATACATCCCATGAATCATCAGGAGCGGTCCCATGCCCTTCTCTTTCTTGAGTGCCTATGAATAGTACATATGCTATTGAACAGACCTTAGCTCTAAAAAGTTGAATGGTTTCAAAATGTCAATTTCCACCTCTCATGCGCGAGAGTGTCAAAAAAATTTCTTGACGAGCAATATGAAATCATCACGATTATTTTTCTTGGCTTGCTGAGCTTTTATTAATTTTTTTTGAGCTCAGGTGCTCTGTTTTAGTTGGTATAAAGCGGTTCCCACTTGTAGAAGTCCAAAATCCCTTCAGAAATCATACAGACAATGATTCTTTTTACCCAAAGCGCGTTGATCTTCAGCAGTTTTATTTTCGCCAATGTGGCCTTTGAGAATCCCGCCGCTGTATCAGGATTGTCAGACACTGGAGACTTCCCGGCTTCTCAGAATTTGCCTGGTGACAGTCAATTCATAAATAATTCTGGGGCTGTTGATAATGATGGTGAATACCAGGAAACTTTGTCAGTAGCCTTGATTATCGACATGCTTGTGGGAAATTTGGATGCCCTTGGTTTGAGATGGCTAGTCGAAGAAGAATATTTCTCCAAATTGCGGCAGAAGGCAACAGACAGAGAGTTGCACAATCCTATAGGTGTCACTCACCGGGTAGTTCGGAACCGTCTCCATAGATCAAACTTGGGCTACCTTGCGAAGCAAAGAAACCCAAGGCTCCCAGCATATAAACGCAATGCTGGTGAAATTTTCGGAGGTGTCGAGGAGTATCCCGATAAATACACGCTAGTGAGTGCCGTCAGCGGGAACAGCGAGTCCTTTCCGTCAACCATGGATTCTAGTGTCTTGTGCGAACAGATGAATAACTTACTATATGAACTTTACAACACTGTTGAAGACAAGTCAGTGGCCTCCATGAAATATTTGGCTGAATGTGCATGGTTTACCCTTCTCGAAGAAACAGACACCCCTGGATGCCTTTCGACGCTACAGGCATCTATTAGCCCAAGTCTCAGTATCGAGATCTCTAATATTGGGCTGGCTTGGGCTGGCTTATACCGGAATGGAGTACTCGTCCAGCAAACAGGACTCCAAGCACACGAAGAAAATTTTCAGCAGCAGCTTTGTCACGAAGTCGACGAAATATTGCCCGACTATGTGTACTCTGTCAAAGAGATTGCGGAGTACACGTGGCAAGCTCGGCCAGACGACACCTTTATTGTTGTGTCGGGAGGTGTTCGAGAGGTGTTGAGCGTGCCCGAGATCAGAAACGCGTTTTCCAAAATCAAAAGTCTAGGTTCTGTAGCAGAGCCTTTCTTGGATGAGGACGACTTTGACTTGATCAGCATGGGAATCGTGAAGGCAGCAAGAATAGCCTCTGGAGATCACCCAAAGGATGATATGCTCGCGATTGTGATTGGTCTTGAAAATCCAGAGGATACTTGAAAACGCCCGGAAGACCCTGATTTTCCGAAGCCCAGGCTTTTTCTGCACAACATTGTTTTCCTTTCCAGGACACGCGGCATGTGGTTTCTCGTCTTGACTTGAACATTTTTCGCAGCAATTTCGAATATGAGACAAGAACAAGACTGAGCAGGCAGCAATTGTTTCGAACCACACAGTGGGAGGTTTTAAATTCAAAAAAGGTGAGTGGTAAATCGAAATTCAAAGACAAGACTACCCTAAGAAAGAATGTGGTTGTGATTGAAATCGAGCTAGTAAGCCAGAATGTAGCAGAAGACACTGCGTGATAACACCACCAAAAAGGCTCGGCAAATTTGACGGCGTAGCCAGGTGAGACAGCGTCCATATAGCTTTATTCAATCGACACAAAACAGGGTGCAACGGTGTCACGTTTTGGGTAAGAAATCGGTAGAAGTGAAGCGTGGTCCAGTATACGGTAATTACGCCCGTGCACCCCGAAGACTGGGGTAAAGGCTCCAGAGCGTGTTTGTACACGTCTGGCCACTAGACTACGATTTCTAAAGCAATGGTCTAGCTTTATGCTTGTGACGTAACAGAGACGTCTACAGCAGGAAATGGGAACAAATATATCTTAACATTATATTGACCACATACTAATATACACAACCACAAGGCGACCATTACGCCATTGTGTCAATTATAACATAGGAACGAGGAAAAATCAATTTTCTCAAACGTAGCCCACTTACAATTCCTGGGAAGCCTTGGCGGCAGCCTTCTTGGCTGGCAACAAAGATTGGTGGATGTTTGGCAAAACACCACCCTGGGCAATAGTGACGTGGCCCAACAACTTGTTCAACTCCTCGTCATTTCTGATGGCCAATTGTAAGTGTCTTGGGATGATTCTGGACTTCTTGTTGTCTCTGGCAGCGTTACCGGCCAACTCCAAGATTTCAGCGGCCAAGTACTCCAACACGGAGGTCAAGTAGACTGGGGCACCGGAACCGACTCTTTGGGCGTAGTTTCCTTTTCTCAACAATCTGTGGACTCTTCCGACTGGGAAGGTCAAACCAGCCTTGGAAGATCTGGAAGTGGATGCTTTCTCAGTAGAACCTGCTTTACCTTTACCGCCGGACATTATGTGATAGTTATTTTTTTGTTATAAGTGAATAGATGAGAAATCTTTTGTTGCTCAGCACAGGTGCGGTTCGGTTTTATATAAGCTTTTTTCCCTCGCTCGCACGCCACCTGGGTGATGCGCGCGTCCTCTCCACGAAACCACTGTTGTGCTCTCCTCCTGCACACAGAGGCGCGGAGTGCTCTTCACGCTATCTCCAGACTCTCCTCCGCGTCCGAGTCCCATACTTACGCGCGCGCAGCTCTGTGCTGGTAGTTACGCACCTGTCCCAGTATTTCCCAGCACGCCTCCCCTGGTTCATTTGCACCAGTCCAGGTGAGCGGCTATCAGATACTGCCAAACAGCAGGGCCCACGCCAAGTCCCAGAAGAGCCATGCCACCACCATTCGAGAATCACATCTAATAAGCAACTAGCTAACGGAATCGACAGGGTGTGCATGTAGGCCACTGCTGGCGGACAAGGGCGGCGGCTTGCAATGCAACACGGGTCAGTGCCGCATGTGGACACGTCGTGTCGTGTATCGTGGGTTCTACACGTATCCTGAATTTTGGCGGCTGTTTTTTTTTATTTTTTTTGTTCCCAATAATTTCTCGTTTTTCGGTCCACGCCTCCAAGCCAGGGCGGCACGGATGGCCGCGACGTGCAGTTTGCGCTAGGGCGAGGACGTGTTGCTGGAATCGCGTGGGGCCGTTCTGGCGGGTGATTGGAAGAGCGCGCGCGGACGAGGAGTGTGCTGGAGTTTACACCGTGACGTGCACATGTGAGCACGCGAGTGATGTTCGTTTGGGCGCGCCCGTGCACTCGGTTTGCAGGAGCGCGCACTGGAGTTTCTCCCACGCAACGCGATTCCGGCCTGCACGCCCGCTTGTGGCAACCAGTATATAATTTGAGGCGAATCCCCGGTTGACTGCAGAACTCAACTAGTTTTCACACAACTACTTTACTAATCTATAATCATCAACAATGGCTCCAAAGGCAGAGAAGAAACCCGCATCCAAGGCTCCAGCTGAGAAGAAGCCAGCCGCCAAGAAGACTGCCTCTTCTGGTGAGCCAAAGAAGAAGTCCAAGACCAGAAAGGAGACCTACTCTTCTTACATCTACAAGGTGTTGAAGCAAACCCACCCAGACACCGGTATCTCTCAAAAGGCCATGTCTATCATGAACTCTTTCGTCAACGACATTTTCGAGAGAATCGCCACCGAGGCTTCCAAGTTGGCTGCTTACAACAAGAAGTCCACCATTTCTGCCAGAGAAATCCAAACCGCTGTTAGATTGATCTTGCCTGGTGAGTTGGCCAAGCACGCTGTCTCTGAGGGTACTAGAGCTGTCACCAAGTACTCTACTGCTGCTAACTAATCATGATGTTAAGGTATGACGGAGTTGCGGGGATTGTCGGAGCACTGCGTGTTTGCTGACGTCTCGTCGCTCAATTCTTTCAGTACACTGAGGTCAAGGATTGACTGGTGTAATGTGTATTTGTATATTAGTAATGGAACTTATTATTGTATTTTTCCTTCTTTTGATTTGTAATGCTTAACCTTCCCTGTCGGCTTCTATTGATTGGGTAATGCAGATTTATTTATTAAGGGATTGCGATGTTGACTGTTTAAAAAAGAGGTGAATCATTTGATTTTTTCGGGGACATCGCCATTGAAGTAGTTTATCACCATGAGACAGACTGAACAGCACCAGAAATTGAACAAGTGATGAAGCCAAAACGTATGGCGAGTCCCGTAGACGATGCAATAAACCCCCAAGTAAGCAAGACTCACAAAGGAGATTTTGCTGATCCAGCGGTCTTTGGCCTTGTCGCCCGTGTCACTTCCCAATGGAAGCGAGTTCCCGAAGTAGCTGCAAAGCTCGACCATCGTTAGAACCGGAGCCACCGCGAGGAAATTGTGATGCGACGAAAAAGGCGTAGCCCAACTGACGTTGAGATTGTGCACGAACACAATCAACACGGGTATGTTGATGGGAAGCACCCATGCCATCATCATCAATATGCTCATGTTGAAGTTCCAGCACGACCTCGAGGGATTGTCAAGTAGAATTTTGATGCACGTGGTTGTGTGAATGACGAATGATATGACGTATGCAAATTGGTAGGGAAGGTAGAAAGGAATGAGAAGGAGAAGAGCCGCAGACGCAACGACCTTCTTTCCCCAGGTTTTGCCCCTTGGGGCAGGCTCTGTTTTGGGGCCCAAGCCAGGGCGAAGAAAAGCACTTAATCGCGCAAAGACATTGATCAACCCCACGACGAGGAGACCGATGGTGGTGAGAGCGTGGTAAGTCAAGAAGTTGATGCCGATGGCCATGATATAGAACATGGGCCCGATGAACGCCAAGCAGTTCTCCTCCAAACCGAGATAGAAGGAGTTCAATCGGTAGCCATCTTGTATGCTCAAGTTGATCTCGTTGGGATCTTGGAGAACGACTGGATCCACGAGGTTCAACGCATACTGGACAGCGCGGATTTTAGTGACGGGAGACAAGACCCACAATGCCAAGAGCGTGGGGACAAAGATCTGCACGCTGCAGACACTGGATAGTCCATACACGTAGTCGGGAAACCTCCCGGAGACGCTGTATTTGCGGAACTGGAGTATTGCGACCAACACAGTGACGGCGAGGCAGTGGGAGACGACCGCGAGGCGGTAGCGCACAACAAGGAGCCTGAGGCTGCCGAGCCAGTCGACGGAGATGGCCAACTCGACCGCAGCGACGTTGTCGTCGGACCAGCCGCCTTGCGGGTCGGACCAGAGCTGCAAGTTCAAGCCCAGGCCAGGTTTGTAGCTCGGGAAGGGCGTGAAGGGCGCCACGCCGTGCATGGTGACCAGAAGCGTGGAGCGGCCGCGCAACTTGATGAGCCACTTTGTTTCGTAGGGGTCCTCGACCCACTGGCGGATGAACGGTTCGAAGAGGGGCCCGCTGGTCTCCTTGAGGTCCACCCTGTACGCCAAGAGACTGGACCAGGCGCCAGGCACGTTGAGATTGACGGCGAGCGGGCGCGTGGCGAGCAAGGACACGTCGGCGCCCCTGGTGATGAGCGAGAGCATGTCCGTGCCCACGACGTACGTGGAGGCGTCCCTGGCGCTGGTCTGCGCGACCATAAAGCCGTCGTGCGCCCCGGCGTGCTCGCGGTTGGACACCACCAACAAGGTGTCGAAGTCCCGGACGTCGTCGGAGGAGAGGTGCGCGGCCCAGAACGGCGCGGCGCCGCCGTCGAACGCCGAGTCCTCGAGCGAGGCCACGTGCGCAGACGACTTGGGGATCTCGTTGTAGCGGGCGGCCGCGCTGGCGCACAGCAACTCCATGAACTCCTTGGTGGCGGGCCCCGTGAGGTCCACGGCGGGGGCCGCGTCGGCGGCCGCGGCGCCGCGCTTCTTGCACAAGAACACGCAGTGGGGCGCCGCGCGGATCTGCGCGAGCGGGTCGCCGGCGGGCGGCGCCGTGTCGGTGAGGAGCAGCGCGGTGGACGCGGCCGTGAGCGGCAAGAGGCTGAAGGCAAGGGCGCGAGGGGACACCGGCGCGGAGGACTTCCAGATGGCCGTGGCGCCGCTGTGGAGCACGGCGTCTTGCACGTCGAAGCGGAGGGAGAAAAGCGCCTCCCGACCGGCGCGCGAGCCTTCGGGCGCGGCCTCGAACCCCGAGAGGAGGTTCTGGCGGAACACGGCCATGCGGTCATGGAGCGGGCACACACGCAGCGGCGAGGCGGCGTCGACGATCTGCAAGAGCGCACGCAGCACGCTGCGGCGGAGCTGGCGGCACCACACGATGGCCAAGTGGTCCATGGGCGTCCACACGCCGGGGATGCCGGAGGTGTACACGGTGAGCGCGTTGGAGGCCGGCACCACGGCGCCGAGCGAGGTGTAGTCCGCGGGCAAGATCGCGTCCGCGGCGCCGCCCGTGATGGACACCACGGCCACGTCGCGGAGCCACGCGTGGGCCGGCGCGGAGCCGGCGAACGCCGCGTGCCACACGCGGTCCGCGGCCAGGTAGAGCCTCAAGAGGTCGCCGTCGAAGGTCAACGGCGCGGCCGCGTGCGGCGCCGCGAGCGTCACGAGCGTGCTGATGGAGCCGCGCGGGCACGACGCCAAGGTGGGCATGACGCGTGCCACCACGCCGCCCATGGAGTGGGCCACGAGCATCACCGCGGCCGGCGCGTCGGCGGCCGGCGCGTACAACAGCAAGATGAAGCGCACGGCCGCGTTCAAGTACTCAGCCTGGTCGAGCAACGTGCGGCCGTGGAACGCGGTGTAGTCCTCGTTGAAGTCCGCGGCGAAGAAGTCGAGGCTGCGGCCGCGCGCGTTGTGCACCACGTCGATGTTGGCGTCGTGGTGGAGAGCGGCGCACTCGGCGGCTAGCGACCGCACCTGGCGGTACGACCCGGCGTTTCCCGGCACGAAGAGCACGGGCACGCCGCGGAGCGTGCCGAGGCCCGCGCCCACGGCGCCGGGCACGGCGTCCTTGCCCTGTTCGCGGTAGAGGTAGAGCGAGTACTTGGCCGCGTACTTGGAGTGGGACTCGTCGAACGCCTTGATGCGCGCGTACGAGGGGTACATGTACACGGGCTTGCAGGAGCTGGTGTCGGCGGCGCCGGCGGGGCGCTGGGCGTACAAGTGTGCAGTGAGGAACACGAGCGTGAGGCCCAAGAAGACGATGGGGTAGAGCGGCCTTCGTAGGCTGTCTGCGCGGAGCATGGCGGGGGGTCGGTTGTTTGGTTGGTGGTTGGTGGTGGTTGGTGGTGGCTTTGGTTGGTTGTTTTGTTTTTGTTGTGTTGTTGTTTTGGTGTGTTGTTGTTTTGGTGTGTTGTTGTGTTGTGCTGTTGTGTTGGTTTGGCGGTTCTGGTGGTTTTGGCGCCTTTGTTGGGGTGGTTTGGTGTTTTCGCGGTGGGTTGGTGGTGGGCCGGTGCTAGGTTTGCGCGCTGGGGCTGGCGGCCAGTTGGTTGGGTGCACGGTCCTTGCGCTGTTCGCGGTGAGTTTTCGTGGACCTGGGCGGATGTCCCTGGGCGCTGGGGCCGGCGCGCTGTGAGAGGTACGGGGCCGCGCGGCCCTGGCACAAAGGCCCCAGGCCCGGCGCTGCTGCAACTACGGCCAACGCGGGGGGTGGCCAGAGAACTGGGGGCCCGCGGCTGGGCTCTGAATCTGGGGTTGGTGCTGGTTGTGGTTTGGTTGTTTTTGGTTATTTCTGGTTATTTTTTGTTATTTTTGGGTGGCGTTTGGTTGGGTTTGGGGTTGGGTTTGGGTTAGGTTGGTTTTGGGGTTGGTTGGTTGTGGTTGTGGTTGGTTTTGGTAGTGCCTGGTTGAGGTGTGGTTGTAGTTGGTGTGGTTGTAGTTGGTTGTTTTTGTCTTTGGTGTTGGTGCTCCTGGGGTTGGCGCTGCTCGATTGCGGGCCGCGGGTTGTCTGATGCGCGGCTGTTTGGGGCCTGGCAATGGGCCTGGGTTCTGGGCGTGTCTCCGCTGCCGGAGAGATCAATTTTTGTTGTTTTTATTTTTGTTTTTTTTTTTTATTGTTACTGTTCCCGGGCTCAATTATCGGCTGCTTTTTTCTGGTGCCCGCCACTGCTTTGAGTTCGTTCTTCCACATCTTCTCCCCTACTTGCTAGTGCTTCATTCGACCTAATATACCGCTCATGCAGTGGCCTGGTGCCGGGCTCCACAACTACTAGGAGTAAGTGCGTTTTTCTGGTTTTTGTTTCGGAAGTTTAATTTTTTTTTCCTTGCCTTTCTGCTTGGCTCGGCTGGCTTCTCCAGATGGCTCTTCTTCTACTCGTGCTTCCAGTGTTCCTACCGGGACCTAATAAATGAGCCTGGGCGTGCGGGCAGCTACTGCGGCCATGCTTTCTGGCTTGACTATGGTGTCCTGTATTTCTATTCCTTGTTGCGTTGCTTGTCCATCTCTCCAGATCTGCTCTTTATTTTCCCTGTGCTATTCACGAGACCCACGAGCAGCGGGCCTGGCGCTCTCACCGCAGCTGGATGAGTGCGTAGTTGGCTCGTTCCATCTGCCTGTATTGAGTCTTCGTCATGTCTGCGTCGTCATTTACGTCTGCGTCCTTTCGAGCCTTTCAGTTCTGCGTCCCCTCGATGTCTCCTTCCTTTCGATGTCTCAATCCCTTCGATGTCTTCTTCCTTTCGGTGTCCACTTCCTTTCAATAGCTGCCCTCATCACCCGCGTTCTGTTTCTCAGTCCAATCCAAAAAAGACAGCCCAGCCGGCAAAACCGTGGTCGGTTTAAAAAAAAAGATTCATGGCTACCCCAAGCATGCTTGGCATGCTTGGGTGCTCCAACACCACCCACTACACCTCAATTCATAAAGCCACCTGTGTTTCTGTAGCCTCTTCTCATCGCCACAGCTGCGGCCTCACCCCTTCTCCCGCTTTGGCTCGGCTATCTCCATGTGCTTGCTGATCTCGTTGCTCGCCGTGGCCCGCACACTCACGTCATCCTTAAGAAGCCCCTTGTCTTTGCTCAACTCCACCAACTCCTTCAACTCCGGGCCCGAGAACTGGCCGTCCAACGGGATCTTCCTCACCGGCACTTTGAACCCGTCCTGGTCATAACCCGCGTGGTCTGGCCGGCCCCCTTGCGAGGGTCCGCCCAGCTCGTCGAGCATGGTTCTTTCTTTGAGGAGATCGCGTTCCACCAAGCCTTGTAGCTTCTTGAGAGTGGTGCCTCGGGTCTTGCCGTTCTCGGCCCCGGAATCTGGCTGTGCCACGATCGCAATCTTTTCTTCTTCCATACCACAATGGCTGGAGCAGCTGACTATGTTGAGTGCACCGAGAGCTCTGGTGCGTTGGAAACACTGATCTTGTGCTGCACAGTAATACTGCAAATGGGCGGGTTGCGGTGCTTTCCACAAAAGGAATGTCCGTGCTGGGTGTGATCGCACTGACGAGGTATTTGGCCCGTAGTATAGTATATTGCCGAAATGAGGACTGTATCAGATGGCTATATTGGCGGACAGGTCGGGTGTATTGTCCAGAAATTGCGACCCTATCCCGGTTGCTGGGCCCAGGATATATACGTCTGGCCGCAGCAATCGATAACGGCTGCCTGTATGCCCTTCCGGCCCCGTGCCATCACGATCCTGGGGAAGATTGCGGGGACTGCCTGTATGGAGTGGCCAGTCGGCTGAGAGCCAGTCTTCAAACCGGGTCATGACCCGTGCTACTTTGGGACCAGATGTGCAGAATACAGTCCGGCTTGCTACCCCTGAATCCCATGCTTTCGGCAACATGCCCGCATATCCATGTCGAGCCCATGTCTCACAACGAGCATATGTCTCACAACGAGCATGTCTCGCGGCGACCTGGGGTCTAGTGGCGGGCCTGCATGTAGCAGGGATCTACAAACTAATATTGCTCCACAGCAAAACTAGAACCGACGTGTACTGAATAACCAGAGACTTACATGTATTCACTGAGCTCAAACCCCAATCCTTAAACCAAAAGAAATCCTCGGGCCCCCGCTGCTGTTTCCGCGGCCCCTATGCGTGGTTCACCTTGGGGTGCAACGTGTACGAGCGATCGAGCCTGCTCCGCATCCCAAGGCAAATGAAGCACAACAACAACAACCCGGTGCCGGCCCACATGCATATGAACATGTCCTTTCCTATTGTGGCGCTGAAGCCGGCCCGCACAAATTCGTGGACTCCCTTGGCGTGGGCCACCGTGTTGAGCACGCACGCGGTGGTTGCGAAAAGAAACGCCATGAACAGCACCGTTGTCGAAGGCGAGCCAGGCCGTGCGCTGGCGGCACCTTTGGGCACCACCACCAGGATCGCGGCAAGCACCGAGAAGAGAAGCGCCACTAGGAAAAACCCGTACGCGATTCTCAGTAGGTAGTAGTAGGTGTCTCTGTTGGTGGAGAAGTCCAGTGGAAGGTTGGTGAAGGAAAAGTTGTCGGCCGGCGAATACGGGTACGCAGGTGCAGGTGCCGAGCACTCATAGACTCCGTCGTCATTTGTTTGGCAGAGCCCGTACATGGTCCACCTGTAGTTTCCTTCTAGCTCGGAGAAATAGAACCTTCGAATAACACTGCTGGTGCTGGACCCGCTGATATTGACGAAGATCATTGCCACCACGGCACCGGTGGCACAGAGAAACGCCACCAAGGAGAGGATTTGTCTGAGCATTGGGCGTTTTTTTTTTTTGTTGTTGGACGGGACAGAAGTGTGGGGCTGCGCGTCCTTGCTGGGGAATGCCGCTTCAAGAAAACGGGGCTTCTTCGTACTTATACCCTCCATTGATGCCGATATGTTCTGTTGGCATATTACTTTCGGGGCTAACAATAGCACCTGCGCCGCGCCTCCTACATAAATGACATGAGTGCGCACCGGCGCCAGGGCTGTGCAATCACCGGCGGGCGTACTGTAAAAGTGCGGGTCAAATGTATGCGGCCCGTAGTTGTTGGCAGAATCTTGTGGGAGGCATACTGCAAGCGGCAGGGCGGAGGTGGTCTGTGCAGAGTCTGTTTGGGTGGAGTCCATCCATATGGAGTCCCGCCGGGTGCATATCTTCTCGTGCGATCCGAGTTTCTGGCCGGGCTGCGGGACATCAGCCTGTATCCTGTCCAAGGCTTGAAGAGTTGTGCTGTTGTTATCGTGACCGTGGCAATGAGACCCGAACAATGGCTGACAGCAATTAGACGGGGTGCTAAGAAACCCCCGGGTCAAGAAAACTCGAGGCTGCACGACTGGACTTTCCTTGATCGCAGTTTCACATTCGGAATTTCCGCGGCCTCTTGATGTTCCGTGACTAACTTCTCACTTTCTGCATTTCGTGACATGACCAGGTGCAATTGCAAAACTGACAAAAGCGTCTTGCAAAAATCACCAAACCCAAAATAGTGCACCAAAAAACACTTCAAAATATAGTTCGACCAGCGGTCCTCATACCCCCTTTAACAAGACCCAATGTTGCTTCTGGTGTGGTTGGAAGTGGGGAAAATACGATACTTCCTCGCTTTCGGAATTTGGCGCGAGCACTTCTATCTCCGCTTTGGGCGTCGCGGCACAGGACGCCCAGAGCATATTGCGATTAGAACACTGGTTCTTGATTTCAGCGACTGAAAAAAATGACTCCGATGCAGACACGCAGATGCTGCAACAAGCAGATGGGGGCTTTGTTGCACCCATGTATGTCATCTGTTTGCTTCTCGGGGCTATTTATAGGGTGGCTTTTGCTGCGCACGGCTGCGCTCCGCAGAAATTGCAACCGAGTCCCTGCGCCGCGGGCACCGCGGACCAAAAAAGCATGAGCCATAGAACAGAACAAAGACCAGTCATAATTTTGGGGTTTCGGGTCGTTTGGAAGCCCTGGCTTGGCGGCAGGAATCCCAGGACAAATAACGGCAAGCGCCCGGCCAAAATCGCTTTTGGAAGACGCATCAATCTTTTGAAACGCTCTCTGCTCACTGGTCCCACAGGCATCTCTGTCATGGATGCGAGCGACATCCTTGAGACGCTTACTTGAACAATAGCCTTGCCTAATCGAGCCATATCCATCTGAAACCGTGCTTCTGCGATCACTTATCTGTACAATGGTGGCTTATCATGCATTCACACCAGGTGTCAGATGCCGGCTATGCTTGCTATTAATATCGTTAGCGAGAAGAGTTTCTCGGAATCTTTGTATCTGCACATACTAGTAAAATCCATGATGGTGTACCTATTATTAGGCATCAATAATTTAATTGACGATCCAGGGAGTGTATGTGCCGCAATTCTGGGGCTCTTCGGCCCAGGGTCTGCGAAAGTTGGGTTTGATCAAGAGAGAACATCATTCACTTTCTGTCGGGTTTGCCCAGTAAAATGAGTATGGAGGCTGAACCTAGACTTGCCAGAACACAGATTCCATCGAGGCACATGGAAAAATCGCAAGGGCCTCCGATTTCACCCCGCTGCATACAATTAATAACCTGAAAGTACGGGGTAGTATGCAAGCGACGTTGACTCATGCTTTCATTCGGGAAGAAGTCCTGCTTTCTATTAGAGGGGAATGTTCTTTTGGTATCGAGACTACTAGCTACACGGATGTACTAAGTTAGGGATATATCTGTAGATCAGGCCGTGGGAATCTGAACACGTCCATTGAGACTTGTTGCACGCTTCCTGGAAGCTCTCATTAGTGAGTGGCCACATACTGAGGAATAACATAAAAAATTATTACGGGGAAAAATATCGAGTTTCTGTTATCTCAGGTGGCTTGTCCCCGTCTTTACACTACTAGCAAAGCAAGACAAGTTCATGGCTTCGACTACTGCCAACAGGAAACAACACCTAACCTTGGTACATTCAGAAATCTGGGGAATACAAACGACGTTTGTAAGTTCTGACAGATATAGTGACCGACTCGAAATACCCAATTCTGGTAGATGAACGAAGAGGTATGCCGGCCCACCGTGATAGATCCGTTCTGAAATTTGAGTTGAGCTGCATGAGAAATTTTGTAGGTTTGAGGCTTTTGGAGGACAGGATGATAAACAGCATGAAATGCATAAACTGCTGGACACTGCAAACCTGACGCGAACCGCGTTACAATGAGGTGAAGTTTCTATACTGGTGCCATGGAACTGCCTATCAACAACCACAGAGATGCCCCGTTCACGGGAAGAAGAGGCGACTCCAAGCAATAAATAATCGGATCACTACGCTCTACCAGAAATGCAAATTGGAGATGGTAAATGAACCATTTGTTGCAAGGACGTGTTTCATGCATCAGAGACTCACCTCTCCAACTGCTCGGTCTCTGCAAATTTCCTTCGATACGACTGAGAGAAACACCGATTATAAAAATAGAACGACACAAGCAAACAAAGTGGTTTCATTGAATTTACACCTGTTTTCTACGGTCGCTCACGGCCTACGCATCAGATATCAAGAGCCACCGTTGCCAGATTCTAGCTTCGCTACCCCAAGCCGCGCGCATTGCCCCATACATTGCTTCCATAACATACATACCAGTATTATTGGAACAAGCGTTCTTCGAAAACACACCAGCAAAACAAATCGAGAAAATGGCCGACAACACATCAGCAGATCTTTCCCAACAAGTGCAGCAGCTCGCGGAGCTTGTGCAAAAACAGGGCAAAATCATTGCCCAAACAGGCAAGCAGCTCATGGAATTGCAGATTTCTGGTGTCAAGGCGAGAATGGCCCAGGTAGATTCGTCGCCTCAACAAAAAATTAACGTGGAGGACTTTGCCACAAATGAGGATATTGTCCAGCTCGTCTGTGAGCTTCAGGGACAGCTTGATTTCATGGAGGAGAGGTCGATTGCCAGAACGTTCAACTCACATCTCACGAAATCTAGCGACAGCACACAAAAACTCGCCCCTTTGTGCAACAGAGACGGAGCCCCTGCACCCGAGTGCTTTCCCAAGACTGTTGGGGATTTACACAGTATCGATGCTGCAGACTTGCTCCGCCTATCTGAGTTCTACGAGTTAATTATAGAAAATGAGGTGGATCCCGAGATGGAGGCGATCATGAAATCGGACACCTTGACAGCAGAGGATGCCCAGAAAATCAAAAACCACTCGCTGCAGCAGGCACCGCTCAAACAGAGAATCGAGCAATTAACGCCCCAGGACGTGGATGAGTTGTTTGATGAATTCGCAAGATTTGTGGGCGTGAGAATCAGAAGAGGTACTGAATGGTAGCTTCCGGGTCATGTTGCTACAAAGGGAATCAGAGCCCTGGGAGTCCAACTTCTTGTGGAGCCTCGAAAATGGAGACCTTACCCAACTCCAGGGAACCGACACCCCGGCCGCCGGAGTATATATTGTGTCACGTGCGTATAGCAACTCGAGGGCTTGCACCCTAGGATCACGCACCTGTATGCCGGTTTCGCGGACCAAAAAAAAAAAAACTTCTCGCACTCTCTGGTGAAAATTGAGTGAAGGAAGACTAGTACTTTCGGAACTTATTGCCAAACATCAACAATGGGTAGAGTTATTCGTAACCAGAGAAAGGGTGCTGGCTCCATTTTCACTGCTAACACCAGATTGAGAAAGGGTGCCGCCAAGTTGAGAACCTTGGACTACGCCGAACGTCATGGTTACATTCGTGGTGTCGTCAAGCAAATCATCCACGATGCCGGTAGAGGTGCTCCATTGGCCAAGGTTTCTTTCAGAGACCCATACAGATACAAGTTGAGAGAGGAGACTTTCATCGCCAACGAAGGTGTCTACACCGGTCAATTCGTGTACTGTGGTGCCAAGGCTTCCTTGAACGTCGGTAACGTCTTGCCATTGGGCTCTTGTCCAGAGGGTACCATTGTCTCTAACGTCGAGGAGAAGGTTGGTGACAGAGGTGCTTTGGGCAGAACCTCCGGTAACTACATCATCATCATCGGACACAACCCAGATGAGGGTAAGACCAGAGTCAAGTTGCCATCTGGTGCCAAGAAGATCATCTCCTCTGACGCCAGAGGTGTCATTGGTGTTGTTGCTGGTGGTGGTAGAATTGACAAGCCATTGTTGAAGGCCGGTAGAGCTTTCCACAAGTACAAGGTCAAGAGAAACTCTTGGCCAAGAACCAGAGGTGTCGCCATGAACCCAGTTGATCACCCTCACGGTGGTGGTAACCATCAGCACATTGGTAAGGCTTCTACCATCTCCAGAAACGCTGTCCCAGGTCAAAAGGCTGGTTTGATTGCTGCCAGAAGAACTGGTTTGTTGAGAGGTACCCAAAAGACCTCCGACTAAGCGAGTTGCTAATTGAAATGTATAAATAGTAATGATGCAAAAAAAAGTAATCGAAGGTGTTCTTGTCATGACGCCCCTTGTGGCACTTGTAGAGTGCTCTTGCAAGCTCTCAAGGCTTTGCAAGCTTTGCTAGTTCTGTATTCTCTGAGCTATTTGAAACTGAGCTACTTACCGAACCTTCTTCGACAGAGGGTATGATTACACATGAAGTATGTTACTGATCGGCTTTGATCTCAGACTCATTCTCAGACTTCCTCTGATTCGCCCTTCACATCAAGAATTGCTTCTTTCGATGCATTCTCTTGCTCAGAGCTCTGTATAGTGGGTTCCACAGATTCATGCTTCGAGTTCTCTTTCTCTTTCGGGGAAACTTTGGAAGCACTTACCGTTTCAGCTGCCTTTTTTGCCTCTCCCTCCTGAGCAGGCTTCTCGACTGCACGATCCTCCGCTTTCTCATGTGGGAGGTCATCCGTGTGTTCAGGCTGATCTTCTTCTTCTTCTTTGGCATCAATTCCACGATCTTCGTTCAGATAGGCCCTCGTTACAATGATCGAGTTCCCACAGCACTTTTCTCCAGTACAACTCTCAATCACCTCTTCTAGTGTTTTCAGCTCAGGGAGATCGAGAGTGATTATTGCGTTGTGGGAACGATGTTTCAAACCTCTCATCCAGCCTCTGGGCTTGAAAATTTTGATCCCAGTCGGATTGAAATCCTTGAAGATAGCCTTCAAGTCATCGTCACAGGTTTTAGCTTTCAAGCCTTTGACGAAAACTGCGTTGTCGGAGAACTTTCTTTCAACGGGGGATTGAATGAGTTCAGCACTAGAGCTTTCCTCATTATCCTCCCTAGGGTCGTCGCCTTCCTTTTTCGACAACCTCTTCACACTCGAGAGACGGGTAGGTTTTTGGCTGGGCGAATATGGCACGTGAAGCTTAATCTTAAGCTTTCTGTCCTTGAACAGTTTGCCTTCGAATTCTTTGATAAACTCTTCTGCGTCTTCTGTGGTTGGAAGGTCAGCGTAGGCAATTCCCAAGGGCTTGAACTTCAGACTGCCGAATCCCACGAAGTAGTTGGGGATAAATACATTGGTGCTACGGCTCGTTAGTACTGCGAACTGGCGCACGAGTCAAGTGGACTTTTACACTGGCGTAGTCAAAGATGGGGAGTTTAGGTAACGTACGCTTTGGTGCTAGCCAAGTATTCCCGCAACTCGTCCTCGGTGGTTTGGTAGTTGAGGTTGGAGATATAGACTTTGCTTTGAGTTGTCATTTACTATTAAGAGGCAGGTTTGCGTTGATTTTTGTTTTGATTAGTTTGCTCGATTCGATGAATGCGAAAAAGTGCGTGGCGTTTTTGTGACTTAAAATTTGAGATTTCGAAGTATGTGTTTATCAAAAATTTACAACTGGATTTTGGGATCCCTCTTATATAAGGCGCTGGCGCCTGTTTTTGCAGCCTCCCGCTTTTGTGGTGCCGTCCTACGCAGGCCCATTGTCGCAGCACAATGTCGCACAAAACCCGCCATAATGGCCGCCTATATGTAGGATAAACAGAACAGCATGAGCTCTGGCTGGTCAGGACCCTCATCAGTTTTTCTATGAGTGGCCCGAGTCACAATGGAGTCGAGAGCCTTTTCGGAATTTGAGTGCACACGAGATCTCGAGAAACCAGAGTTGGTTTTGGTTTGGGAGAAGCTCTTTAGGCCGCGGGATATAAATGAGGGTGTTTCCTCTATCGTTTCTGAGTTGATATTTTTTGCCACTTCGTACTTCGGTCTTTTGGGACGCCTATTTTCCTTCAATCTCTTTGGGTAGTCGTTTCTGCAGCTACAGTTTATTTCCTGACATATGCGGAAGGACAATGAATATTCGGTGGTCCACAAATCTATAATAGAAACTGGCCCGCCACGAAGCTCGCACGATGATTGTCCCACTATAATACTATAATGGGCTCAGAGCTGCCTATGGCTGAGATGCAATACAAGTGGTTCGGTTTCTCTTCTTTCGAAGCATAGCTGCCATGTGACATTCGTAAAAAAGTTTCATCGGGTAGACAACCTGATTTTCCTACCAGAAAGACAACCTGATATTTTCTACTAGACGGAAAACTGATTCTGTATCTTGAAACCACCTCACTGGGCCTCGCGAAAAGACTCGGTTTTTATTGGCAAGCGAGCAGCGAGTCTTCAACAGACCGATCAAGCTTGCTGAATCTGCAATTCATACTGCTTCTGCAATTCATGCTTCTTCCGTAATTCATTCTGATTCTGCAATTCCGGCTGATTTCACGAATTTCAAACGGCAGACACCCGTAGCAAATCGCCTTCTATCATCGCGAACCAATCCTAATTCCAGCCACATAATGTTTATGCGCCCCGAGTGACTGAAGATGCACGCAACCATGCTTTCCCGGATATACACGGTGTCTACGAAGGAGCGTTCTAAATTAAAGTAACATTTAAAGCTTAAGATTCAAATACACACGTGGCTAAAACATTTAGTTTCCACCTCTGCCCTCAGCAACGGCCTTGGCGGTACCTTGCAAAGCGTATCTGTGGTTTCTTCTGAACTTGGCGTCGACGTTCTTCAAAGTTCTGTATCTGTAAGTCTTAGGCTTCTTGATACCGTTCTTGTGGGCCTTCTTGTTTTGGTTGTGGTTGGTGTGGTTCTTGGACTTGGACATTGTTACTGGAGGTTAGTATACGCATGGAAAAGCTTCCATTGCTTGTCTGGCATTGCACGAGTTTTACGCCTAGCAGCTAGTGAACCTTTCTTTCTTTCATTTGGTGGAGTCACAATGGGAATGGCATGGTTGACGAATCATGTGCATGGGGTGCCATGTGATGTGATGAGGCGGTTTTCGTTGAATCAGTTGATTTCTGTTGAATCTGGACGACATCCACAAAAACGTCTTTATTTCACAGGAACACTACCGCTGGCTCCATGACAGCCGGATTTCATGCCATCGGCACCTCTAGCAAGCACGTCGATTTGGACATACCTTTGGTCTATAGTATGGAAGAATGAGAGTCTCAGCACCGTTGAATTTTTCTGAGCGCAGCCAGTGTGGGCGCAAAATTTTAGGGTCGCGCGCACGACCAGCAGTCACACCGCGCACGTGACCTTAGCTGAGACCGTCAATGCTGGGGTTGCACCCGAAAGTGGCGGCGACGATTCACCTAGAATATGAGGGCATTTTTATAAACACGAGTCAGGCGCCTGTTTTATCGATTTCATGTCAGTTATTTGAAGGGGGGGTGGAGGCACATGAGGTGTCGCGGCCCCAATATTGGGGTGCGACATGGCCAATTTATTAGAGCCTCAGGCACACTGGACATAAGAGTAACAGAACAGGAAGCAGTTTGCCTTTCTCGGCGAGAGCTGCATTTTGCTCCAAACGCCTCTCAGACAAACGCCTTTCAGACAAAGGTATACATATGCTTTAGGAAGTCCACATGTCTTGACTAGAATCCAGACATGATGTACAGTACAGGTAGACATCAGGAAGGCCGGTACTTCCTGGAAAATCACGATACGCAGCTGCGGAACGGGTTTTGAAATGTATTTTAAAGACAAGTGTATAGTACAGGTAGAAGAAATCCCAGCAGACAGAATCTAGGCTTGCACAGGAGCAACGTCCATCTGCTTGGCCTTCTTGGCAGCCTTGTCGTTGTGCTTCTTGCCCATGATTCCACCACCCCAGTGCTTCCTGGAGTCCTCGTACTTCTCGATGAAGTTGGCGTTAATGGTGGACACCAACTTGGCCAAGTCGGCCTCGTCCGCAGCAGCAACCTCGGTCAAAGCAGCGACAGAGGAGGTCTTCTTGTGCACCAACGTTCCCAATCTGGCCTTGCCCTTGACAATGGCGTATGGCACACCCATCTTTCTGCACAACGCAGGCAAGAAAATCACCAACTCGATGGGGTCCACGTCATTGGCGATAAGCACCAACTTGGCCTTCTTGTTTTCGATAAGCGACACTACGTGGTTCAAGCCGTACTTAACTACAAGGGGCTTGGCAGACACGTCGAAGGCCTTCTTGCCCTCGGCGATGGCCGCGGCCTCCTTGGTCAATCTGTCCTTCTTCTCGGCGGCAGTCTCGGGTCTGTACTTGTTGAACAACTTGAACGTTTGCGTGGCGGTGTTCTTGTCCAAGACGTTCTGGAACTGGGCAATGGCAGGAGGCACCTTCAATCTCATGTTCAAGATCTTCTTCTGTCTCTGCAATTTGACGTACTGAGGCCACTTGACGTATCTGGTCAAGTTTCTCTTGGGCTGGATGCTCTGGCCAATCCCGTAGTTTTTGGGCGTGGTCTCAAAAAGAGGGTTCTTGGCAGGCTTGGCCGTCTGGCTCTTGGCGGCCAAAGGGGCTGGGGCAACTTTCTTGGAGGCGGGCTGTGTCATTGAGTTAGATTTTTTTCAAACGAGAAGCTGCAAAAAAACGTCACTCTACAGTATCGCAAGGGATACTCAGCCTATGCTCCAAGAAGCGCATGCGCATTCTTGGTCACTAAATAAATGTTATGTTGGAGATGGCTGGTCTGAGACCGAAGGGCCGGATTACAAGATTGACCACTGGCAAAAATATAAAGATACGTTGAGAGTATCCCACTGTACTTTTGTGACTTGCAGAATCGCTTGCAGCCAGAGACCATCAGAATAAGAGCCGGGACCCTGCCCATCTCTCACATTAGATTAGATAAAAAACGGCACCGCTTCTTGGCACATAATCCGGGAGGGGTTCGTGCAGAAGATGTCTTTAAACTTCAAAACATACCATTGTTGTGTTGTGTTGGGGAAAAAGATGGATGTAGGGGTTGAAAATTTTTCTCGCTCAGCCAGATGGCCATATGAGCAGGGATGCACGGGTGTATTATGGGTGCAAATCACCTCCACGGTGCAAATGATCAGTGGTGGTCTGGCTTTATTTTCGAAAAGACTTGGAGATTTTCCAAGTCTGAAGGCGAGTACGTGATTCAACTTTGGTCGTCAATTTAGTGTTGTGCATATGGGAAGGGTGGTTTCTTGTGTTTTCATGAAGTATCTACATTCGCCGGACCGGACAGACCAGGATTTTGGTATCATATCCAAGACGCAAGCAGTGGATTGGAAAGGCAATACACACGAAGTTCGCTTAACGAGAATTGGGGACAGTATTCAATAGTGTCAGTGTGTCCATTTCAACAGTTTTATTAGTTTCATCAGTTCATCAGTTTTATTAGTTTCATCAGTTCATCAGTTTCATCAGTTCATCAGTTTCATTAGTTTCATCAGTTCATCAGTTTCATCAGTTCATCAGTTTCATTAGTTTCATCAGTTTATCAGTTTATCAGTTCATCAGTTCATCAGTTCATCAGTCCATCAGTCCATCAATTCACCAATTCGTCAGCGCTTCAGTTCATCGGGTCAGCCCTTTCTGAAAAGGTAGTTGTTACCAAGGGCTCTGTCCAGAACCTGCTGTGGGTTTTCCAGCAATGTCCAAACAGCTATGCGAGAAAAATCGCTTGTTGATATCTCTAAGATATAGGACACACCGGTGCGCCCGTACCCCCAAAACCCCGATAAAAGAAATGAGCGACTCTCTCAAAATCCTTGACATTTCCACCAGCAGCGCTCTACTTCCCAGCCATTCTACGTTTGTCTCTGACCTGGATGGAGATCCTGCTGTTTGTTTAGTTGGCCCATCAGCACCGTATACGAGAACAGCGGCCTGCACACTGACACCACGTCCTGCACCGCCCCACCAAGCCGACTTCGACTCCCAGCCCTAATATTCCCATCATGGCACCTTATCTTTTCGGTTGTTCTTCCACAAATGTCTTTTGTTATTCGCGCCCTTGCAGAAAACCTGGCATCATGGAGGACAACTGTGTCTGGAGTCATGGGACTGACGTCGTATGTACTGCTTTTTCCCCGAACAGCACATGAAGAATGCAAAAAACCTAGCCAGTATTTCCTCGGCTTTCTCCGAACTCGTCTACTAACTTTCCAGGCTCGCTTGCTGGGTCGTGTTGCTCATGCCACAGCTCATTGAGCAATGGCGGATGAAATCGGCCGACGGAATTGCCATTGGCTTCATCTCAATCTGGTTTTTGGGCGACGTGTTCAACTTGGCAGGCTCTCTCTGGGCCAGACTATTACCGGAGGTCATTTCGATAGCCGTGTGGTTCTGCATTGCGGACTTCATGATGATTTTCTCGTACTTCTACTATACGAGGATCTACCCCCAGCACCACAAAACCAAGCCTGTGGCCAGCGCTGAAACTACGGAAAGTCAGAGCCCACAAGCTCCTTTGTTGAGAAGAAGGTCGTCTGCTCTCACCGATATTGCGCTTGAGCCGGAGGAATATAGCGTGTTCACAAAATACATACTTCCTGTTCTTTTTGTGATTGGCGCCGGGTGTTTCGGTTACTTATTTGCAGGCTCAGACTCATCGGCGAACGACGGCCAGGATGCGGACATCCTGTTGGGTCCTCAGATTGTGGGCTATCTTTCTGCGTTTCTCTACTTGGGCGCGCGGATCCCCCAAATCATCCAAAACCATAAAAGACGGTCCGTGGAGGGCTTGAGTTTGTTGTTCTTCATGTTTTCCACGTTGGGCAACCTCACCTACGCGGGCCAAATCCTCTTCTACAGAAGCGATTCAACATACCTCTTGTTGAACTTGAGCTGGTTGTTGGGTTCTCTCGGAACTATCTTTGAGGACTGCATCATTTTCTTACAATTCTACATGTACAAGGGCCACCATGAGGCCCTTCACATTGCATAGGGTGCACTGACTTTATAATTAGTTAAATTGCAATATTTCATACATCTTACAAACCCATCCCGTGTCCCCCTTGCACGCCCATGCCCCAGTTCGCATTGAACAAATCCATGTCGAGAATCTGTAGAGTATTGGGTTCGAGCAATGACGCATCAATGCTATCGCCGAGGACGTACAGCGGCACAGTCGACCGCAAGACTCCCTCGTGCTCAGCAGCAGAGAATTCTTCCAGTCCTGGTGCCTCCAAATTTTGATTGGCTGGCGTATCAGACAAGTACAAAGATGCATACTCTCTTTCTGCCAAAGTACTGAGCACTATCCAAAAGTTGTCTGTTTGCAATGTTTTGTATAAATCGGCCCCCATGGCGTCCGCATCATACCCATTCACCATGTTTTGGTAGCATTGAGATTCAAAGCCCTTTCGGTTCAGGACCCTGATTGGACAAAATTCTCGAATACTCTCTGATAACTCCTTCGTTTGCTCGTTCGAGTACATGAATGCCGCCTGGCGGATTTTCGAGGGTTCCACCATGAAGAATGCATCATCACCGACTTGTTTGTGGCCGAACGAATCGATCTTCACACTTTTCCATGCATAGAAATACCGCTCGCTGAGTAATTTGAGTAGCTTCTGTGTCAGAAGAAGAAAGGATTGACTTTGCCTGAGCAATTTTCTCATCAAGTGAATATCTCGCGACTTGTCACCCGTGTGGTTTTGCATAATCACGCCACATGGAAGCGATATGACCAACGCCAGGCAGAAAATGAAAGAGCTCTGCTTGACAAGCAAAATGAGAGGCGACACCATTAAGGCGAATGAAGTGTCGAAGTACTTGTCCTGACTGAACATGAGCTCAGAGCTTAGATAGCTGAACTCGTTCATGTGAATGAGTACAGTCTTTTTTAGGAAAAAAAAACTCAAGTGCTGGACATTCTTGTATCGGTAGTAAAGATATAAGAAGTAGTTCACATAAGAAATGAAAATGCGTAGACTGAGCAAGGCCCTGAGTCGGGCAATGATGATGACCCCAGTACCATTTCCTGCGGCATGCTTGACAAAATAGTCATCCACAATCCCTAATTTTTCCTTGACAAGGCATTCAAAATCGCTGAGTGCGTTGATCAAGTAGGTTCCATCTAGAGACAGAGTGGCGTCAGTGGCCAAGTCGAGAATCGTATTCCCAGAGCTGTATAATGCGTGAGTTTCTCGTAGATGTTCTATAACCTTCTCCTCGAGAGATAGGTCATGGATATTCGAGGATTCAGCGTCGAATGTGGGGAGCTTAGTTTTGTAGAGAGTCAGGGATACGGTTCGCGGACTGACGAACAAGTACGACATGGTGTATTCGATCTGTAGAAGCGTGTACCAGACTTTTCGTCTGAGGTTGCGTTCTTTCGCATCTCCAGGAAAATTGGCAATATGATCGGGGTCACGTTCCAACATCAATGGAACAGCCAACAGGAGCATTGAGCTTGCCCCCGAGACACCATCGATATCGCAGAAAGCAACTTCGTTTTCTAGCGAAAGCATCTTGTAAATCATTTTCAACATGTGTGCTTGAAGAAGACGAAACAGAGATTTGAACCTAGAGTTTCCTTTCTGCAACATTGACACAGCCAACTCCACAGCGTGCCTTGAAATAGGCGAGGATTTCAAGAGGCTGTTGCCCACGAACGTTTCGTTGAGAATCTGCTCGTTTTGGGTCCGGACATTGGTGAAGTAGGAGAGATACGAGAGCCCCAAGATGAACAAGACCATGGAGACGACAAGCACATCGTCACGTGAGGCCAAGTTTGCCGATTGGAAAGTGCCATCGAGGCCGGAGAAGTTGAAAAGCCTGTCTGCCTGTACAAAGAGCCAATCCTCATCGATGATTGGGTAAGATGGGTAGATCTTGGCGAAAAAGCGGGCCACATACGCCATAAAGACGGGTTTGGTGGGCATGACTTTACGGAGACTGGTCTGGAAGCCGTCTTGTTCATTGAAGCTGGGCGTGAAGGAGAACCCAAGTGGCTGGCCATATAGCGATAGCTGCGTCCTTGTCATGGACTGGCTCAAGCTATTGCTGGAGAGGAAAAGCGGACCGAAATACTTGCCTGCGGCCTGCAAGACTTCATTTCGCCGGCCAGGGTCTAGGTGCTGTACGGTCATCAAGCGGAGCTTTTCGCCATGTGTGTTGTGTTCCCAATATATCTTGATGGCCGGGTCCTGCTGCGACAACTCCACGGAAAACGTGGTTCTCAGCGAAGTCCTGAAGTTGTGGAACACGTTGGCGAAACGGGGCTCGATGAATTCCGGCAGTTCAAGCGCTGCGTCGGTTTTTGAGACTCGCGCGAGCTTCGAGAGACACATGTGCATGTTCATTGTGTCCGAGGATACGGCGGGAGGTCTGTTGCCGATCATATAGGAACTCTTCTTGGCCCGTCTTTTGGGCGCACTTACGGCGGCCTGTGTATCCGGCTCTTGGCAAAACGCTACCAGGAGCGCCACCACTGCTTTGAACCGGGCATCAAGCCCGGTGCAAGTCAGATTAGGGGGTAATGGTGGGACAGAAATACCTGGACTCCGATGCCCACCGAGTTTTCCCGTGTTGGCGGGTGCCGAAGACGCCTGACCGCGCCAATTGGCAAGCAGCGGCGCGTTTGGCGATCCGTCTGACATCTTGTATTGGAAATCTGGCGACGCAGCTGGGGCCACATACAGACACTCATCGGGACATTCGGCCCGCACGCACAGGTCGCATGGGGTCTGTTTGTCACATTTGGCCTTTTTCTGGCGACAGCGCTGGCAGACCACCGTCGGGCGCTTCCTGCGCTTTTTGGGCACATGATCTTGGGTCATGGGGGGGGGGGCGGAGTGGGAAAGCTGGCCGTTGTAAGCGAGGGCTCCGGATAGAAGGCGCTCTGGCCATGCCGATGGCGGTAAGACACCCGTACACCAGAAAATGCCGTCTCCTGCTTCCCGGAGCTGCGGCTTTGCATCGTACACACTGATGGGACAGGCGGGGCTACCAGCTGCATCAGGAGCCGCTAGTGGCCACCCAGATTGCCGTGGCCGGCCAAAGGCGGCGTCACGTGACCAAGCCAACTGGTGCCGGGCCGGGGAGCGGCTGTGTGCGAGGCTCGAGCGCGCGCCGCGCGAGGCTGCGGGTCACGTGACACTGGCATCGCCGACCGGCGCCTGGTTTGGTGTAGAGCAAATCTTGGAGGGTGTGAAGCGGCCATTTTCGGTTGTGGTGGCTCTTCATGGTGAATCAATCCGGTTGTCCAAGAAGCCTAATTTTGCTGTTCAAGATCCCATTTGGTTGTCCTGGGCAGCCTAATTTTGCTGTTCAAGATCCCATTTGGTTGTCCTGGGCAGCCTAATTTTGCTGTCCAAGATCCCATTTGGTTGTCCTGGGCAGCCTAATTTGGCTGTCTCAGAAGTCTAATTTGCCTGCCCACACCAGCCAATGTACACTGTCCAAAGCAGAGCAGTTCAGTTGTCCAGACAGTTCATTTTGCGGTTCGAAAAGCCAAATCAGCCGTGAAGTTCGGCCCACTCCCGCTCTAGAGCGGCCCGACCGCTACCCCAGTCAGAGCCCGTAGTCACGCAACCGCACCTCCAAGTCCCCCCTGTCGTCCCTATGCAACAAGAGGTCGTTGCGGATCATAACCTCCATTAGCCTCTCCTCTGCAGTGCCCGGACGCACAGTCACCCATTTGTCTGTCCCCTCGGCCACAGAAGAAACCAAGCGCTTGACGAGAAGCACGGAGCCCGCAATGCTCTTGGTGAAGGTGTCCTCGTCCATCACGTGCGCGTTTTCCCAGTCCATCATGGCATACAACCTCGTCACCACGTCTAGCAAGTGCGCGTGCAAGCGGTCCTCGAGGGCCGTTGCCCCGTCGGAAAGCCGCTGCACGTGCGCAAGCTTGTCGGCAGCCTCAGCGCCGAAGCTCGAGACACGCGCGATCCGCCGCTGCATTTCGGCCGTTCGGCGCGGGTGCTCGCGCACCCGCTCCAAGACTAGCGTGTTGGCTCGCTTGTAGTCCGAGAGGACCGCGGCCAAGTGGGCGATTTGGGCGGTTGTGGCCTCGTTCTGCCGCCGGAGCGTCTCGGCGGCCGCGGCCTGCTGCACAACGGCGTCCAGGGTCAACGTGAGCCCCGTGGCTATGCCGATCAGGTCGTTTTTCATGGGCTGGTAGGGCATCTGTTTGTAGACCTCGAAGTGCGCTAGAAGATGCGCCTGGCGGCAGGTTTCGAGCCCCCAGGGAGGGCCCGGCAGCGCCGGGCCTTCGGAAGTGCGGGCGGCAGACTCGTTGAAGACAGCCGGCCAGGGCCCGAGTTGCTTCTGGAGCCGTTCTATGGCGTCGTCAGCCTGGCGGATAAAGTTGATGGTTCGGGCAATGTCCGCGGCCAATTTGCGGCGGTAGACCTCCTGCGACACGCTGCGCGCCGGCTCCGGCGCCGGCACGGGCGCCCGGCCCAAAAGAAGGCGGAGTTTGTGTGCCTTTGTGTCCATCAATATTGGTGGAGCCTGGGATAGGAGCCGTGAGCCGCGAAGTCATGGTGCGCGCGCACACGCACACCCGTGCACCGCGGGCCAGCGCCATGGGTAGCAGGACTCGAAGCATAGGGCCTTCAGCACCCGACAGCTTCCAGCACATCCTCCCGGCCCGCAATGACCCAGATTTCGCAGACCGCGTTGCAGAACCTCGACGAGTCGTCCCGAAAGGAGATTTTGCAGTTCATCGAGAGCGAGAACTCCAAGTCCAAGGTGCAGATGTCCATCCACAACTTCACGGACTTGTGTTTCAAGAAATGCAACGAGAACGTGCCCATCGCCACCAGCACGTTGAGCAAGCCCGAGGAGCGGTGCTTGTCCAACTGCTTGAACCGGTTTTTGGACACCAACATCAAGGTGGTGCAGGCTTTGCAGGGCCAGAAGTAGCCGGGCGTGGGCCCAGCGGCGAGCTCCGGGCTTTTCTTGTATATACCAATAGACGACTTGTGTCAAAAGGAGTAGGCGACTTCAGTCAGTATCGGAGTAGTTTTGTTGGTACGGAAGTAACGACTTCAGTCAGTACTCAGAGTAGGCGACTTTTGTCAGTACCGGAGTAGTTTTGTCGGTACCGAAGTAGACGACTTCAGTCAGTACTCAGAGCAGTTCAGTGAGTACGGAAGTAGACAACTTCTATCAGTTGGTGGTGAAGGCGTGGCAGGGCCAGAAGTAGGCGGATCTCGGCCCAGCGGCGAGCTCTGGGCTTTTTTGTATATACCAATAGACGACTGTCAGTACCGGAGCAGGGGACTTCTGTCAGTAACGGAGTAGTTGTGCCAGGTCCTGAGCAGTTCTGTCAGTACCAGAGCAGACGACTTCGGCCAGCACCGGAGTAGTTCTGTCAACACCGGAACAGGCGACTGTCAGTATCCGGAATAGTTCTGTCAATACCCGGAATAGACGAGTTCAGTCAGTACCGGAGTAGGCGATTTCAGTCAGTACGGGAGTGACGGCTTGTGTACCTGAGTAGGCGACTTCAGAGTAGACGACTGCCTTTATCGGAGTATCCAACTGTCAGTATCCAGAAAAACGACTGTGCCAGTGCCTGAGTAGTTCAGTCATACTGGAGTAGTTCAGTCAGCACCACAGTAATTCAGTCAGTACTCACAGTAGTTCAGTCAATACCCAGAGTAGTTCAGTCATACTAGAGTAGTTGAGTCAGTACCCACACTGGGTATTCTTCTGGGTATTCTTTTGAGAATTCTTCTGAGTATTCTGTCTGGGTATGCTTCTGAGTATTTTCTGGGTATTCTTCTGAGTATTCTTCTGGGTATTCTTCTGAGTATTCTTCAGTCAATACCCAAAGTAGTTCAGTCAGTACTCAGTAGTTCAGTCAGCACCAAAGTAATTCAGTCATACGGGAGTAGTTCAGTCAGCACCACAGTAGTCCAGTCAGTGACTCAAAGGACCGGAGTTACCCAGCACAGCACCCGCATTTGCCCGGCCGCACGTGAACGGCCCTACACGAGCACGTCGCGCAAGGCAGGCGCGGCCGCGAGAAGGGCCGCGAGGTCCAGCTCCACGTGCCGCGAGCCGGCGCCCACGCCCACTTCCCGGAGGCGTGCCACGTTGTGCCGCAAGAGCCGCGCGGTGTCGGGCGTGCCGGCCGCGTACTTCACGACGCGCCGGGCGAGGATGGCCCAGCTGGCCAAGAGGTCGAGGCGGTAGGCCAAGAGAAGCCGCTTCGGCTCGGGCCCGGCGTGCTGGGCGCAGAGGTCGAGGAGCGCCGCATGCACGCGCAAGGCCGCGTCCACCACGAGCGCGCCGTTATCGCTATCGAGAACGAAGGCGTCCGCCAAGGTGTGGCACACAACGGCGTTCAAGCGCGAGACGCCCGCGAGCACCGCGAGCCGCAAGTTCTGGAGGACGAGCCGCGCGATCTGGTCGAACAAGAACGCGAGCACCGCGTTGGTCGGCGCGTCGTTGTGGCGGCCCAGCACGTGGCGCACCAGCGCGAGGAGATGGCCGTCGAGCACCGCCCAGTACGCTTCATACGTGGTGTCGGCGCCGGCGCCCAACACGGCGAGGAGCGCCGGGTACGCGGCGTCCCGGAGCAAGCGGAGCGACACGGGCGCGGGCGTGAGCTGCGGCAAGTACGTCAAGCACGTTTCCACGGCCTGCGCAAACACGGCGAGGAGCCCGCGGCGCGCCAAGAACGCGCCGTGGCCCAGCGCCACCATGTGCTGGAGGAGGAAGCAGCCCTGGGCGCGGAAGAGCGGGTCTGCGTCGTCCAACACGTTGAGCACGAACGCCGCGCACGCGGCCGCGTACTGGCCGGTGTCGTCGCAGGCCATGAGCAAGACGGCCGAGGCAAGCGCCGTCACGTCCGGGGACGTTTTCCAGGCCGCGCGCTCGGATTCTTCCGCGGCGCTGCGGAGCCGGAGGCCCAATGCGGGCGAGGCGGGCCGCATCTTGGTGTGCCGCGTCTGGAGCCGCCGAGTGTGGGGTGTTTTTGGGTGTGGCGTTTTTGGGTGGGGCGTTTTTGGGTGGGGCGTTTTTGGGTGGGGTGTTTTTGGGTGTGGCGTTTTTGGGTGGGGTGTTTTTGGGTGTGGTGCCTGAATGTCCAGATATATGTCCAGATATATGTCCAGTTGTATGTCCCCTGTCTGAATGTCCAGTGTCTGCATGTCCAGATGAATGTCCAGTGTCTGAATATCCAGTTGTATGTCCAGTGTCTGTATGTCCAGTGTCTGAATGTCCAGTTTCTGTATGTCCAGATGAATGTCCAGTGTCTGAATATCCAGTTGTATGTCCAGTGTCTGAATGTCCAGTTTCTGTATGTCCAGATGAATGTCCAGTGTCTGAATATCCAGTTGTATGTCCCCTGTCTGAATGTCCAGTGTCTGTATGTCCAGATGAATGTCCAGTGTCTGAACATCCAGTTGTATGTCCAGTGTCTGAATGTCCAGTTTCTGTATGTCCAGATGAATGTCCAGTGTCTGAACATCCAGTTGTATACCCAGTGCCTGTCTCTCCAGTTGTATGTCCAGTTGAATATCAAGTATCTGAATGTCCCCTGTCTGGATGTCCAGTGCCTGAATATCCGCCATCTTTGTCTTTGAATCCGCCTTTATATCCGCCTTTCGATCCGCCGCCGTAGTGCGCCCGTGTGCCCCGCTTGCGCCCGTCCGGACCGTCGTGAGCCGGGCGCCCGAGACCGCTAGAAAGCGCCTGGACACAACGTCCGCAAAGTCGGCAAGAAGCGGCACGCAGCGGGCCGTGGCCACGCGCCCGCAGATCCGCGCGAGCCGCTCGTTGCTCCAGGGCACGTGACGGTTCGCGTAGAGCGAGACGGCCTCCATGAGCTGCACCTGGAGACCATGATCGGGGCAGAAGTCGAGGCACAAGACGGCGAGTTCTAGCCGGAGCGCCGTTGCCGGGTCTGGGGCGGCACAGCGCAGCCAGTCGTGCGGGGACAGGGCCACCTGGAGCTGCCTGCAGAGCCCCGGCGCAATCTCCAAGCACGTGCGGCGCCCCTCGTCGGCGGCTTGTGTTTGCAAGGATATCTTCAAATGCTGGAGCAGGGCGGCCAGGTTCTCGTTAAGAAGGGCGCCTGGGGCCGGCGCGGCGGCCGGCGGGGGGAGGGCCATGGTCTGTCGGATGGGGAGGTGTCACGTGCGTGCCAGGGCCTCGTGGGTGGAGAGGGCTGGGAGAAAAGTGGGGTGCTGGGGAAAAAGAGTGGAGGATGGTTGGGGAAGATTTGGCGCACTGGCTGACGGGCCTGTTTTAGGGCCGCGCGTTTTGGGGCCGCATGTTTTTGGGCCGCGCGTTTTGGGGCCGCCTGTTTTGGGGCCGCCGGTGTCTTGTGGTATTCGCCATGTAGTCACCCCTCGCGTGGCAAAGGAAAAAAAACTTCCGTACAGGGAGGGTTTTTTTTCCTTTTCTTTTTTCCTTAAGGGCTTTTAGAGAATAGTAGTATTCTAAGGATCCTAAGTACCGTACATACTTGGGTTGAGAAATCTGATACTGAAAGCCTGTTTTAGGGCCGCGCGTTTTGGGGCCGCCTGTTTTGGGGCCATGCCCGCGGTGTGCTTCGCGGCCCGGGCCCACCGTGCTGCTTCAGCGAGACGCGAGTAGAGGGAGAGTTTCGGGATTCATTGCAGAGGATTCGAAAGGACACAGAGGATTCACGGAAAATACAAGAGACATCAAGAGGATCCAGTGTGACTTCAAAAGGACTCGAGAAGATTGAAGAGGATTTAAGAAGATTCACAGAGATTCACAGAGGATACAGAGGATACAGAGGATACAGAGGATTCACAGAGGATTCACAGAGGATTCACAGAGGCGTCACAGAGAATATAAGAGACTTCAAGAAGATCCACAGATAATTTACAGAGAATTCAAGAGTATTCACACAGACCTCAAAAGGATTCAAGAAGATTCAAGAAGATTCACAGAGGATACAGAGGGTCACAAAGAATATAAGAAACTTCAAGAAGATCAACAGAGGATTCACAGAGATTTCAAAAGGATTACAGAGTGCTCACAGAGAAGATAAGAGAGCTCCTGAGAATTCAAGAGAATTACAGAAGAGCTTCAGAGAGTATAAACGACTTCAAAGGGATTCAAGAAGATCCACAGAAGATTCACAGAGAATTCAAGAAGACTACAGAGGACTACAGGGGACTCACACAGACTCCAAGAGGATTACAGAGGATCAAGAGGATTCTCAGAAAATAAAAGAGAGTCTGAGAGGAGTCACAGCCAAAAGAATTAGGGTCCCCAGAGAATTCACGATTGCAGCGTATTCACAGAGATTATAAGAGAGAATCAAGGAATTCAAGAGGTTTGCAGACAATTCAAGAGAATTCAAAAGGATTACAGAGGATTCACAGAGAATTCAAGACAAAGAATACAAGAGAATTCCAAGAACTCACAAATAATACAACAGAATCCAAAAGAATCCAAGACGATCTCAGAGAATCTCAGAGACCCCGACCGAAAATGCTCCGCTGGACCCGCTTTTTGTCCACCCACAGCAGGACTCTCCGAATCTCCCCAGAGGTCACCCAGGCCCTCCAAGAAAACGTGCCTGTCGTTGCCTTGGAATCCACAATCATCACCCACGGCTTCCCGTATCCGGCCAATCTTGAAATGGCACGTGCCGTCGAGCGGAAGATCAGAGACCACGGCTGTGTACCGGCAACATGTGCCTTTCTCAAAGGCGTGCCCCACGTCGGTCTCAGTGACCGGCAGATCGAAAACTTGGCAGAACTCAAAACGGCCAATAAAGTGTCGAGGCGTGACATTGGCGCCACCATGGCCCAACGGCTCGACGGGGGCACAACCATTGCCGGCACCATGATTCTATCCCACATGGCAGGCATCGACGTTTTTGCCACCGGCGGCCTCGGCGGCGTCCACCGGGACGGCCACATAACCATGGATGTAAGCGCCGACTTGACTGAGCTATCACGCACCCCTGTCACCGTGGTGTGTGCCGGGCCAAAACTGATTTTGGACATCGGCCGCACTATGGAGTTCTTAGAAACACAGGGTGTGTTTGTGGGCACGTACAACGACGACGGGCGTGCACGGGTGGAAATCCCGGGCTTTTTCTGCCGGTCCTCGGGCGTCAAGTCGCCATACTCGTTTTCTTCCTGGAGGGAAATGGCATCCATTGTCCACAACCAGAACAGAGTGATGGGGCTCAGTTCAGGAAGCCTCGTGTGCGTGCCGCCGCCGTCTGAAACGGCTCTTTCCAGTGACTTGATCGATGGCATCATCAACAATGCCAGTATGGAGGCGCTTGCACAGGGTGTTCTGGGCAAGGAGCTCACGCCGTTTTTGCTCGCCAAGATTGCGGCTGCGACGGGCGGCCAATCTGTCGAGTGCAACAAGCAGTTTGTCATCAATAATGCCGAGGCCGCCTGCGCCATTGCCAAAGAGCTTGGAGACTTGAAGACAGGCTCGGGGCCCGTGAATGCGGTATGTTGAACTCATTGAAAATGCACAAGTCCCGGTGGCACCGAAGTGACAGGAACCACGGGGATACCAAAGTGCAGATATTGCCGAGGACATGGAATTTTTGAGGGCTCGGAATAACAGAGGGCTCGGAATCACAGAGGGCTCGGAATCACAGGGTTCGGAGAGCACGGAATTATCAAAGACGCCTAAGGTGCTGGCATTGCTTGACAAATGACAGAACCGAAGTCACAAAAGGCCCTCAACTCAGTCCCGTGAATCAAACTCCCCCGGAATACTAACCATTCTAGGTTTCGTTTCAGCCCAGCACAGACTTGAAACAGCGCAGGAGATCCCCGCCCGTTTCATCACACGAAAAGCCCGGGGCCAATATAACACACACTGCTCCCTGCACAGTCGATACCATGGTCATTGGCCTGGTGGCCCTCGACACCATATGCACGTTGCAACAGGAGCCCGTGATGGCGGATTCCAACCCAGGGAAAATGGCCGCCGGTCTAGGCGGCGTGGGTTTCAACGTGAGTCTTGCTCATCTCTACGGGCTCCAGAACCAAGGCATCAAGGCCAACTTGCGATTTATCTCGGCTGTGGGCGACGATTTGCCGGGCACTTCGATAATCAAATCCTTGGAGGAACGCACGCACGACGTGTCTGGGATCAAAGTCTACAAGGACGAATCCTCGGCACAATATACTGCCATGTTGAGCCCCCTGGGAGAGTTGGTCATGGCATGTGCAGACATGAAGATCTTCGAGAAAGAGCATTTCGCCACGCACGTGGGAAAAGAACTTGCCAGAGCCCGGCCACGTGTTGTGGTGACGGACTGCAATCTTCTGGCTGCTTCGCTAGACGCGGTTATGGCAGCTTGCCAGTTGATGCCCTCCAGACCAATCGTTATTGTGGAGCCCACGTCGAAGCCGAAACTGGCAAGATTGAGCCAGGTCAATTCCGCCAACCTCCGCGTTTTTCCAAATAACACGGTGCTGTTGATCACACCCACGGTAGCCGAACTTGAGCAGATACATGCCTCGTTCAGCCAGAGAGAGTTTTTCGACGACTACGACAGCTGGTTTCCTGCTCTTGACAGTTTGGGCATCGACGCAGGTTTCAGGGATAAGTTGCATGCACTTGGGCTCAAATTCCCGGCCTTGAAAGACCTTCTGAAAACAGGCACCTTCCAACAAGCTTTCCAAGTCCTTCCGTACGTGCCGAATATTTTGGTGAAAATGGGCCGGTATGGCTGTGTCTTGATCAAGCTCAGCACCAACGTCAACGACTACAAGTCTGTCCCTACGACTTCCAAATTCAGGCCCACTGCGACCTTAGTCTCGAGCGGGAAACCACATGATGACAACAAGAGGTTCGGCATTGTCGTTGAGTATTTCGATATTCCCCACGAAAACAAGAGCATCGACATCGTCAACGTGACAGGTGCGGGCGACTCTTTTTTGGGCTACTTGAGTGCGTCGCTTCTCAAGGAAAACTGGCTTGTGCCAGAAATCGAATCTCTAGAACAGGAGTGGGGGAAATGGGAAGCCGTCTACAAATCCCAGCTCGCTAGCGGAAAAAGCCTACAGAGCCTGTCGGCGATCAGCGAGAAAATCTTGGAGATCTGAGCAACTTACATCTGAGCAGCAGTGGTTGAGGCTTATGGATTCTGGTTCTGTATATGTATATGGAAACTTTCTGCTTATAATCAGAAATGAAATTAGAGCGCATAACATGTATGACCAAGATCATGACGGTTGGTGGTCAATATTGCTATTAAGGCCACGAGGGCGACACAGGAAAATCCCACTGGAAGAGTACTTGTATGAATGGGGAAGACTTCTTATAGCATGTTTATCAGCTGGGCTAGAAGACTCTGCGGTACCAGCCAATTTGAGATCTCTGAAAATGAAAGAAGGCATTTTGAGTTTTGAGCTGATAAGTCAGATGGATCTTGCAGCATAAATTAGCTGGCCCTTCGATCTTTATGTTGCATTGAAGAAAACACGCATGCGATAAAACTCCCACAAGGCACTACTTACTGGGAATATGTAGTAGAAGTTCCCAAGTCCAAGATTTTAAAGAGACAAATCAGTCCGATGTTGGTCTACTGTAACTGTGGTGTGCGACAATACTTTATGCCATAAATGATCACTTCCTTTCAGATGCAAAGCGATAGGCCAAAACATCACTGAGGAGCCAGCCTTCAAAACACCCAGCGTATAGCTGTCATCAGAAAGAGATAATGATCATGACTATACTGATGTAATAGGCAATAATCTAGCTTCACAAATGAACGAAGCTTCGGAGTCTCATGATCTAAAAGGCTTCTTTGAACTGCTATAGAGAAGACGCCCTCAGATCATACAGCTTCACGATATCAAGGCTGTTCCAGGTTGCGGGTGCTTTTGGAGAAATTCAGAATTTCACACACGAACTGGGCTGGTTTCAGGGTGCATGAGCTGATACCCCTCAGGAAGGTCCATAATCTTAATTGAAGTCTGACTTGTGAAAACAAGAAAGAGATGTATCGAAATGAATCACACGGAACATCTGATGTAGCTGAGAGAGTTGGGATCCGAGCTAGTCTCTAATAAAGAAAATTCAAGTATTTAGGAACTTTCGGGAAGCTAGATCTACTATATACCAATTGAAGTTCACCAGGTGCATGACAAAAACCTCGATTACCATGGTTTTCTGCTTCAAACTTAGCTCCATTCTTCAATTGGCAAAAAATTCATAATTCCGCTTGTTTGAAACTAGAAAAGGGACCACAAAGTTTGACGAAAATTAGAAGGCATATGTAATTATTTGCACCAATGAATAGCACCATTCAGTGCGCACCGGCACCATTTCCATCCTACCAGAAGTCTAAAACTTGTAACAGACCCCACCCCTTTCTTTGAATATTTATTATGTGGACACCTTTTAGAACAAGTGTACCCAGACTCTCTCTTTTGAAGCGACCAAGAAACAGTGGTGCATGGAAGGCATCTTTGGCCACGGTTTCTCTGATCTCGCTTTTTCTTGGTGGCTCGATTATAGCCAATGACCACAGCAACAGGTCTTTGGAGGGAGTAGCCGTAGACCCGTCAATCGAGCCGTTTCCCAACCACATTGCCTCTTCCGAAAACACGCTCTTTTCCTCGGATTACAAATTGATAGCATCCGGTGTCAGATCCGTGACTTTCATGAGCTTCAAGGTCTACGGTGTAGGACTCTACATTCCTGCCAAAAGCGAAAAAACCTTGGTCTCTGTGATTTCCGAATACTTGAAAGCCCACCCGGAACAAACGGCACAAAGCGTGCTTGAAGACAAGACAACTTCCCAGGAACTCGTGGCGCAAATATGCCAAAACGTGCCCTACGCCATGAAAATCACCCCAGTAAGAAACACGGACTACGGCCATTTGCGAGACGGTCTCACCAAGTCTATTTTGGCCAATCCAATGGCGAAGGCCTTGAAGGAAGAAGTTTCGAAGGGCGTGGAGGAACTCCGAAACGTGTTTCTGGAATTCAGAGGTTCGGTGCCCAAAAACGACACGCTCTGGGTGGTTTCCGACACGTCCGAGACAACCATTGCCCACGAAGGAAAAAGCATGAAAACCATGGGCTCGGTGATGGAGCCTGTGATTGCACGAGTGTTGCTTGTGCTGTACTTAAGTAGCGCCAAACCATTGAGCGAGCCTCTTCGAAAAGATTTCGTGAGATACATTGGCGGATTGTGTTGATAGGAGTGGCTGAAATGGCTAATTAACTGAGCCAGATGTGAAACTTGTCTTAAAGCAGATGGGAGGAAGTAAGGGCACTGAGTGGGTCCTTGATTTTGGAGGTTGTGGATTGTTCATGCGACCGCTGAAATAGTGATAAGATGGGCGAGATTTTCACGAGTGGCTGGAGTTGGCAATCATGGCTCTGTCGACAACAGAGGTTTCAAACAATTCTCGCTGTATGAGCATTCTTTTATTACTGTTCAATGTTCACTCCCGTGGAGTATAGATACAATGACAGATCCTATTATAAGCTACATTTGTTTCTGTTCCAAGTACCAGACCACCATGTGATTGGTATTTCAAATCGAATTTCACTGGGTGGGACTTGTATCCATACATCTGGTATGAAAGCCTAAGAGAGGTCCTTGCTCGTAGTCAGTAGGAACTTCAAGGTTCAAGAAATTAAGTTTTGACAGTGGGAGAGCAGTCAAGACAAAATAAAAATAAGCTATTGAACGAAATACACCTGCTGAATCTCATTTCAAGCCCAAATATGCTTTGAAAACGAAGCGCTTCTTCACTGCGGAGGGAAGTCATGAGACAACTCATTTGGATGATGAGCAGTAGCCTTCTAAATACTCAGATACTCAGCAAGATAGAGCATGTAAAGCATTACAGGTGTACACACTTCGATCGACTCTCATACTACGTGTTTTAAGCTCTACAACACCAATGTCTTTGTTCTGTCTGCCTTTCGACGCAATTAAAAAGATGCATAGACCAGACTGAAATAGGGCTTTCAATAGCAACGAAAGCTGGGGAGTACAACATAAATCGTACGTATTGAAGGGTGCAGACGATGAAACACGTCGACACCCTCGATCAGTAGCCCAAGCTACTTCTGCTGGGCAAGACGTATGTGAAGAGCACATTGGCCACGCCACATTCGAGCACCAAGCAACCCTTCTGCCACGTTACAGCCAAAACAAGCCACGTCCGCGCAGTGAGCCCGGTCGCCGGTGCCGCGGGAGCTACAAGCAGTGGATGAGCTTAAGCGTGTATTGCCCGTATAGAGCAGCGTAATGTACATATCAGAAAACAAACAGCGTCCGTCCGCGGTTCTTACATGATGATGGCCTCCAGCTCGACGTTGACCGAGATGGACTTGTGAGGCAAGACCTTGGCGCCGTTGACGTAGATCTCGTTCTTGATCTCGACGTCGTCACCCAAGACCGTGCAGCCCTCGGTTCTGGCCCACTTGCCGATGCGCGAGTTCCAGCCCACAATGGTGGACTTGACCCACGCGTGATCCTTGACCTGCGAGTTGGCCAACAACACGGAGCGCTGGATACGGGCACCCTCGCCGACAATGACGCCTGGGCCAATCACCACATTGGGGCCGATCAAGGCCTTGGGGTGGATCTGTGCGCTGGGGTCCACCAACACGTTGCCCTGGTGCACAAAGCCCTCGGAGCACATCAGCTCGGGCTTTCTCTTGGTCAACGAGGACAAGTACGAGCACGTGCCGGTCAAGAAGTCCTTGGGCTGGCCAACGTCCATCCAGTAGCCCTCCAAGTCAAACGAGTACAACTGCTTCTGGTCCACCAACTGAGGGAAGGTCTCCTTCTCGATGGACGTGGGCTTCAACTCAATCAAGTCGAGTACGGATGGGTTCAAGATGTACATACCGGCGTTGATGCGGTTGCCCACGAACTCCACGGGCTTCTCGACGAAGCGGTCGATCAAGTTGGGCGTGTCGCGGTCGTGCACAATCACACCGTATTTGGAAGGCTCGTCCACCTTGGTGGCCACAATGGTTCCAGCGGCACCGTGGGCCTTGTGGAACGCGGCCAAGTCCAGGAAGGGGTAGTCGCAAATCACGTCCGAGTTCAACACGAAGAACGGCGAGTCGTCCTTCTTCAAAATCTTCTCTGCGAGCTTCAAGGGGCCGGCGGTTCCCAAAGGCTCCTCCTCCTTGGAGCAAGAAATGTTGATGCCGTACATGGCTTTGTACTCCTCCAACAAGGCCTCCATGACCTCGGCTTTGTACGACACGGCCAACACAATGTCGGTGACGCCGGCCTCGGCCAACGCCTCGATTTGGTGCTGGATCATTGGGCGGTTACCAAACTCAACCATGGGCTTAGGCAACGTCAAGGTCAAAGGTCTCAAGCGGGTACCGTAGCCGCCGACAAGAATAATAGCCTTCATTGTGTGTGGATGTGTGTGATGTAGCTAAGGGGAAAAAACCTCAAAGAGAAAAGAAGAAAAGAAAAAAGAAGAAAAGGAAAAATTAGAGGAGTGGACGGCGGTCCAGCGAATGTCTTATATAAGAATCGGAGCTGCCGAAAAAAGATTCGGACGCCAAACACACCACCAGAAAAGTCGCGGTGGGACGTGGCTGTCGCAGCCAGTGCAGGCGAGGGACGTGCCGCGGGTGGAATTCTGCACGTGGCATGCATGCGGCGCCGTGTGCAGGCGCAATACTTTGCGCACGCGCGTGGTCGGGTGTTCCGAAGAAGCTTCGCGTGCGAAAATGTCGTTTTTTATATTTGGCATGGTGCCGGCTCTATTGTGGTGCTGTATGGCTTGGCATGTCCGGATGTGCCATGTTTTGTTGGGCTGGTTGTGCTTTGGGTGGGAGGAGCACATTAGTCCAATTCTGCCCTTTTTTGTGCTCGTGGACTTTGCGATCTGATGGGCTTGCTTTGGATTTTAGTGTGTGGCCGTAGTGGTCAGTCTTTCAGAGCCGGCCTTGGCATGAGATCTGGGAACTTCGAGCATACCATTAGCCTTGGTGTTGATCTGCGTGTATGCCAATAATTACAATGGTTGCGGGAATTCCGATAGTGAGAACCAATGGTGAGAATGCCTATAGTAGAGACTCGCCTAGTGGTGATTCCAATAGTAGAAACTCCCATAGTGGAAACTCCCATAGTGGAAACTCCCATTATGGAAACTCCCACAATAGAAACTCCCATAGTAGAAACTCCCATAGTAGTAATTACCATAGTGAGAACTCCCATGGTGGTAGTTACAACTGTGGCGACTCCAATTTGGTGACACCTACAACAAAATTGCCATTATTTCCAGGAATGCCAATTTGAGCGTGGAGCCAAGTCGTGCGCTTCGAGCCGTCCTCTGGCCCTAATTTTTTGCCCTAATTTTTCGGCCTCACTTTTTTGGCCAATTTAAGCCTCGCCCTCCCTCACGGCTAAAAAGGACACGTTGCCTAGACTGGCCCGACGCTCTCACGTGATCGGTGATTCGGCCCCACCCCCAAATCTTACTTCTAACCACCCATCTTAATATCCCTCTTTTTGCCTTATTATACGGATGTAGTCCACGGGCTCTGCTGCCGTCAAAGTGCCACGTGATCTTCGGGACACAGGCCTACGGCCCGACGCGATTTTAATTTGGGCCACATTCCCTCATGCAGCAAGCTTGGCATCGCGAATATGCGCTGGGTCCCGCGTTCGAGTGGCACGCTTAAAGCTGGTACCTCGGCCACGCAGAATAAAATGGAAACATGAAACGGTAAATATCTTAGCCACTCACACAGCTGAGATTTTCACGAGGAGCGCATAGATCGACACGCCTCAGCATTCCGATCCGCATTGTTTTGTTTGTTTGGCTTTGTCGAATCCACAACGAACGGCGCATCCCGCGGCACGTGACCAGCGCGACATTGGTTCCTGGCCAGCCACGCAATTTATCCGGGGAGAGATAAGCTTGAGAAAGGAGCTTCACTACCAATACAGAAAGTACATGTACTGGTTGCCTGCGGCACGGTGTTTTTCATTTACTTTTTCGTGGGATGGCAGTCAGATTCTGAACTGACACTGAGGCTATATTGGGCACGTCAAAAGTTTGCACATTGTCAGGTACTACTCCGTTACTCGTTACTGCGAGGAGCCTCATCTGGTCCTTGCATCGCATCAAAGAGGGATGTTCAAAATGGCAAATCTCACTGAAGCCTTGCCGCAATACCAGGTTCTCATTGGCAAGATGCAAGAAATTGCTGGCTCTAATCCACGGCGCTTTCTAGGAATTCAGTCATTTATGAGCAAGGCATAAGTCGGACAGAACTCCGGTCATGGACGTAGTCTTTATTAGGAAACCCCATGCGGCCGAAATCGGGGCAGCTGCCCCCTGCGGATCGAAAGACATGATATCCAAGCCTAATCATGCATAGTCATGCCATTACACTGATGCCAGCAAACAGACAGATGGCACTGTTGATGGTGTCTCGCAGTGCTCTATGATGTGAGCCCGCTGATAGAGGCTCGGCCCTTGAGAAGGCAAGCATTTCGTCTGTTCCCACCACGACGGGCCGCCATCGGCGCCGCCCAACCTCCGCAGCTCTAAAAACATTTCATGCCTCTTCTCCACCAAAAGCCCCTCCAAACAACCGCAATAAGCACCATGCCAATGCAGAAACAGGAGGCCGTGAGCTTGAAATACCGGTCGAGACACCCGAGCGCCCCGCTGTCCGACGCGCAAAGATCCATGCTGTAGCCATGCAATAGCGAAAACGTGATGCTGCCAAATGCAGGCGCCACCATGAAAGAGCCCCAGGTGGAGCCCATCAAATCAACGCCCCAGATGGACGCCACCACGGTGGGGAACGCCGTGAATAGCCCCCCGTAGCAGATCCCGTTCAACAGCGCAATGACGCTGAACCGGCTGGAAAAGATGGGCATGATCTGCCCGGCGATCCCCACGGCCATGAGCGCTAGCAAAAACCACACCTTACACACCGGGTACCTGCGTTTTTCGCTCGACACCCAGTCGATCATCACCCCAACAAAAAGCCGGATGGCAGTCGACAGCGCGGCAATGACCAGGACCTGGTCCGACAACTGCACGGACGGGCCCGCCGTGGCCTCGATGATCAGCCCCAAGTTGTTCTGGAAGCACTCCAAGGGCCCGATGGAAAAGAAGAGCGCCACAAGGAGAATCCAGGCGGACTTGTCGCGCAAAAAGCTGGCGTATCTCTCGCGGTGATGCGGCGGTTCCACGGCCGAACACTGCGGGGTCAACGCAGGCTCGGGGCCCAGCTCCATGGCCGATAGGAGCGGCTCGGAGTCGTTGAAAATGACGTCCTGCTCAATGGACACGATCAGGTTGGACACGAGGTTCAAGATCCCGACGAAAAAGTAAAGCACGGAGAAGAACATGAACACCTTGTACAAGTCCAAGATGTCGCGCGATGCGTGGAAGTAGTCGAGCTTCAAGATCTGCGAGCCGAGAAGCGACAGCACGCCGTAGCAGCTCACGGGCAAGGAGATGGCCAAGCCCTTGTGGTCCGGGTAGATCTTGGCACACGTGAGCAAACTGGAGAAGTAGAGCGAGCTGGTGGCAAGCCCAATGAAACAGAAGCTAGCGGCCATGGCAAACACGCTGCCCCGGGACAAGTCGGCCGCGGCGCTGGGGCTGTTTTCCAGTGCCCGGACAACCGCGGCATTCACGAAGTACGCGGGGCAAAACGCCCATATCGAGATGATCGACAAGAGCGCCGGGCCGTAGCAGTCGGCCAAATATCCCAACACGGGCAAGCACAAGTACATGCCCACGGCGGAAAAAGACACTATGAGGTTGATCTGCGTATACGTGAGGCCCACCGCGTGGTGAAGCGCCAGCAGAAAAAGCGAAAATAGCATGATGGAGCCCAGCGAAAGACAGCTCAAGAGCGCTATCATAAAGGCCCATCGCTTGAGGTGCACCAAGTCATAGCGGGCCGCGAGCCCGGTTTTGATTTTGTACGTTAGCGCAGAAAGGCTCTTTTGCATGACCATACTGTCCTTGGTTGTCTGTGTGGGCGGCCGATCGCTCGGAATTATGTGCTTTTGACTGCGGTAATATATAGTTCACAGGCGAGCCGGGTCATGAACCAGGCAGAAGAATCCGAATGTGGCGAAGCTGGACCGAGAGAATCACGGGGCTTCGGGTGTTTTGAGCTCACCCTTAATAGCAAGGAAATTTAGCAAATATCCTAGCGTTTCTAGCAAGATGCGGATCCAGTATGGAACAGACCTGGTCACGATAAGTGCAAAATCCCAGTGAATCACCCGCGGTGTGTGCAGGACCGGGCAATGGCTGATCTTGGCGATGATGCCTTGGTTTTGTTTTAGGCACCAATTCTGTTTGGTTTTTGGGTGCTTGAAAAAGGGGAGCTATCATTTGCTTGTTTTGAATAGCCTTTCTGGGTCAAGTTCTACTACCGAGCGTGTTTTCGCTAGTTTGTCTTGGTGGCATTGACTGCGATCTGCTTTATTGACTGCGATGTCGCTATTCAATTGGACGTTTTCCTACATGGTCAGCTCGACGCAACTAGCACTCATAGATTATGATGGACTGTGTTTTCAGTTCAAGGCTCTTTCATGGGACTTGGAGTATACTCACGTTTTCCTTTTAAAAGACGTGCTTTCTGTAGTTCTCCCAGGGGAAAACTGCTTGTGACCCCGTGTCCATTCTATTGTGGTTGTTCTTTTCTCTGATTGCCCCTGCTCGGCCGATGGTTCCTCTTGGGATTCCATCCTACAATATGGCCCATTCTGACGCTTCGCACTTCGGAATATATTGCTATCTTCAAATGTAACTCAAGAAGCGGTCGACTTCGCCCTTTGAGCCCAACCAGATACCTGACCGCTCGTGAATCTCTTTGGGCAATATGTCCAAGATCCGCTCACCTTTATCGTTTACGGCGGACCCGCCGGCCTCCTCCATCAACAACGCCATCGGGAAACACTCGTACAACACACGCAATTTTCCGTTCTTCAGTTTCGAGTCCGCAGGGTACGCGAAAATGCCTCCATACAACAACGTCCGGTGGATATCTGCCACCATGGAGCCGATGTAACGCGCGGAGTACGGCTTGCCCTTCAACTCGTCCTGTGGCTTTTTCAAGTCCTCGATGTACTTCTTGACGTTTTCTGGCCAGTAGTAGGAGTTACCTTCGTTCACAGAGTATATGGCTCTAGACTTTGGGATGCGCAAGTTGGGCTGCGTCAAGATAAACTCCCCTAGTTGGGTGTCCAATGTGAATCCGTTCACACCGTGTCCTGTGGTAAGCATGAGATGAGCAGAAGCACCGTACATGGTATATCCTGCCGCCACCATTTCAGTGCCTTTTCTGAGAACATCTTTGATCAGGCCCTTCAGATCGTCTTTCAAGCGGTAAACACCGAAGATCGTGCCGACAGAGACACCCGCGTCGATATTGGACGATCCGTCAATTGGATCGGTGCAGACGGCATAGCGTCCACCGCCCTCAAACACAATAAGGTCCTCCTGCTCCTCAGAAACAAGCACCTTGACATTGCCACTAGATTTCATGGCATTGATGAAAATCTCATCCCCAATAACGTCCAACTTCTTTTGTACATCGCCGGTGGAGTTGGCAGTGCCCGAGATGCCAATGAGCTTCACCAACTCGGCTCTGCGGATGTTGTGTGCGATGAACTTGAAGGCAAATTGGAGACCGTTCAACAAGAGCGACAATTCGCCGGTGGCCCCCTGAGCGTATTTCTGCTGTTCTTCAAGAATGAAGCGGGTCAAGGTGATGATATCGGTTTCCACCTTCATTTGCTCGGAGACGGATTGCGACATTGTTAGATATGGCTGTGTGATGAGAATGGATTTGGGTGAATGTGTGAAAGATGCTTTTTTGGTTCAATTGGGAAAGGTGGTTCTTTTTTCGGAGATGGAAATATTCCTAGAAACCGCCAGAAAAAGGACTTACCCCAGACTTTCTATAGGTGGCCCCGGGGATTGCTTTCGCGTGCGGAGTGCAGATGGGTGCGCTGCCACGCACGCCCGCAAGTTCCCGGGTGTGGGGCAGCCGGGCCGGTGGATGCGGATCTGGTTGGGGCGATGTATGCAGCAGGGCCCCTAGCCAGAAAAACATTGGCCCCTTAGTCAGCAGCTGGCCGGGGCTAAAAGGCTGTAAACAGCATGATATTGAAAGCTGCTTTTGTGTCATTTCAACATCGGCAAAAAATTCGGTTTTCGCTCGCCGTTCTTCTCTTTTCACAGGAAAACTAAACGGCCCCGGGCCGAGCCGGGTGGCTCGTTTCCAGTGCCAGACCCCCACCCCCGCACACCACGAATGACCGAGCGGCCCCATCCTATGCAGCCGCGCACGCCAGTCGCGAGGAACGCGCATAGGGCCCGCGGTCGCCCACGGCGAAAGTCCGGTATTCACACGGAGAGAGCGCCTAATGCCGTTCCTACTTTCGCCGGGCCGCGCTATGGAGCGGAGTTTAGCAGCAAACCCATGTCCCTGATAGGCTTTGCCGCGAGCGGATCTTTCCATTTCCTCTGTTCTGTCTTTTTCTCTTTCTTTTTTTCTCCTTTTTTTTTTCTTTTTCTTTCTCTTTTGGTGCTGTGGTTGGTTTGAGCCCGGCGCAGAGTACCTGTTCAGTGCTCACAAACGACTGTTGCGGGGCGGGGCTTCACGCTATGCTAGACAGTTGCTGAATGTGCCTCGTTGCTGAGCAACTGAAAACAGCAAACACAGCTCAAAGCTGGATAGAGGCGCAGCGGAAACCGAGTTCCAAGACACGCAAAATCAGGCGATGTCGCTTTTTCTGAAGGCCCCCACGTGTGAAGCACAGCCGTATGGTGTAGCACAACCCGCACTCCGGCCAGAAAGAGACCGTAAATTCAACTCAAAATGCATGACAGGATGCGCTTGAGCTTCTCTTCCTTCCGGCATGTTCTGTCGACTCCACAGGACAAGCCCTTCAAGCCCAAACGCCGGAAACGGCGAGGCGTTAAACACAGCGGCCCCCGTGCACGTGACGCGTGTGGACCTCCTCCCCCCACCATTCGCGTTCTATGTAATTCTCTCATAAAAGGCGAGTATTCCCTCGGCATTTCTACAATAATCCAAGCTGCCCTGCGCTGAAGCTCAGCATCTCCTGGGTTTGGGCTGCAATGTGCGGTTGAGCTCCTGCAAAAGATCGTAGCGGTCGTCCTCCTTGGTGCACTTTCTGCCGTAGCCCGGCCCCGTCGTTTTCCACGACGAAGACGACTCCAACGACCGGTAGACGACTGCATACTCGCCCGTTTTGTCCGCCTGGGCGTCCTCGAGATCGGCGGCAAAGCGCGTGCCCATCCACGCCAAGACATCGGCGCCGTTGAACGGCTCGGGCAGCGCACGCCCGTTTTTTTGTGGAGTCTCCTGGGTGGCCGTTTTGGGCGCCGGGAGTTTTACCGTCTGGTTGGGCTGCAACACCAGCGGAAATTTCCCATTGCTGGCCAGGCCGCTATTTGCAGGCCCGGCGCCGGTGCCTGTGCTTGGTTTCTGCAGTAGTTTAGCCGCCCAGTCAGACATGTGGGGCAGGTTGTGAATTTATAGAAGTTGTAGGTCAAGATGGTCGATGGTTATTCAGGCGCGCACTTGTGGGCTGGCGAGAGGCCTGGGACTTCCGGGCCCATGCGCGTGGCCAGATTATGCGAATGCTTTGCTAATGATTAGTTTAGAATTTGTTTATGTTTTGTTGATGATTTGTTTGTGTTTTGTCGATGTTACTTTGATGTGAGCTTATTTTTTTGGCTGGTGCTTTTCTATGTTATTTCATTCGTATGTCAAGAAGTAGAAGTGTATGAGTAGTATAGTTGAGTAATTCGGGCCGGGGCCATCGTTCGCAACTGCGGACTGATTTTAGGTCCAATTCGCGGCTCGGCATTGAGAGGGCCCCAGGAGATGCCAGATTTGCCATGGCACTAGGCAGAAATGACATATATTTTGTAGAGCCACAGTCATGTTTTGGATATGTTTTCGGGACTTGGAGTCTGCCCTCAGAAAATTCGAGTGGAATCTTCGGGTTGGAACGCGTGAAATTGGGACCAAGCGGAACATAGCTTGAACTCCAAATCCACCGTCGCCACGCATTCTGAACCCACCAAGGCCTAGTCCACTTCCAGTAAATTTTACAGGTTTGAATCCCTGTGAGTATCAATTGACATATTTCCAAGAAAACTATATGAATTGGCACACGCCGAGGCTCAAGTATATCGAGAAGCATTGAGTTCTGACTATCCTCAGGACGTAGTTCTGAATATGATCCGGATGAAAGACAATTAAGAAGTCCGCATTCCGCATGATATGATGAAACTGGGCAGCACTCAGGAACGCTGAAGATTTCTTCTGAACCAATGCAAAATCAGCTATGACTTCAGCTATACTATGCATCCCAAGCTAGCATACATCTGCAAATTACTGGCCGGATCCACTTTTCCGGATACCATGGGTGACTTGATTTATGTAGTACAAGTTCTAATTTCCATCCTTGTTTGGACACCAATTTCGAGGCATGAAGCAACAGACTAAAGCCTAAACCCCGAGGATTTTGCAACTGCACAGCGTCCTGGATTTTTGGTGCTGTCTGTTTTGTAAGATTTTGCGATTCAAACAGCCGAGGCAAAAGATTTTTGTCGTGGCCCATCCTAATATTTCTGCTGTGTAATTCGTTCTGCTTTCACCGATTGCCGTGTTGCCAGTGTATTCTGTAAACGGATGTATCTATTTCCTGTCACAGTAATGTATTTCATAACAGCTCATTTATCTCTCGTACTTATGGGCTGTATGATGACTTTCTACAATTGAGTATATGTGAATTCCCAACCGTCCGCTCAGCTCAACAATGAAATACATGGTTCTTATCCGCCATGTTTACAACAGGAGCCTCTATCTAATCCTTCGCAGCTGTCTGTGTGCTTATTTTCCCTTTCAAAATCCAGGAACAGTTAGGTCATCGATCGAGAGGGTTGAAAATTTCTAGCCTAACATTCATTTAATATTTTAAACGAAAACACGGACTGAATAAGTTGAGGCGGATTTGGATGTCCAGGTATGTATCTGTATCAAGATTAGCCACAATGACTGCTGAGACATGATATATCCACCGTTGGGTGAGAGTGAGAAGCTAGTGTCTTAGATCGGATATGCAGTGAGCTGGGCCGGCAATATGCCCGTTTTATATAAAAGGTGCTCATAATATCTAGATGACATCACACTTTCTGGGGATTTGTTCATGCACCGTGCCTTCTCTAAGAAGCAGAGGATATTGCAGGCAATAAGACTCGGGAAAACAAATCAGTCTCTGGTGAAATATAAAGACTTTTCTGAAAAGCTTTGGATTGTACTTCGGCTTCCTGATAAGCATCTGAAGTACTGGATCTGATGTTGTGAGAATGTCTTGTCATTTTTGGGCAAACTGTCTGAAGTAAGGGTATGTCCATCCCGTGTTCTGCAGAGCCTAAGTAGTTGGGCAAGGTCTATCTGGACTACCCGATTCAGCGCATTTGCTTGTGAAAATATTCTTTTGTCTGATAGTCATGAGCAGTGATGGCAAAATTATATGTAGCTTTTTTTGTTTCTCCAGTCTTGGTTGGCTTTATGGATATAGTCGCCAAAAATTCCGGTGAAGACATAAAGGGCCCCACTAGCCTCAGCTTTGAGGAAAAATGAGGCGAAGAAGAAAGCAAAAAAAAAAAGAGAATTTTAGTTTAAGATCCATTTGTTGAGTACCGAAGCAAAGTTTGTTCGGTATCGGCTCCAACAGAAGAACTCGGGCAAGACTGCTTTGGAAGCTGTAAACATGTTTCATGTCCATGACAGCTCACTTGAAATAATTTGGGTCCTCGACTAATCCTCTGTTGATTTCTTTGGGATTGTAGAGGAGTTCCTTTCAGTTATACTACTATGTGCACGAGTGTAGATTATTCTGGGCCAAGGCGTACTCTATTAAAGCCTTCTGATGTTTGCGAACGATATCTCAAGAGGGTCCAAAGAATTTCCTTGATTTTTTGCTTGATTTCTCGAGCCATCACCCTTTGTGCTATCCCGTCAGGGCTTAGCCCGGCATTATTTCGCAGTGGTGCTACCATCTTTTGCATGCTGCTTGCCATGTATTCTTCATGAACTCCGCATGAATTTTACTAATGCGAGCGATGTTTTTCTAATCTCATCAGTCTCTGTCCACCGATATCAGTGCACCGGCATTGAATGCATACCAAGGTCGTCCGGTGGTATTGGGGACTGAATAGTGTAGTTTTAGAAGGGATGGGGACACTGCTCAATAACCATGAAATTGTATCAAAAAACCATTCAAACAGCCATCTAGTCCATGTTCACCAATGCCCTCATTTTCCTTGCCCGTCACCATCTACCAACCCCATCAGTCAGAGACTCTTGGTGTTTTCTCGCTGTTCTCCCTATTTATTAAGTGCTCCTCCAATACAGGACTACTGTTTGCCAGTGACAGTCCCCAGACTTCCAGGCCGAACTTCCCTCTGCACTGTTCAAAAATCACGCCGCTGCCGTCCCAAAAATACGTATATGCCATTTACCGGTGGCATTCTCACAATCCCCCATTTCCCCCAAAGATCCCAGGTCTATACTTTATTAGTGCTGTTCGCGAATGACCAAGCGGGGTTCCCAGCATCCCGGTGCCCCCGGATTCCCCGGATTCCCCGGAATCCTCCATTTTTTTCTCCTTTTTTTTCCTCCCCTGTTTTCAGCCACCGCCTCTCCACTGCACCCCAAACCCCCATCGCCGTTCTTTGCTCCCCCAAAACAGCGCCCCCATAAATCCGCAAAGTTCCAGCCACCGGTTGTCACGTGACACCCGCCCCATCGTCGCCCCTCGCGTGGCAAGGAAAAAACCTTGTCCCAAAGAGGATGTTTTTCCCGAAGAGGATGCTTCTCCCGATCTTGTTCTCCTCAAGCGTTTCAGAGAATAGTTCTAAGGATCCTAAGTACCGCACATACTTGGCTTCAGAAATTGATACTGAAACCGGTGCCCGCCTTTCGCACCCGCAGCGTCGCGCGCCTGGCCGGGTCATGTGACCCACGCGCAAAGAACACGTCAACAGTCAACGAAATCCACGCACCCGCCCACTCCTCTTTTTCCTCCCAAAACACACCATGAGTTTCCGAGTTTTGGACCTAGTCAAACCGTTCGAGCCCTTGGTGCCCGAGGTCATCGCGCCCGAGCGCAAGGTGCCGTTCAACCAGCGCGTGATGTGGACCGGCGTCACGTTGTTGATTTTCCTCGTGATGTCCGAGGTGCCGCTCTATGGAATAGCGTCCTCCGACGGCTCGGACCCCTTGCTCTGGCTCCGCATGATGTTGGCGCTGAACCGCGGCACGTTGATGGAGCTCGGCATCACGCCCATCGTGTCCGCGTCCATGGTGTTCCAGTTGTTGCTGGGCACCAAGTTGATCCACGTGGACATGACCAAAAAGGAGGACCGCGAGCAATTTCAGACGGCGCAGAAGCTCTTTGCCATCATGTTGGCCGTGGGCCAGGCCACCGTGTACGTGTTGACCGGGATGTACGGGCCGCCGCGCACCTTGGGCACGGGCGTGTGCTTGTTGTTGGTGTTGCAGTTGGTGTTTGCGGGCATCATTGTCATTTTGTTGGACGAGTTGTTGCAGAAGGGCTACGGGCTCGGCTCCGGCATCTCGTTGTTCACCGCCACCAACGTGTGCGAGCTGGTGATGTGGAAGGCGTTTGCGCCCACCACCTCGGCCTCCGGCAAGGGCGCGGAGTTTGACGGCGCGGTCGTGGCCTTGTTCCACTTGTTGGGCTCCCGCAAGGACAAGAAGCGCGCGCTCTTGGAGGCCTTCTACAGACAGAACTTGCCCAACATGCTCCAGGTCTTGGCCACCGTGCTCGTGTTCTTCGCCGTGGTGTACTTGCAGGGCGTGCGCGTGGACTTGCCCGTGACTTCCGTGAGACAGCGGGGCGCGTATATCATGTACCCGATCCGCTTGTTCTACACGTCCAACACGCCCATCATGTTGCAGTCCGCGTTGTCCTCCAACATCTTCCTCATTTCGCAGATGCTCTTCATGAGATGGCCCAACAACCTCTTTGTCAAGCTCTTGGGCTCCTGGGGCGCCCGCGGCGGCTCCTCCCAATTATACGCCACCAGCGGCTTGTCCTACTACATCCAGCCCCCCACCTCGTTCGCCGAGGCCTTGGTGGACCCGGTCAAGACCGTCATCTACGTCACCTTTGTCTTGGGCTCGTGCGCCGTGTTCTCCACCACCTGGATCGAGATCAGCGGCACGTCCCCCAGAGACGTGGCCAAGCAATTCAAGGACCAGGGGCTCGTCATTGCCGGCTACAGAAGCACTTCTGCGTACAAGGAGTTGAAGAGAATCATTCCCACCGCCGCGGCCTTGGGCGGTGTGGCCATCGGTGCCTTGTCGGTCATCAGCGACATGGTGGGCTGCTTGGGAAGCGGCACGTCCATCTTGTTGAGTGTCACCACCATCTACGGCTACTATGAGTTGGCCGTCAAGGAGGGCGGCTTCTCTAAGTCCGTCGTCAGCGGCTACGTGGACGGTATTTGAGACCCTCCGAACATTCCATTCGGTCGCGCCAAGGACCATGGTTCTTGTGTGTGTTGCGTAGAAATTCACGCACCCGCAGAGCCCTGTAATATGTATGGCATTCAATCCATGCACTGCTATTTTGTACTTTTTGGCCATGAGGAAACCGCAGGCACTACCCCAGTGGCTGTGTGCGGCGGCTGTTGCATGTATGCAGCGTCGGTGTTGTATTGTCGGGCTACCAGCCAATGCGGAATATAAAGCTATATAGACTAGACTGAGACACGAGACTCCCGAGATGGGGCTGATGAAGGTGATTGAATCCACGGCTCCGGGGCCACTTGTCCCCAGGTTTGTGTCCGTCAGAACGAGCGGCAATTCCGAGTCCGTTGAAACAAGCCTGTGCGAAAGCGGGATTCACGCCCCGGAAGAGCCGAATTTCGCTGACCAGTTCTCGTATTCGCTCAAGCCCTCGCTGGACACAGACGGCCGGATGTAGTTCAAACTCTCGACGAAATCCTCGAGCTGGATCGGCCTGATCTCTTCCGTCGGGGTGCTCAAGAGCTTGTCGCCCAAGGACCGCAACGGGCCCATGGCACTGTCTTTGGCGAGAAGCGTGATATCGCTGCCACTGAAGCCTTTGGTGAGGTCGATGAGCGTGTGGAAGTCCTCCTCCAGCAACGTGTGGTTCTGGTAGGCCAAAAGTTTCGAGATCTGTAGTTTTCTCGTCTCGTCTTCGGGAAGAGGAATGTACACCCTCTTGGCGAATCTTCTGCGGGCGGCTTCATCGATGCCCCACGGCAAGTTTGTCGCGCCGAGAATGAGCACCCTGCTGACGTCGCCATCGGTGGAGTCACGCCCGGCCGCGGCGGACGAGAGCTCGGACCACTGGACCAAGAACTCGTTCTTGATCCTGCGCATGCTCTCGACCTCGCCGTCGTTTCTAGTGCCCAACAACGAGTCGATCTCGTCGATGAAGACGATCGACGGGCTGAGCTTCTTGGCCAAGAGGAACAAGGCCTTGACTAGCTTCTCGCTCTCGCCCAAGTACTTGGAGGTCAAGGACGAGGAGCTGATGGAGAAGAATGTCGACTTGGACTCGGTGGCCACGGCGCGCGCGAGCATCGTCTTGCCGGTGCCCGGGGGCCCGAACAAAAGCATGCCCCGCGTGGGCTCGCGGAGCCCGCGGAACAAGTCGGGGCGCAAGAAGGGGTACACGACGGCTTCCTTGAGCGAGTTCTTGGCCGCGTCAAGCCCCACGATGTCGTCCCAGTGGACCTCGTCGCCGCGCACGACGATGTCGTTGAGGATCTGGTGCGCGGAAACCTCGTCAATGCCGCGGATGGAGCCGATGAGCGCCGCCTGCTCCTCGGCGGACATGTCGCCCGAGGGCGGCGCGGGCTCGGGCGCGGCGAAGGGCTCGTCGTCGGACTCGTAGTCGCTGATGATGTTGTTCATGTACGGCGACGTGGGCGTCGGCGGCAGTGTCTGCGCCGCGGGTGCCCTGGGCCTGTCCGGGGCCGGCTTGGCTTTGGCGGCAGCCGGCCGCGCCTTGGCTATCGGCTTGTAGTTGTATGTGATGTTGGATTTCTTGGCCGGCGTGCGGCGCGCCTCGTCCGCGGGCGGCGCCTTTGGCGGCTGGCTGGCGGCCGCGGCAGGCTTCTTGGCCGTGCTGCTGGACGGGGCCTTGGCCGTGTTGCTGGACGGGGCCTTGGCCCGGCCCCGCGCGCCGCTCTGCTGCATCATCTTGGGGATGTTGAGCGGCTGCGGCTGCTTGTAGACGTACTTCTTCGGCTCCGGGATGTCGGACGTGGACCGGGACGCAGGCTTCGAGGCCGGCCGCGCGAGCGAGTCGCCGTTGGCGGCCGGGGCCGCGGCCCGCATGGCGCCGCGCTTGGGCGGGACGGGCGGCGGGGTCCGCTTTCGCCCGGGCGCAAGGTCCTCGAGCGAGCGGTGCACCGCGCCGTCGAGGTCAATCAAGTTGGCCGGCTCCGGCGACGCGGAGGGCGAGCCCGCGGAGCCCGCGGAGCCCACGGAGTTGAGCCGCTCGTACCGCACCAGCGACATCTCCGTCTGGTCGAAGTCCTGGAAAACGTCGGGGCCGGGGGGCGCCTTGGGCCGTGTCCACGACACGGTGGCCGCGGCCTGCACCGTGTCCCTGTTCTGCGGCGACATGTGGTAGCCCGCGCGGAGCGACCTGGCCATCGGGCGCGGCGCGGCGCCGTTGAACGAGCGGCCCTGCGGGTTGCCGGGGCGGAGGGACGGGATGCTCATTTTGTGGGCCGCCGCCCGCGGCGCCGCCGGCGGCGCGCCCCTGCGCTGCTGCTCGTCGAGCCGTAGCTGGAGGCGCACCAAGTGCCTGACGTTCTCGTCGCGGACGGCGCGCAAATCCGCGAGCACGGCGGCCTCGTCGGGCGACGTTTTGGGGGCCTTGCGCTCGAACACGTCCACCTTGTAGAGCAACAGCGTGTGCAAGGCCTTCCAGCCGCGGAGCGCGTCGGCGAGCTGGCCGCGGTCCTCGAGCTGGAGGTTCTGGAGGGACGTTGCGGTGGCGTCGGCGTATGTTTGCTGGAGCTCCTCGAGCAAGTAGGGGGCCGGCGGCTTTCTCCTCAGGAACATGGGGAGGAGGGGGATTTTCGCCGTTTTTTCGGGGGCACGTGCCGCTGTTCGGGCCGGGGGCGGTGGGGCGGGTGCGAGGGGACGGGCCCGGGGGGGACAGGGGGGAGGCGGCCGGCGATGTGTGGAAAAGCCAGCGGTGGAACCAGAAGAAAAGTAGTATGGAGGGACTCCTCCATGCGCACGCGGCTGTTTGGCAGGCGGCCGCGGCGCACGTGACTGCAGGCTGCGCGCCAGGCGAAGCCGCGGCCTGGGGATCTGGGGCCGGCCGTTAGTCTGTGGTTTCTTGGTGGGATGATTGGGGTTTTTTTTGTATTATTGATGTATTATTGGTGGGTTTTATTGGTGAGGTTGGAGGATTATTGGTTGGTATTACTGGTTTGCTTTGGAGTTTATTGGAGGGTTTTATTGGTGGGTTTTGAGTCTTATTGGTTGGTATTACTGGTGAGGTTGGAGGATTATGGGGGGTTTTCCTGGTGAACTTTGGGGATTCTTGGTGGGGATTATTGGTGAGGTCTGGGGATTATTGGTGGGTTTATGGGGGGGGGGGGGGGTTTCGGATTATTGGTTGGTATTACTGGTGTGCTTTGGGGATTATTGGTGGGGATTACTGGTGTGCTTTGGGGATTATTGGTGGGGATTATTAGTATTCGTGGGTGTTCTTTCGGATCTCGTTGGCTGCGGGCTAGTGGGTGCGAATATGGTGGGGCTCCAGAATTGGATTTGGGTCTCGGCAGTTTTGGAGCTGTGCTCCTAAATCTGTTTCTTTTACCTGGTTCATGATCGCCCGATTTACGTAAGTTTATTTTGCTGATTGTTTGCGTTTATATTGCTCTGTGCTCGAATACAACACAGCCCTTTGTTCAATTTGCTTCAATCGCATTGTGCCGATCCCTTCTTTCTGACTCGTCAGATTAACTTTTGAAATGACTTTCTCTGTTTGTGAATGGGATTCGCTTTCTCAAGTAGTTTTGCCCTGATTGTTTTGCCCTGATTGTTTTGCCCTGATTGTTTTGCCCTGATTGTTTTAGTTGCTTCATTCTGCTGAGGTTGTATGCTTTCATTCGATTGCTTTGGGTCAGATCGTGCCGGTCAATCCTCAAAAATCTTCATTTGTGTTCGTTGCTGGAGTTCTCTCTTTAGTATTCCCTGCGATTTCCTCCAATCAAATTGTGTGGTCTTTTTCGGAATTTCCTGCAACCACCCTGAACCTATGGCTCTGTTTTGTACTCCTTTGGACATAGTTCAGGTTGTTCTATGTATTTGCCTCGTCCATTACTCTGCATGGCTCATGCCGATTCATCCACATTATTGTGCGGGCGTGCTTTTTGTGTCCCAGTTTCTTTGACTTTATCTGGATTTGCTTGGTTCGCCCGTTTCACTGAACGTTAACTTCAGAATGTTCTGCTCGATTTGCTCTCTAGGTTTGTCTGTCTGGTCCATCTCTGCGTTTCATATTCTTCGGTGTCCTCTTGCTAGCTTTCCTCAGATCGGAGTCTTTTATTTCCGAGCAACCAGTTTCGCATGTATACCAAACTGGGGGCCTGAAAGGCCTAATATTTTTGCCCCACTAGCTTATTCTCAATCAATGAATGGATATTGTACTTTTCCATTCCATCCAAGTTCAAATGGCTCAAAAGTCTTTTTCAAACTCAGATTTATATCTGTTCCTATCCAGTATGTTACGTTTTCTTTACATCTTTCTCACCGGAATCACTCAGTCGATGCATTGCGATATCCTTTTCGCTATGTTACGGTAGGGTTTGCAGTACCGCTCGAATGAAAGACCAGATTATCAGGTCGCTGTTTTCATGGAACTCAAACTGGCATTTTGCTGTGTGGTTCGTGTAGTAATCTTCTGAGACGTATGCATATCTGGCTATTGCATTTGATCAGTACAGTTTGGGAAAGTCCCCTTCATACAAGATCACGTTATCATAAAACATACATTGCATTACGTCCCTGTTTCGGTCGTTCTTCTGAAGCAAGTGGCATTACGAGACCTTGAGGCTTAGAAGACACCAAGAAAAGAAACAATAGATCCCTTCCAATTGATCTTGCAGATGATCTCCCCCATCGACTCAAAAAGTTCACTTGTGCGTCAAAAAGCCCATCTGAGGGAATTGGGAGAGGCAAGTCCCTCAAAAACAACCGGAGGTACATCTCGCCCAATTTGCATGAACAGGGGTCTTGTATCATATTTGATTCTCATCCGCAACGTCTCCTTCAAGCCTGGATCTGTGCCCCATTCGAAGCGTGTGTCTGATTCTTGAAGATTTTGTATGTGCAACAAGAAATAGCCAGCTGAAGATATTCTGTCTGATGATTTGGAGCATTGTTCAGAACAAGCTGATGAGAAAGCTCTTACCCACAACCTGTCGTGCGTCTTAATGGGGATTATGGGCGTATTTCAAACATCTCTGCTTTCTTAATTCCTTAGTTGGTAGTATCACAGTTTCTAGCGAAACCTTCAGTTTTTTCTTCTCTCGTCCCATCAGACTAAAAGGGGATCACATACGATGAGACCCTAGGTCTGAACGCTATTAAGCTTGGACTAACTTGTCGAGAAATATGTCTTGCGGGAGTTGACAGGCTTGTATACTTGCAAATAACCTTACTTGGAATAGTGCTTGTGGTTACATGCACTGTGCTCTTGGGACAGAATTAAATCATGGCACAAGTCACATACAACCCTGTTTGGCGGGCTCTGATTCAGTCAACTGAGTGAATGGGTAAAACTCAACTGGAGTCTCACATCTAGGCATTTTGGTTGTCATTTATCAGACCCATTAGTTGAAGCGTTTTCTGGGCCTTTTTCCTGGACTCAGCCCGCATTTCGAGGCCGTGTGTTCTGGAGTTCACGTTCTAAAATAGGAAACATGCGTTGCACATCCATTGTAAAGAGAAAGCATCGACTTTCGGAGATGTCTAGATCACTCGTAATTCCTGCTACGCTTGGGGTGCACCCACTAGAAAAAAATTACATTGGCCAAAGGCCTCGCTACGCTAGAGAATGTAGTGGCATAACGGGATACACTGCGGTTTCGAACCCACAGCATATTCTGTATAACCTCGCTTATCTGACCGAACTTCTCCAACAGCAGGCACAGTGCCCAGATCTGCCGTCCCCAGAGCTCTTCTGACAAGCGGCCCCATAGTGCGCCTCCCTAAGTTAATAGGCGAGACACGAGGCCACGAGCTTCCAGCACGAGGCTGAGCAAAAAGACCAGGAATTGCAGAGCAGACGTGTCTGCTGCCAAAAGTATATGTGAAGACGCCCGGAGGTCAACTTTCTAAAGAAAAAAAGAGGAAAGGGGAAAAGTGCGCGATGCTCGCGGCTATATATACTTGCCCGTGTGCCGGGTAAGTGCGCTGGCTTGCGTGAGACCGGTACCTGAGGGTCCGGGAAAATGGACAATATTTGTTCAACACACAAAATTTGGATAGTTGGATTTTGTAATGGGTCTTTTCACTGTGGTGGTCTCATATATCTCGGGGATTTATAATTCCATTGTCAATTGGATTTTTCCCAGCGCCGTTCTTGTTTCTCGTTTCTTGGAGATGAAGAGTCTCGCTTTTTCTTCAACAAAGCCACCTTTTTTTCGAAAAGTCCCCTTGATGTCAATTTGAAGTTTGTTCCGAAAAAAAATGAAGAACCACTTCATCTTCAATACTTGTAACATATACAGCATAAAGTCAGACTGACTGTTGGTAGTCTTATAATCAGGAGTTTATCTCTATGCCCATCAGGTCAATGATATACCCTTTTTAGTTACGAGCACCAGTCAGCCTCAGGAGCACTCGGCCCCACGCTTTTAAGTTGATACTCTCTTTATTCCTTGCAACACCCAAAATTCAGAACGAATCTGAACTAAGATAGAGAAAACAGTGCTCAAAACATTTTTCGTTTTGGGGCTCAAAGCGAAAAACCCCTAACTTCTGTCTCTGTCTACCCCGGACGTCGCTTTCAAAATAATGACTTCCAGCCAGTGGGCCATTCTCTATGATTCTTCATGGCCCAGAAAAGTCAGAATTTTTCTTTTGACCATTCCGACCTTTCAAACACTGGTTCATACATATTACATGTTTCATAGTTCCTGCCTGAACAACTGCTATTAGACGGCTCCTGTCTGGAGGCAGTCACATGACCCTACTGATGCTTTTCGCAAATGAACATCAATGCTAGAAATCGTAATTAGTTAGAAATCCGAGGGTAAAAAGCACATAACTTTCCGGAACATGAGGGGAGTCTGGAATCAACCCGCCACCACACCAACTTGCTGCTTGTGTGATCACCGTTGAATCCCACCATCATAGCAGATAAATGCGCACTGCACATAGCGCACCATCGTTCACGTCTACCCCAATTCTCGCTCGTTCCTGCAGACCACTTTCCATATATTTCAACTAGCCAGTTGTCTTATTGTCTGGGAGTCACCAGAAAATGTTGTCCTCAGCTACTTTCATGAATTTGTTGAGCAATGCTGTCACATACATTGTCATTTTGATGCTGAATGTCCTCATGGCAGTGCGCTACTTCAACGCAACCTACCCCGAGACCGCGAGACTTATCACGATGCTCTTGGCAGCATATATATTGTTCAAATGCTTCATGCGGATCGTGCGATTCTGGTGGGGAGTCTTCAAGTTTTCTGTGAAAGTGACGCTTCTTTTTATTGCGGCACTCTTGGCATTGGGTGCCTACTACCGAGGGCCGCAACGTTTCTTTATGAAAGACCTTCCATTGGTTTATCGGATCTACCAGAAATTGAGACAGAAACAAAGGGAAGCTTTGAACAACTTGCCCGCGGCCCAGGAAATTTTGGGGAATCCCATTCTAGATTCTGCTGTAGAAAAGAACAGCGCTCTTGGGTGGCTTTCTGGGAATGCTGCGCAGCTCAATGGCGAAAATCAGAATTTCGCAGAGAATAACGTGAACTACATCCAAGATTTCGTGAAGAAGAACGTTTTGAAAACACTTTTGAACGCCGGGTAAAGCTTGGGGAGCTATAGCGTGCTCAGGGCTACGACTCGAGAAAAATAAAATAGTATACTATGTAATAACATAACGTCAAGGCATGATATATGAATCGGGAAGCCCCGTTTATGAATGAATCTTAGAATTCAAGATTTTGCTCCGTAATCGAGAGCCTCAGCTCATGGCGATATCTCAGGGCCTGTCTCAATATTGTCATGTGTACGAAATCCTCAAAGTCACCTCTGGACCCGCTATGTGGTTAGGACCATGAAAGAATGTCTCGGAGACGTCAGGCCATTTCTCACCTGAAATTCATGCATTTTCTTTGCTTGCTTCGGCACAATCATTGTCGCCCCCATTTATATCCCGAGGCTCATCCAAACACTGCAAGCCATGATCTCTCGTGGTGAAAGCCAAAAGTAAGCAGATCCCAAGAAGTGGTAGAGTGAAGTAAAAGTAGTTCCTGAGCGCCACACTGTACATGTGTCTGACGACATTGACTTGTTCTTTGGTCAACACTGAAACATCAGGATGCGAGTAGATGTTTGCTTTCATGTATCGCATATACAGAGGAGGCAAAATGGAACTACCTGCCTGGGCTTTAATGTCTTTCAACAAAGAATTAGTGATAATCAACGAGGAAATTGCTGTGCCCAAAGCACCGCCGAACGACCGAATCACGTTCCTTGTACTGATGACTACGGCTCTCTGAGCCTTCCTTGTATTTGCCTGTGCTGCCACCATTGTGGGTTGGAAAATGAATCCACAGCCTGTGCCTAGAACAACCATGGTACCCACAATTATGGCATCAGAGGTGTGCTCGTCCCACAAAAGGGTCATTGCATGTCCAGAAAACCAAAAAGAATAGCCGGCAATCATCACTGGAAGGTACCGGCCAGTAAATGTCATTATTGAGCCGGCAAAAGCCGACATGGATGCCTGCATAAGCACCAAAGGGAGGGTGAATATGGCCAGCTTCTTGACTGAATGGCCTCTCACTAACTGAAAGTAGTAGGACACGGCAAAAAGAAACGAGTAGTATGCCATGCCGAAAAGAAATGTTGAAAACAAGATGACGCTAAGCGTGAAATTCTTGAAGATCGTGAGGGGAATCATGGGCAACTCAGGAATCTTATACTCGACGAGTAAAAAAATGGCAAAGCAGATACCTCCAACAATAAACATTACGATGACCAAAGCGCTATTCCAGGGATATGCTGAGCCCCCACCACTTACTGGAATAAGAAGGAGGATCAAGGATGCTGCTGCAAAGAAACTGCCGATGTAGTCGATGCTCTTCAACTTCTCCCTGGTGGAGAGAACTGAGTCCAAGCTTTTCTTCTTGCTTGATACTGAAAAATACACCAAGAAAATGATCACCAGAATTATGGGAGGCATAATGCGGTAGAAATCTCGCCATGTTCTTTGCTCTGCAAAATATGCCATGATGAGGGGCCCTACTGCATTACCGATTCCGACACTTGACCCCAAAATACCCTGTAGTTTGCCCCGCCGCTTTAGCGTGACAACATCGCTCATAATTACCATTGACAAAGAAGACACGCCCCCACTGCCTATGCCAGCAATTGCCCGGAAGATGTAGAACTGCGGGCCATTAGCGGCAAAGCCACAAAGTAAACTGGAGATGAGAAGCAAACAAAGACACGCTAGCAAAACTTCCTTGCGGCCAAAAATATCCGCAAACCGGCCAAAAAACACTTGGAATACAGTGCTTGCTAGCAAAGAAGCAGTACCCGCCCAATTAATAGTATTCTGGGCGTCGAGGTCTTTTGCGATATACGTGAGTGCCACCGTGACACTGGTCTGGTCACAAAAGGCCGCAAATAAACTGAGCGAGGTTCCGAGAAGACATATGAGTAATTTTTTCATTGACAAAAGATTCACATGAGCGTTTCCCAATTGGTCCTCCAAGTGTTCTGGGGGGTGTTTCTGCTCCACTGGTGAGGTGGAAAATGAGAGGTAGTTGGCGTTGCTTTCTTTGTTGGAGGTTTCGTCATTATCCTGTGAATTGTGGGCGAGCCTCTCCTTGGAGATTGTGTTGGGGTCTGTAGAATTGCTCATTTACAGTGATTTTATGGGAAGTCAGAAACTGAGCTGTGTTTTCAAGGTTCGAAAGGAAAGAAAGCAGCGATTTATTATGATATCATATACCGACACAAAAGGTTCGGCAGGTAAGGGCTGGCAAAGGAAACAAGCAGCATAATCAGATTATAAAAGCGTTTATATTCGAAAATAGTACGTCTTTCTGCCCTGTCTTGGGCTTAGTGAAAGCAGCCTGACAATTATGTTCGCAGCCGACTAGTAAAGTTTGCAGCTCTTATCGCGTAGTCACCCGCATACATGTAGTGCATATAAAATATGGCGGTGTGATGGACTATCTCGCTAGCGTGCCCTTTTTACATGGCTTTGGCTTTTATTCGAGCATATTTCTATTTTTTGGAATTCAAATAAATTACAGTACGCCAGGTTAAACTTCAGTCCTTGTGGTGCTGGTTTGAAGTGCAAAAACAATCTGGTGTGCATGCACTGCTTTTGGACTGCTGGAGTCTACCCTGCGTGAAACGCTTATTGAAAATATAGGCCCGTCTGGAGATTGATACAATATTGTATACAATTTCAAAATGCATATAAAAGTGACAAGTTATATTGAAGTGTATGGGTGAAAGGATTTGAGCTTATGGTAAGGTGGTAAGGACCGCATCAGTGGGGCCAGGGCAACATATGAAAGACTTGAAGGTAATCTGAATAGGGGTTTTCCCAACGGAAGGGAGAAGAAGGCACATGCCTCCTTTTAATGTCTTCTGAATATGCGACATTAGACTCTTTTTAAATCGTGTGTCTCAACAACAAGATTAGAACATCCTATTTCAACAGCCTGAGGGCTCATGAATCCATACCCAGTTACTCCCCCATATGTCTTGAGATGCCCCTAATTTATCCACCTTCGATTGTAGAATTGCCACGTTTAAAGGCGTGTCATAAACAAAAAGATAATCTCATAACAAAGCTGTACAGATGTAAAAGAATGTCTATACATCTGTTTTCAAACTAATTTTGACGGCTTTTGATACTATGTCTTGCTTTGCCATCCCGACTGGTATTTACTGCTCCCTGATAAAGCCTTTTGAGTTGTCATAACAACTGTGTAGATATAATGCTCTTGTATTCCGAAGGCCGGAATATTTCAAATTTCAAAATAACATGTGTTTTTTTTTCACAAATGATACACCATATATGTTCTTGATGAAATTACTCATACTACCAAGAGAACTAAACTCAAGAATAACCGGATATTGAGTTGAATCAACACTGGTAATTGCAAGAAACTCTTGCATGTTCGCTTATAGTCACGATTAAGTGAATGTGATTCATGCTAGGTCATTTGTACAGAGCGGGAATCCAGTTTTTATCTCCAGAAAATAATGTTTTTCAGATAGGAGAAAAGCAGTCAATCCTGGTTGACAGATGGCCAAAACAACTCTTTTTTTACCGGGCTCGCTATTATAGCTACGGTGAGTCTTACTTTGGCCCGAGCTTTTATTTAGGTGTGTCATACTCGCTGTGCAAACCTGCCACTGAATCGCTTTTTGGCAATTAGCCATAGCATCAGATGTGTTGCGTTAGTGGATTTTGAGCCATAGAGCGGAATAATAATTTAGTTACAGTTGTTCCACAGGGCCAGCTCACCCACTCTCCACGGTGTTTAAAAGCAAAGACCCTTTCTAAAGACTCTATCGCATAATGTGGATCACTACTTGTGCTTAAAGGCAGTTCTACTATATGCTCTGTATTGATTTTGAAGCTATACCTAACCTTTCACCTATGATTTCTCTGGAGTCATCAGCTCTTCCTGTTGTGACCCACTAGGCATGTCTATATTCAACTTAGCCACGGTGCAAAATATGTTATTCCTGACATTGAAGTCCTTTGTGAGATCTCTTGTATGACTGTATTGCTAGATACGAGCTGCACAATTGTGTATGGCAGTATCCTGAACCGGGTGTATCATCGTCAACAGGTCTTTTGCACGGGACTTGCGGAATATACAAATATACTTCTATTTCACTTTTGAAATGCATAGAGTGTCTGCCTTGCGTCTCGATTATAAGGGGGAAGGCTCTGAAAGAAAGGAAACTTTATGTGGTGTTCGACGTGATATCTGATGGAGCTCACACCAAAGTGCATACAGGCTAATATTTCATAGGGTATGTCATCGTCCAGCTGGTACCAAGTCCTTATAAGTCGATATATAATACCATGCAGTTACTTGGAGCCAGCGAAGGAATGTAATCCATAGGTTTGCTCCCTCGGATGCCTAAAACAGCTCTACGGAAGAGCCTGGGCCAGGGTTAGCGTGATTTCCGCCAAAAAGTTGAGATTTGAAGAGACTGAACAAGAAGAAACGGAATGTGAAACGCTTTATCAGAGAGAGAACTCCAAACTCGGTGGTTTGGTGCATCGAAGGACAACATGTAGGCTTGTTCCAGGCACCAGGCGGATCCTACACATAGCACCCCGTCCAGAGGTCCCATTTCCGGAGGAAGAAGGCTTAAACCAGAGGCAAATAGAAGACCAACATACACCAATTCTCGCTTTAGACCGATTCCCGCGATAGAGAATTCTCACCAGTGACCAATTCTCATGAAAGAGAAATTCTCACGATAGACCATATCTCACGACAGACCAATTCTCACGATAAACCAATTCTCACGATAGACCATATCTCACGATAGACCAATTCTCACGATAGACCAATTCTCACGACAGACCAATTCTCACGATAGAGAAATTCTCACGATGGACCAATTCTCATGAAAGAGTATTTCTCACGATAGACCAATTCTCACCAGAAACCAATTCTCAGCCAAAACCGAGGCTCCACCAAGTCCCTTCTAATTTGGCCCGCACACGACCCGCGCACGCCCGCGCCTGAGCTCGGAGATCGCAGTGCACCCAAACCACCGCTGCCCCACCCAAACCAACGCCCAAAAGCACTGCAAACGTGTCTGCACGCATCATGGTGAAGGACACCACATACTACGACATTGTCGGCGCCGCGCCGGGCGCCACGGAGGTGGAGTTGAAAAAAGCGTACCGCAAACGGGCCATCCAGCTCCACCCGGACAAAAACGGGAACGACCCCGGGGCCGCGGCCAAGTTCCAGGAGTTGGGCCAGGCGTACGCGGTGCTCTCCAACGCCGAGAGCAGGGCGCTATACGACGAGGTGGGCGTGGAGGGCCTCAGCGAAAGCCGCGCGGAAACCGCCGCGGACATCGATCCCAGCGAGCTCTTCAAGATGATCTTTGGCGGCGGCAGTTTTGCGCCCTGGATCGGGCAGTTGTCGATGTTCGACGAGATGTCCGAGACCGCGGAAATCTTGGCCGAGAGCGACGACGAGGCGGGCGGCTTGCAGGCCCAAGGCGGCCAGGCGAGCACGGCGCAAGCCTCGGAGCCCGGCAGCCCCGGCCCAGCGGAACAGCCGCCGGCGGGCGCCAGCAACGCGCCGTCCGAAAACGGAAATACCGACACGTCCACAAACGGAAACACCGAGACGTCCGTGTCCACGTCCGTGTTGGGCGCGGAGGCGGCCGCGGCGGCCGTGCAGCTGCGCCCCGCCACGCCGTCCGCGGACTTGAACACCGAGGTGCAGCACAAGAAGAAGCACAAAAAGAAGATGACACGTGCGCAGCGGGAGCGGCTCGTGGCGGCGCACGACGCGTCGCGGCGCCGCAAGGAGGAGCGGATCCAGGCGTTGACCGCGGCGCTCGTCTCGCGCATCGACAGCCTAAGGAGCTGCGCCTCGGCCGAGGCACGCGACGGTTTCCGGGGCAAGCTCCGCCGCGAGTTGGAGGACTTGAAGATCGAGTCGTTCGGCATCCAGCTCTTGCACTTGATTGGCCGGATCTACGTGCAGCAGGCGCACGCCACGGTGCAGGCGTCCAAGACGTTTGGCGTGTCCAAGCTCTTCACCAGCGTCAAGTCGAAGAGCGAGCGCGTCAAGAGCGGCTTCCAGATCGTCAAGAGCGCGTTGGACGCGCAGGCGTCCGCGGAGGACATGCTCCGGCACCAGGCGGAGTTGGAGCTGGGCGGCGCGGAGCTCACGGAGCACGACCGCCACCAGCAGATGGAGGCCGAGCGCTTGATCACGGGCAAGTTCTTGGCCACGGCCTGGGCGTCCACGCAGTTCGAGGTGCAGGGCGTGCTCAACAAGGTGGCGCAGCGTGTGCTCAACGACAAGGCCTTGCCCAAGAAGGAGCGCGTGGCGCGGGCGCGGGCCATGCTGTTCATCGGCAACGAGATGCTCGCCACGCGCCGCACGCCCGAGGAGGAGGAGGAGGCCCGCATCTTCGAGGAGATGATGGCCGAGGCCAGCGCCAAGAAGTCCCACGGCAAGAGGAAGAAGAAGATGGACCAGCAGGACTTCGAGAGCTACTATGCCGCGGTGGACCCCGAGTCCTCCAAGGAGTGAGAGCGCCGTCGAGGCGCGCCCCGCGGCTGCGCTGCTCGTCCACGGGTCCAGGGCGTGGGGCCTTGCGTTTCGACGTGCCGGTGCTCGCGCCTGTCTCTGTCGTGTGGTTCCGTGGGTGCTGGCCGATTTCCGTGATAGCCGGCTCTGGTGACGGCCATCTCATGGTCATCTCATGGTCATCTCATGGTCATCTCATGGTCATCTCAAGGCCATCTCATGGTCATCTCATGGCAATCTCAAGGCCATCTGATGGTCATCTCAAGGCCATCTCAAGGCCATCTCATGGTCATCTCATGGTCATCTCATGGCCATGTCATGACCATCTTCGTGGCCGTTGATCATTTGCGTGATGGCCGGTTCGTGTCAGTCAGCCTCTGTGTCGGCCAGTTCCATATCGACCAATTTCATGTCGCCAGCTTCATGTCGCCAGCTTCATGAGGGTCATATTCGTGACGGTCATGCCAATGACGGCCATTTTCGTGGCGGTCGTTCATCGGCTTGCCCATACTGGCTCGGCTAGACCTTAGCGGCCCGCGCCGGACTCGCAGTGTGCGGAAATCGCCAAATCCTGCATGGCCCGCCATCGTTAGGCACCCGGCCGCTTTCCGTCTCCGCTTTCTCCGCGCCTTCAGTCCCAGGCTTCTTCGTCCCCATCCAAAATGGCCCCCTCCAACAAACAAATCCTCAGTCTTTACAGGCAGCTTTTGTCCAAGGCCGCCAAGTTCGACAACTACAACTTCAGAGAGCATGCCAAAAGAAGAGTCCAGGACTCGTTCAGGGAACACAAGGCGCTCAAGGACGAGCTGAAGATCACGGCATTCTACAACGAGGGTGTTGACAACTTGGCCATGTTGACCAGGCAGACCGCCATCTCGCAAATGTTCACGTTCGACAAGCTTGTGGTCGAGCCGTTGAAGAGCCATCATTAGATGCGCATGGGTCGAAAGACTCATTATCGGCCGACGGTGGCAAGTATGCGAATGGCTATTTAACGGAAAGGAGGATAAGGAGAAAGGGTGTGGTCTTGAAACTAGCTCAGATGTGACGCGGGGGGGGATTGAAAATATAGTTTTAATGTAAATTGTACGAATCGGGAGATCAACGTAAGGTGCGCTCTGGGGCTGTGATCTTTGCGTCACGAGCCTGGACGCTCCAAGCAAGCCAAGTTGCTGCATTTAGCAACCACCTTTTGCCGGCGATTGGATTGTGGATTGCTGAAATTGACGGAGTTCACCATACACTTGGCTGGTTCAAGTTTCAAGATACGGCGGAGCCTGTAATCGAATAGGACGTTTAAAATGTCACCTATTTTGCTTCTGAGGGCTACTCTTCTTATATCCAAGCAAAGCCACTTCTGTCTAGATACAAAAGTCAATACCACTTTAGACTAGCCTTTTATGGAAAGAGACATGTGCGACACGAATTTGTGCATAGTATCCAGTCTCCTCCGAAAGAGGTGAACTAGATCAAAACATACCACGTTATCTGGTCTCAAGACAAAGGGACCGAGACAGTCTCAACACATCCAAAAAATTATGAGCAGATTCGAAAAGTACGCCAAAAAACTGCAATACATCTCTTTTATTCTTGAGAATATGTGGCTGAGGCATGGAATCGAATCGAGTCTAAACCGTGATAGGCGCTTCGCCCACAGTGTGTGCCAGAGTGTTTGACGAGGTTTGGACTATGCGCTATAAGTATCCGCCAGTAGCTGGTATATATAAGCTGATGCATTCATATGCGGCGGGCTACTCTTCGAAGACGCATTTGAAAATTATGACGGGTCTATTTAACTAGAACAAGCGCATACAATTGTTGTGGCAAATTCACCAGACTCACAGTGAAACCATATCTGTCTGGTAAAAACTGATAGTATGTGAAAAGCGGCTTTCCGCTTTCTTCCTAAAGTCCATTGCGATAAACTGAGCTCATATTCCCGCAGGCCCACAAATTAGTTGGCGTGTTCGAGAAGCTTCATCAGCATCCCTATACGTCTATTGTATATTTTTGATTACTGTCCACGAAACAGATCTGCGTGAATAACTGCCACATTTTTCATGCAAATGCTTGAAAATGTTTAGTAAGCAGAGAGAACGATGGCATTACCATGATTTGTCTGCGTTACTGCGTGAAGTGAAAAGTGTCAAGCAGTATGGAGGCACAGAAAAAAATTGATCATTGCTTTTGGAGCTTTTCTCACTTAAAAACGCATCCGGGGCGAAACTTTGAGCAAGGTCCGTTTTCTCTCATCACATAATCACACATAGACAATTCTAACATATGAAAACACGAAATAGAAAAAGCCCTTTGGAATTAAGTTATCAATTTCAAAGGCGCCGAATAGCGCGCATCAAGTCGTTGAACCTATATTGCCTATTAAGTCATCAAGGATAGGATAAAACAATGTGGCCACAATAAATACTGAAAGCAGCGGACTGAATATCTTCTCACAAATGCTAGCGTCGAAGTTCGACAACCTATATGGGTACAGGAAATACCCCCGGTCATTTTCCAGTAGGTTGGCGGCGAAATTTTACGACGCGCTGTATACAGGCAACGCACTATTAGAGTTATCGCCCACGTGCTGAGAGTTACTATTCGGGCGCATCTCTGCTCGCCTGCGCATAGAACCACCACGTTTCTTGACTATATTAGACGGCCCGAAGCTGGACGAGAAAGTCATTGCATATTTCCACATATATATTTTCTTGGCAAGATTCCAATAATGGCACCGCAGAAGACAGTTGACCTCAACAAGCCGTTGGACGCGGCCGAAGAGGCCGTAATTCGTCGCGTGCCTCTAGAACCAGAGTTGGCCACAGTGGCCTTGACTTTGCATGGAGATATCTATCGACAAGCACAAGGAAAAACCAACCATGCAATCGTGTGGCACCCTCTTACACAGGCGTACATTTGTATTGTTTTTTTGGTGTCTACAGCCTATGTGTTCAAGGACTTGGTGGAAGTTCTGGACTCAATGAGAGAGTTTTTCGACTTGCTCATGCACAACAAATATGTGTTGACCAGATACTTCCCCGCAATGATTTTTGTGGCAGGGACAGTGGGGCTCATCAGTTTTACCATCACGGATGAGTTCCGGGTCATCAGCGATAAGATGGCCTCTGACAAGTACATGGCGCAGGTTTTCCGGTTTCCATTGAGAATCTACGCCAATGCCCAGCCCACCGAGCAGAACTCCGCTTTCGTCAAGTCGGCCTCCCAGAGCACTGATTTTATCGAGTACAGAAACTCACCGATTGCTGTGGTCACAGTTGTGCCCTTGCCAAACCAGTCGACTAGCGACACGTTCTTCGCCAAGATCACCGGGCTTCATGTCAGAAAATCCTACCGCAGTGCTGGTGCTGAAAGTGATCTTTTGGAATATGCTAAGGAAAAGGCCAGACTGCTTTGCAGCCGATACGTGGCCGACAACAAGATACACACCAAGAACATGCGTATTGTCTTGGTGGCTGAGGCGTACTCTGTGGACCAGAACCTCACTTCGCTTTACCAGAAACTGGGCTTTTCGGTGAAAAACAAGACGACCAAGTTGGACCCGTACTCGGCCGAGGCCACGAAACACTTTTTCTACGTGATTCCAGCAGGTGCGCTCTTGAATTTTTTTGGAGTCTTCAGAGTCACCTACGAGCTTCAGTTGGACAATGTCGTTGACTTGGTGGCAGAATCTTCTGCAGCGAAGAAGAACAAGAACAAGCTTCGCAAAAGGACGTAATATATGGCGCAGAAGCCAAATAATGAACAGTAAGGCGAGGGTTGTTAGCCTGAGGGTGCTCATGAGCACATACATGTATCGGGGCAGAACCCATATGTCTCAAAGGCGAGAGTTACTTTGGGTTTATACATGCCGGGCGGTGGGAATGTAGATTTTCTAACAGCACAATCCGAGCCGTTTCAATCTACACGCAATTATCACAATCAGTTGCAATAAAAAAAATTACGCTGACAATGGGTAAACTATTGACAGACTTTTGATTACTAAGGTCGATTGCAGCATGCTCGAGACTATTTGAAGAAGGCTTGAAACGGATGCTCCGGTATTCTGGCCTGTTCACCTGTATTTTGATAGCAAAATAGGACTCTATACACATACGCCTGCGGCTTATGTAACCACATGGAGCGGTCTTTCTGGGACTCAGCAAAGGGACCCTGCTCTAATCTAAGAGACCGACAGCCTTGCGACTGCGTCTCCCCTTTCTGCTCTTGATAGCAATGCGGGCGATCCATAATACCAACAAAAACAGGATCATGTAGAGAGAATACTTAAACAGGGTCTTAATTCTGGCGACCCACCTGTGCACAAAAGTCGCTTCGGGATCGCCATACTTCGCCAACCTGTGTGCTCGTTCGTTCTCCTTTATTCTTCTTTCAGCATTTCGCAAACGCGAGATGGACTTTCGTCTCCGTTCTTTCGATACGCCTTGGTTTCCCACGGGCGCCTGCTGTTGCATTATGTGTTCCAACTCGTCTATGGATTCGATGTAGTGATCGAAATCGGGCAGATACAAGGCATAGATCTTGCTCTCGATGATGTCGACGTTCTCATACAACTCGCCGGTTTCAGCCGAGATGCCGATGTAGAACTTTTCTGGAAGCACCACGTCCATGACCGAGAAGCAGTTTTTCCACTCGCTCGATTGGTCCGGGTCATGGTTGAAGTCTACGGACAAGTAGCCGTTTCTCGTGTGTACTATCCGCATGCGTGTTTTTCCCAGAGCCGGGTTGACTATCGGCTTTGGCAGGCATGAAGCGATCATTGAGTCCATGCCGTCCGTGTGTTTGTCGTAGAATAAAGATGAAGAAGAGTACTGCGCATTAACGAGTGGGAAGCCACCCCTTCTTCCGTTCTGGAAGGTGTCCATGAAAATTCCCAAGCCTTTAAAGTTGTTTTGCACTCCAAAAACGTCACCCAAAGGAAGCGGGTCTGCAGTGAACCACACGGCCATGCCGTCCGGAAGCAACTTTTCTTCACTGTGAATATGAAACGTGAGTTCCATCTCGAATGACTCGGCCTCCACAGGGGCTTTCAGGAACATTCTGCTTGCCTGGTGCTTGTGGTCAGATGTGAGGCTGATATGCTGCCCGTTTTGGACTACCACGTCACCCTCGAGGTCCCAGTTCGCCAGCTTCAAAGTATGCTGGTCCAAGTATGGCGATGAAATTGCGTGCTCGGGCAATTCGACGCGCTTGACAGAAACCTCGCTTTTCTTGTTTTGAAACATGTCGTTGATTTCCTCCGGCGAGAACTCCTCGGGCTTGCCCATGAAGACAAACCAGTAGACGGCCACAAGCGAGGCTAATGACACTAAGGCCATTAACACCCTTGTTCTTAGGGCCGACATTACAACCAGCTGATTTGAAAAGAGCGAGAGTGAATTCAGAGTACTGAGCTGCCGAGTCACCGATAGCCTCGTTGCTTTTTCCCTGTCTTGCTGCTAATGGCAATCTGCGGGAGGGTTGAGAAGCTTACAGTTCGGACACGTATCCGCGAAATGGTCAGACATGTCTAGTTGCATAAACGACAGGACGCCTTCTATGGCTGAGCTTACTATGCACTACGAAAACATCTCAGCCTGGGCTACCCCGGGAGAGGCTGTAAATACGTATTTGTCGTATATGCGATGCATGCCAGCTCACGTGAACTGAATCATGTTACTAGTGTTCCTCTGTGATACAAGGCGCAATTTAAGTCTTGAGCACTGAGCCAATCCTCCCGTTTCGAGCAAACAGTGCGGTGGCATGAAAAGCGGGGTGCTAGAGTGTTTCCAAGGGCTGGGAATATTTTGTTGCATGCAGAAAGATGCAGACTCTAAAGTTGCATTCGTTTCACTTGAAAATACACAGATTCGATGGGTTTCCTAGCTCCCCCACTTGTGCAACCGAAAGAATACAAAACTTTATACACAACAGGGAATAGTTAGGACATCAACGACCATAACAAAGTCCCAACAAATTACACCACTGGTATCAGATGTGCTGGTCTTTGAATGAGGAATCACTTCATGTAACAATAAGTATCGGATTTTGATTTATATTATGTCTTCCCAAATTATGCATCGTGGGATGACTTCCTTTTCTATACATGCTATATCCGGCAGAGGCGGCACTAATCCTGGCAGCTGCGGGATTGGATACCTTGAGTCTGACTTTGATGTTACAAACAGAATTATGTCTTGTGTCTCCGAATGACATAAAAGATAAGTCTTCGAGTACCAGAGGTGTTCTGGATCAATTCCGGAGTATTTGGATGGCAGAATTGTGTATCAAACACCTACCAAACACACAGAATGATGCGGTACTGGTTCTACGCTGGAGTCTGTATTTCCTTTATTCCTCGTATCGCTAAAATGTCTGCTATATACAAATATCACCTACCGAAAACAACCGTCCTCATCGCACTCAACCACGTTTCCTTGCCCTCGCCCTTTATCTCCGATAAGATCCGCTCGTAGTATTGCGGGTTGCCTTTGGGCTTCAATAACTTATCATCAAGCTTATAGTAGTTCCTGTACTTGTCGTTGACCAAGTCACACAAGGAAATGTACTGAAGCTTTAAGTCTTGCTCTGGAATCAGTTTCACGACGTCTGGTTTCTGGAACCTCTCAAGCTGCAAGTCCTTGAAAGAAGCATAATGTTTGATTCTGTCTTTGGGAAGGGTCTTCAAAAGCGACACTATCTTCTCCGCAAGTTGAGCTCTAGAGGACATGGTGGGAATGGCCTTCTATGGTGGCACTGCGTTTTCTCATCCACTCTAATGTCATTCGTGCGCCTGTGTGCACACCAACTCCAAAATCTGATGAAATTTCTCCGAGCTGCCTCTTGGACACGGCTGTTTCGGTGGACCCCTCCGTTTAAAAAATAGCAAAGTGAGGCTATTATCAATCACTCAAGACTTTAATTATTGATGGAGCAATTGTTTTGTTCAACACTGATGTAAACTCGGACTCGTATTGCCCTAGATAATCGGTCGCATCACTAGAGGACCTAGACCAGAACTACATTTCGATTGAACACTTTCCACGGCCTTAGTATCGTAAGGCTTCAGAGTTAAGTTCCCCCAGTCCCATTACTGGGTAACTTTGAAGAGTGTGAACATCTCGCTAGACCAAAATACAACATATCACGTGACACCTCGGGGCTCGGCCGTACCAGGCCCGTTGGAGACGGGAAAAAATTGGGCAGATAAGTCCATTAGTTTTCACTGACAAAAACACCAAAACGCTTCGAAACCATGCCTACACCTAGACTTATTTTTGTACGTCATGGCCAGACCGAATGGTCCAAATCGGGACAATACACTTCAGTTACCGACTTGGAGCTCACCAAATTCGGTGTTTCTCAGATGAGAAATACAGGCAAGCATTTGATCGGCAACACGCCCTTCCAGATGATCAAGCCTGCAGACCTCAAGTTGATTATCACGTCGCCAAGAAAAAGGGCCAAGCAGACGGCCGATTTGTTGCTCGAAAGCTTAGATGACGAAGCCAAGGCGAACATCTCGATTTCGGAGGATAACGATTTGAGAGAGTGGGAATATGGCGATTACGAGGGGCTCACAACGCCCCAGATTCTCGATTTGCGCAAGCAGAGGGGACTTGACCAGGATGGCGTGCGCTGGACGATTTTCCAAAAGGGCTGCGAGAATGGCGAGGACCATCTTCAGGTGACAGAGAGAATCGACCGTTTGATCGCCCGGATCCGGACCGTACACGCCAAAGCCATTGAAGATAATGCAGCATGTGATGTTTTGATTGTGGCACACGGCCATATTCTCCGTTGCTTTGCCGCAAGATGGGTTGGCAGGCCGCTTAATGTGAACCCAGACATGGTTTTGGATGCTGGCGGAGTAGGTGTTTTGAGTTACCAACACTGCAACATCAACGAACCTGCCTTTTATTTATCTGGTGCGTTCACAGTGCCAGTTGATCAGGAGGAATCGGAGCAGTAGATATGGGGATAGAGATTAGAAACATGGACTAGAGATAGGTGCTGGAATGAAGATAGATGCTAGAATAGAGACTAGAGACTAGAGAATAGAGAATATAGAATTGAGATGGAGATAGAGATAGACATACATATGAGATATGGGGACAAAAATGGGGTTTAGATCTAGACACTAGGTATATAAATTGAGGACTAGAAATAAGCACCCCTGACTCGTCTAATTAACAAGAATGCGCAGAAGGGGACTAGGAAATATTTCTCAAGTGCAAGTGATTCTTTCTGGAATGCGCTTTGTTGATCGATCGTATATTGACAAGAGTCTTGACATTGATTGTGAATGCACGTTGCTGCGAAACAAAACGAATATATGGAAGGAATCAAATAGCAGAGTCCGTACCTGCTAGCTCTCACATAAATTATCACACGTGTGATATCACGTCAATTTAAGCATCATTATACGAGTGTTTTGAATCTTTCAAAACTCAACTCTGCTCAACAGACTTGTCGAAAGAACGTGGTACTTGGCATTCGCGTTACTCAAGATTCTCGGCCCAAATTCTTCCGAATATCGGGGCACAAAGCATGCCAATGTTGATCCTCAGATCAAACTATGAGACCAGAGAAAAAAATGACTTGCGCTTTACCATACGTATATTCTCGAGTAGAATTGATTTTCGTCGGGTCATACCTGGCGCTATGATTATCAAACATGAACCGAAACAAGTTCTGCTTGTATTTTGCACAACATACTTTCCTCGGTTACGAAACTTGTGAAAAGAACTAGGAAGATAAAGTCCCTTCGTGACCTAGTTGCTGGATCATGGCATCAATATATTCGCAACGGCTTCTAATACAATTATTGAGAACATAGTTGCTTCCTTTGGCTAGATGACAAATGCAGAGCGGGGATTGTATGGTGTGTAAGTTGGCGGCTATATGAGTCTTTCAGAATGAATAGAGATTTTACTTGAGGTGTTTGATGTTTCGTGAATCAGACTTGCTAGGCACTTGTGATGAGAGGACGACATAAAGTCATAATTAAGCTAGATAAAAGGCCGGGATACTAAAAAGATCAATATTGGACCGGGCCATCACTTTATGTCCTTTCTCGGGACAATGAAGGCAAATAATTTTCACGATTTTTGATGCGATTGATTCAAAGGTGTGCCTGTGGAAACCAGAGCATCAAGAATAGGCTGCCGCGGATTGAGTATAATTCAGAAGTAAATTGACTTTCATTCGCCTTACACAAATTTTGTTCAAAAGAAGTGCCCCAAATAATCATCTGTGCCAAAATCCTACTCAAATAGCAGGGGCATATCTGGACTCTCGCATCGAGACACTTTTGGTCATTATACCTGTGCTTGCACTTTGGCGAGACTAAGCGAGACCGCTTTTCGCAACAAAGACCCAGTGACAAGTGGTTTGCAACCCTGTTACGAAAAACTCCCTCGAACCTGGCCAGATCGAAAACCCAAATGGCCAACTGTTTATCATGCTCTTTTTCATCCTTGGTGATACTCCGCATGTCCACTCACATTATTCGGCTACACAATCACGCCAACGATACCTAAATACAATAAATAGGCAATGCAAAACACAATAAAACACAATAAAAAACACAATGAAAAACAGAAGAAAAAACACAATAAGAAAATGCAAAGCACGCACGCCTTCAGCATGCACGAATAGACACACGTTTCATCTAACCAGACCCGTTTCGGTGCCTTTGCCCGGCCCCCATTCCCGGGCATTACATAAAAAAGCAGATGCAGTTCAGCCGGCCCGTTTTGGGTGTTTTTCCCAGTTGCCCATTTCCAGCCAGCACAGAGCAACGGGCAATTCCCCGAAATCTGGTGACAAAAAAACCAGCACCAAAAATCCCCATGGTGCCAGAAGCAGGGCCCCAGGCATTATGTGCAGAGGGCCGACCTGTCAAACGGCTCGCCAAATGCCGCGCCGCGTTCCCCGCCATGCCATGTCACGGTTACTCGTTGTTCTTTTCCGGACCGTTGCAGCCAGTCGAGACGGGCGCCACACTGGATTTGGCCACCCCTGTTTTCTTCTGCCGCCCTACAAAAACCGCAGGCCACACTCTCTTTTCTTTTAAATATCTCTATATAGAATCCAATGCCGTCTGTCCCCCGCCGCTCACCCAGCGCTGTGCCCGTCTGGCTCGATTGCGATCCAGGAAATGACGACGCCTTTGCCATCTTACTAGCGGCCTTCCACCCGAGCTTCCGGCTTTGTGGCATTTCCACGGTGCACGGGAACGTGAGCTTGCGCAAAACCACGCGCAATGCCTTGGCGTTGCTTGAGAAATTGCGCTTTGCCCAGGGCGAGATCCCGGTATACGCCGGGGAGCCGGCGCCGCTCGTGGTGCCGCCTTTGCACGCCGAGGCCATCCACGGCAGCTACGGCATTGGCGGCACGGATTTGCCCGAGACCCCGGGCTTGCAAGCCAACACGGAAATGCCGTACACCGAAGCCATGGCCAGGGCCGTGGAGGACCACGCCGGCGAGCTCTGTATCGTGTGCACGGGCGCCCTCACGAACCTCGTCAAGTTTATGGCGCGGTTCCCGGGCCTCGTGCCGAAAATCAGGCTTGTTTCCATAATGGGCGGAGCCTTTGACTGCGGCAACATTTCGCCCGGCGTCGAGTTCAACATGCGGACCGATCCCCATGCGGCGCAGAGGGTGTTTGCCGCCCCGGGCTTGGCCAACAAGATCTTGCTTGCGCCGCTCAACCTCACCCACACTGCATTGGCCACCCCGGCCGTTCGCCTGGCCATCTACAACCCGCTGGGGAAAAACAGCTCGGCATTGCGGAAGATGTTTTCGCAGATCTTGACTTTCTACAACAACGCGTACGTCAAGAAGTACGGTCTCCACCAGGGCCCGCCGATCCACGACCCACTTGCGCTTTTCCTCCTCTTGCCGAAGCTTGCCAGCGAGGCCCCTGAGCTCCTGGAGTACGCGGAGTCATGTGACTTCCATTATCTCCAGAGACACTTGGACGTCGCTACCAAGGGCGACGAATTGGGGCGCACGACCTACGTGGACTCCAACTTGGACCCGTTGCGTGTGGAGCGAGGCGGTGTTTTTGTTGGCCAAAGTGTGAACATCCCGTTTTTCTGGAGGCACGTGCTTGCGGCCTTGGACCTCGCCGACGCCCAGGTCCTCAGCCGGAGCTAGCCTTGGAACGTACGACTTATGATATCAAAAGCCGGTGAATCCATGTCCTGGGGTACGAGCGCACATACCCCTTGGGCATATGGAAGCTGTCGCCACGGCCCTGGCCCTAAGACGAGCTTTTCATATTCATGCATTAAGTTCACATATACCCGCGCTGTCCGAGCAGCATACCAGGTGTTAGTCTGTCTGATGGGCCAGTCGTCCCATGTGGCAAACTCGAGTCTAGCTGTCCCAGTGTTTGGAGACAAAAATATGTACGTATAGTTAAAAGTTTCAATCCTGGACCGACGCATCTCCGCTCTGGGCGTTGATCCTTTCAACAATCGGCATGCCGATGGTCCCGATACAGTTCAGGGCCCAGATCACGTCAAGATGGTTATATTCGGCAAGCTCCACGACCTCCAAGTTTTTTGGCTGGGAGTAGAAGTGGCGCTCGTAGTGTTTCATGTGACTGGCAAACCGGAGCCCGTCCACCAAGTAGTCCTCGCCACCCACAAACACCATCATGGGCACGATGTTGGTTTTTTCGGTGGTGGAAAACCACTCGGCCTTGTACGGGAAAAGTGTCTTACTGTCTTTATCGTGAGCGTCGTCGATTTCACCCATGTTCTTTTCGAGGTCCTCATTTTGAATAGGCACAGTCTCATCTCGGCTATTGAGGGGCGTAAAGTCCGCCGTTGTCCTGTCTTTATACGCTTGTTTCAGCTGGAGCTGGTTCAGAAAGCCCTCCTCCACAGAATAGGAAAGCCACCATGACATCAACTTTGCCGAAACAAGACTGGCATTGAAGAGGAACTGCACATGGATGACTTTCTTGTGGTTGTAGCAGTTGCGGATGTTCCACCCAAATAGGTACTTGAAAATCTGGTATGAGAGAGTGCTAAAGAACATGGTGGTTCCCATCAAGTTTCGAAGCTGGGTCAACATAGCCAAAAAACAGCAGTTGCCAAAGATCATTTTGTACATCCGCGGCGACTTGCTGTGGATGAACTTTATGAAGCTACGCTCGTGGAATAGCCTGCCCGGAAACGCCGCGGGCGCCAATGCAAAGAAGTGCTCGATTTTCGCATGGTGCTCTTTAAGTTGCTCGTTTCGAAGAAGCAAGAGTGTCTGGGTACATCCCTGTGAGTGGCCCACCAAATACACTTTGGCATGGTTTGGCTTATGCAGTAAGACGTTATCGATGATGCAAGGCAAGTCGTAATACGCCAAGTGACGCACGTCCCAGTCCCAAAAATGCTCGTTATGCATGAGATTTCCCTTGAGCGTCAGGTGGTTTGGTTTGAAGCCACATCGGTTGTTGCCCATCCACACGTCGTATCCTTGATGCAAGAAAAAGTACGGAAGTGAGTTTCTGCCGGGCGCCAAATATGCACCAGCACACAGCAAAAGCCCATGCTGCAAGATGATGGGTGTTTTCGCGTCACGTGTTTCCGGGCTTTCCTTAGGGTCTATGAGCCGGTGCAAAACTAGAACGTAGCCGTCCTTGGTGGTGATTTCACGCTCCTCCAAGTCCAAGTCCAACAATTGTGCATAGTATCGCAAGTCACGTGTGATCTTGAGTTTATCTACGTTCGGGTACGGCTCCACGGGGGAATAGTTTGCCACAGCGTTTTCTTTTTTGGGTCTGTTGGCTTTTTCTCGACCGCTGAAAATGTCTCGGAGGTGGTAGATATTGGCGCCTAGGGTCACGGAACATACAAAGAGAAACGAGCCGATGGCCGAGCTCAAAACTATGAAAAATGTGAGCACTGGGCCATGGAGATCGGTTCTTACCGTCGGGTTCAAATTCGACATATTATAGAATAATGATTGTTTTCAGCGAGCGAAGTGGCAGCAAAAAGGTGGTGTTTCTTGATGGAGATATAACGCCTTCATAAGCCTACAGCTCATTGGAACACGCTATGGCTGGCCAGATCTATACGAACCTGTACATAGACGAAGCGGTGAATTTCTTTGTTTACGAACACACGCTATAGACCTGCACGTTGCGATTTGCATCATCTCAATGATGCGCGAGGAAGTAGAGTAGGGAATGCAGTAGACTTGAAACGATGAGATACATTGTTGACTGTGCTCTATTCTTTTTGGGAGACCGAATAAAATGCTGTTTTCATGTCACTCAGTCTTTTAGATCATGGAGAAAACGCTTCGTAAGAAAGATTTTGCCACTCATCGTTGTTCTCCAGAAAGTTGGCAGAAAAGGAACCAAAGTCCCTTTAATAATTTAAAAATGATTGAACGCAAAACTTATAAAACTTTCGAAAATCACTCTTATTTCGGTAAAAATTGTACAGAGAGAATGGTTGTTTTCCGCATATATATCAGCTGCATGAATAAAAACCGTTGTTCTTGGTCGACCAGCCAATAAAATATTTGGTGCTCACCTTTAAAGAGAGATTGTTTTGTAGTTTGGTAACTTTACCTGATGATCGGATCAAGCATATAAATATGAAACAGAACCTTGCAGATATTCATTTGGTACCAAACCATGGCATCTTCGTTATTAATGGCTTTTGCCGCAAATCGTACACGAATTCAATGTACGCAATCAATGCATTTGATACGCATCTATATATAAAGTTACTCCAACTCAGGAAAGTGGATGTGATAGAACGGTTGCATAAAAAATTCAAATCATGACCCATCATTGCCTGGAATCAAACTTTTTTTGTCAGATTCATCTGAGTAAAGGAGCAAGACTATTCAAATCATATATAAATCTGAACTTCTCGGATTCCACCGAAACTGTTCCAAATTTCAACAAGATTATCTCCGATTCCCCAGATATCATTCCTTCAAAAGTCTGACACCATACTTAAACTCACATGTTCACGACGCCCTCCAAAAATTGCCAATGACGCTAGGGAATACAACTCAATCAAGGGATATGTACGCAAACGAAAATCGCAATTCGCAAAAACGCTAGTAGGAGAAGGCAGACAGAAATCAAGAACAGCGTATTGTGATGAAGCCATCAAAACTTTCTTCAAGCCGAAAGGAATCGAATCGAAACAACAATATTCAGAATACTAGAAAACTCAGACTCTGGTGTCTCTAAAGACGAAACGGGAGGGATGCTCACACTCGCCACTGACGACTGCTGAAAGCTCCAGCGTTGTAAGTGCTTTAGACAATTCCTGCTCCGTGTAAGATGCGTCCATCAAAGCCCTCTCTTCAGCCGATGAGCGAGCTTTTATGGGGCGAAGAATTTAAGGCTTATGATTTTTTTTTTTGGTAGATTCATCTGCTTAAAGGGGCAAAACTATATAACGAATATATATAAAAACCTTCAAACAGCTCCCAGCTACGTACCAAGTGTCGTAGCTCGGCCCGTCCACTTCCGTTAGTCACGGCCTGGACAGTCCTCATCTGATTTCCACTGATCGCGGCCCTGGGGAAAAATATCGCGCATAATCTCGCTTTTATTGTTGTACTTTCTACTTCCAAAAAATGAAATGGTCTGATCAACAATCAAAGATTGCGCGATCAAGAAACATAAATTAGTTTGTAATAGCTGGACAGTCCTCAAACTCAAAGAGCGACTTCGTGGCCAAGTTGGCTAAGGCGTAAGACTGTTAATCTTAAGATCGTGAGTTCGACCCTCACCGAGGTCGTTAGTTTTCTTTTTACTTCGTCTTTGAATATGGCTGACAGTTATTTTTAAAGTCAAGGCAATGTGTCCCGCTTTCGGGTGATGGACCAACAACAGAGGAAATCTTATCAATTTTGTGTAAGCGTATACTCTAACTTGTTACAGCTTTCAAGGAAGGCACCTTTTAATGGCACGACAAATTATCTAGATCTTTCTCTCTGATCGTATTTCTAGAGGCATTGAAGACTTATTTTGGTAGTTTTAAAGCTTCTATATGAACAGTTGCATTTCTGTGCTACAAGTGATTGTTTTGCAAGAAAATGTATCAGATAGTTTAAGCTCTTTCAAGGGACATGCAGCTCAAAGTAAGGTACACTTCTTCTAACTATTGTTTGATATTCACCACTTTGTTTTTCTGTTCGCCTTCCTTCGTTGTAAATTTGTATTCCGTTGCTAATATATTTCATTGCAGCGGCTATCATGATTTCGCTCCAGCCTTGTGCAATATTCTTTGTGTTAAGTTTAAGCGCTTTTTTGACCCCGATCTCGAATGGCCTTTCTTCAATGTAAGAGAATCATGATTTTCAGGGAATGGTTTTAGAGCTGTTCAAGTCCTTGAAAACATTAAGACTCTGTTCTTCACCGTAGTCGTTCTTACATTCTTCCCTAGCACCTGGGTATACTTCTGGAAAAGCTTTACTATAGCTAAAGAATTTCCATTCTCTTTCAGCCCAAGTTGAGTCTTCAATTGACTCACCTTTTTCCTTTAGTTCTGAGGCAATGAACTCATTTTCTGCCTAAACACGCAGAACCTTTTTGCCCATGAGCATGGCTATTTGGTCGTCGGTAGCATCAGATGCGTCCATGACAGCTTTAATCAAGTCGGGGTATTTAGAGACGTCCTCCAAACCAGTGGGTCCTTCTGGGATTCCGTCAAAATCAGACCCCAATCCCACATGTTCCCACCCAATCAAGTGGGCAATATGCAAGATGTGGTTGACAGCATCTTGGAGAGTGGCCTTTCCACTGCCACTACTGCTAATAAAGTCTGGGTAGAAGTTTACACACACCACATCATTATTCTCTTTGACCTTGAGTAAAACATCATCTGGAACATTTTGTGGATGCTCACAGAGAGCATGAGCAGACGAATGCAAAAAAATGACCGGCGAAGCCGTTGTTTTCAATGCGTCCCACATGATTTGCAAACTCACATGAGAAAGGTCGACCATCATACCCAATCGGTTCATTTCCCGAATACACTTCCTCCCAAATTCGCTCAAGCCTCTATCTGGGAGTCTACCAGTAACGGAAGATGCAGCAGTGGCAAACGGATTATCACAATTATGTGTTAGAGTAATATATCTACATCCAAGATCAAAGTATCGCCGAAGCACTCCAAGCGATGCATCTACTTGGTGTAGTCCTTTAACACACAAAGTGACTGCCAATTTGTGGTTTTTAAAAGCCGCAATTGCCTCGGCACTGCTACTGACATACTTGAGATTTTCAGGGTACATGTCGGCTAATCTGCGCACAAAATCGATTTGCTCCATGGTGTCTCGAACCACGGTTGTGGGTTTATTGAAATCTTGGTAGAGTGGGTTTGTGTCCTTACATTCAATGAAGCAACTAAAGAATTGAACGCCCACTCGACCTTTGACAAGTTTCACTAGATCTGTATGGCACGTGAGGCCAGATTTGAAAGTGAACTTCTCGTTATCTTGGACTTGGTAGTGAAGCTGTTCCCGGACCAAGTAAGGAAAGTCGTTGTGCGTATCAACTATTGGTGTTTGGTGACCAAGACATCAAATCTTTCGGATGATGCCATTATTGGGACTTTGATTCTTTTTTCAAAAGAACATGCGTATCGGGACGTTCCGAAGAGCAGCCCGATGATTAAGTATGCTTTTTTATCAGTCAATTACAATTCTTCCAGCGCGCGGCCCCAGCGACTCACCGGGACCAGTGGATTTGCTAGCGGATCTTGCCTATTAGGGTATTCCGAAACACGCATCCAGTTACATGACACATATCAACTGCTGATAAGGCACGTCAAACGTGCGACATCTGCGCAAGCTCTTAAACGCACTGCGGAGCCACCTTCCCAATATTGCACTTCAAACTATTTAGAGTTCTTCTATCTTAAAGATTTGTCACTTTAAATAGACAGCCTGTCACTTCAACATGATTGCGTCTACCTACATTCACCCAAGTATCTAGAAAAGGTTACCATTCCGGATGTCACTCAAGGAACAACCACAAGTGACCAATGAGTCGCTCGCGATTCGCCATAGATATGACCCGAAAACAGGCATCAAAAGAGGACAAGGCATATTTCGATGATTGCTCTTGCAGGCATAATTGGCCCGGTGTCTTTATTTGAATGGGATCTGCGTTGAATGCCGGAGGTCCAGTCGGACTAATTGCTGGGTTTGCTATCGTGGGCATTCTTGTCATGATTGTGATGTTTTGTATCGGGGAGCTCAGCTGCGTGTTTGATTTTAATTTCAGCACACATGCTTCCAGGTGGGGGGACCCTGCATTCGGGGCTTCCATGGGGTGGTTCTACGTGTTTTTGTGGATCTGCAACATTATTGCGGAATACGTGTCGGTGATTGCTGTCCTATCATACTACAGCTCCCGGGTTCCGCTTTACGGGTACTTCTTGATACTCTGGCCAGTGTTCTCACTTTATCAAATGTTTGGTGTTGACGTGTTTGGCGAAGTGGAGTACGTTTTGGCCTTCATCAAGATTCTCTTCATCTCGGGATTCTACTTGTTCAGTATAATATACGCCTCCGGTGGAATTGATGGCTACAAGCCTGAAAACGTCTTCAAAGCGAAACCGCTAGCAGGAGGTTTTAAAGGAATTGCCAACTCGTTTGTGTATGCGGGAGTTTTTTACACTGGGATTGAAAGTCTTTCGGTGACTCTTAGTGAGCTGAAAAATGTGAGATCCGCTGTCAAAAGCGCAGTGCGCCAGGCTATTTTCAGAATTTTCTATGTCTACTTTGGAATCTCTATTGCCTTTGGAATAACCGTGGCATACGATGACCCCATGCTATCCTCCGAAAACAAAACCATGCAGTCCCCTATGTCGATTGCATTGATTAATGCTGGCTGAGAAAATGCAGGATACTTCGTGAACACTATTGTATTTGTTACAGCCCTTTCCTCGATTAACAGTGCAATTTACTTTGCTGCCAGAAGCTTAAAGAGACTTGCTGATGACGGTGTGGCCCCTACCATATTTTGCAAGGTTACCAAGCAAGGCGTTCCATGGGTTGCTACGCAGGCTGTCCACATTTTTGGTTTTCTTGCTCTTCTATCTATTTCCAGTGGATCTAAGGTTGCTTATAGCTACATTGTGAATTTGGGGGTTTTTTGTGCTTTTATCGTGTGGACAGCTATCGTATACAGGCATTACCGGTTTCGAAAGGGCTGGCTCAGTCAAGGAAGATTGCTTGGAGAATTGCCGTTCAAAGTGCCTCTCTTTCCATTTCTCAACTACTTGGGAATATCCTTGGGTATTGTATTGGTGTTAGTACAGGGCTGGCTGATTTTCAAGCCTTTTGATGCTGGAAATTTTGTGGACTACTACATTATGGTTCCCCTCTTTTTCATCTGTGTGGCTGGGTTGGGTTAAAAAGCAAGTACATTTTTTATGACTCAATGGATTTTGATACTGACAGAAGCGAAACTGAAGGAATGGCGGACGAATACAGTGTTAAAAAAGTGCCGTGGGCGAAGAGGCTTTGGGAAAGCATCTGAGATCAGACACAGGGCGCTTGTATGCTTTTCAAAATTTATAAGATTAGCGAACAGAGGAAGCTGAAAAAAAAGTTTCGGAATACATCAAAGTCTTTGCTCTGATAAATGCAAGAATATAAGTAAAAGCAAGCTCTATCAGCTATTTTCTTTCCCTGAGGCGGTACAAGGGGATCTCATGTATCCATTGATTTGCCATTTGTCAGGGGGTCGATAAGTTACTGGACTCAATTCATAATTTGCAGAATCAATTGGCGACACGAGGTCCATTTTTGTACTTGAAAATTTTTTTGTCACTTAGGAGTTACATCTGGTTGAAGGATTTAACAACAGAGTTTCAGATATGTTGTTTCGGAAGGTTTATCTTAAATTTTTTGCATACAAACATATGTATTTTTTCGAAGAGATGTATTGAAGGATACCGTTGCCCGGAGAGAAGAGCGAAAATTGTACATCCTAGGAAATCTCAACACTCTCCCAGATGTGTACGAAGCACCTTTTATCGGGTAGAAAAGCCTTTAAATACGTACCTTTGAAACTCGACCCGTCCTCTTCCTTCCTTTTTTTATGTTATTTTTTTTGGTAGAATCATCTGATTGAAGCAGGAGATTCACGCGCTGGAGCTCTTTAGGCTGATTTCTTGAGTTTTTCATTTATGAATTGGCCTTCTCGAAAGTGGCCGAAGGAGGACTGCCGCGAACTGAACAGTATCAAATCTCTGAGTGCATTCAAATGAATATAAACCAAATCGTGCTCATTCCCAAGGATCAGTGCACCATTTGGCGCGTTGGTTTGCCTTTCTCTGAGCATGCCGCAAATACCCGTTAACTAAAGGCTGTCCGGCCCCGGGTGCGACTCCCGGGCAGGGCAGCTTGGGCCTCCAGGTCAAGCGCGGGTGGGAAATTCGGTGGTTCTCTCCATCCCTCCCTGGGGCCTCGGTCCTGGGGCGAACTCATGCTCTTGAGAGCTTCCTGGGCGTAGAAATTTACGCCGGGCGCCGCCATCAGAAAACTAGCATTCTAGGATGCATGGGAGGCGGCGCGGATGGTTGGTTTTCCCGTTGAGGGAAGGCTGTTGAGTGCAATTTGCGGCCTATGGCACCCGATACCGATCATTGCTCAGGGTCAGGACTACAAACTTTTTGCCCGGAAACCATGCTAAACCCATGCCGTCTCGTTTATTGCGGTGCAAACGACACATGTGGTTTTTATTGTACTTTAATTTAACGGGGCTGGATGTGGCATTACGAGAGTCTGTTTATTAAGACAAGAAGGGTAATTTGACCCCGTTGGGTTTAGTCCCTATCTGATTTCGGATTGAGTGAGATCAGTGGATTCGGGCCGACTGCGGGAAACTTGAGTTCACAACTGAAAATGTTTCAAAGACACTGAGTACGAAGAACTCCTCGATGGTTGTTTTTGCCTACTAAGCTGGAAGAGCTTGGACATGGAGTTTTGATTCCTCCTCCAAATGAAGATGATGAATATTTACGATGGGCTTTAATGGAGTCGCGGTGAAATTGGGCATAATGGGGTTTTAATTTCATGTTTAAAGTACGTGTCCGTCAGTGGCGCAATGTTAGCCTTCGAAGCGAACGAGCTTTGTGTGTTGCAAGAGAAGTCACTTAATATAGTGGATCAAACCGTGAACTACCATATATCTCGGGGAGGAAGAGAAGAGAAGAAGCTCAGATGAATCCAACGGGGCCATTCCGGGATCACGTGACGCCAACTCATTGCACATGTAAAACAGGGCCCCAGATCCAGCGGTCATTTTCAGTTTACATGTACACTGGAGCAGCAGCATATCAGCGTTTTCTTCAATGAGCCTGTTGTTTTCGAGTGAGCCCAATTTTTTCAGTTTTGCTGGTCTTGCCTGGATGTGCCAGTAAGGCCCAGCTCGCGGCTGCGCACGTGACTTCAGCATCACTCGTCGTCTCTTCTTTTACTAGCCACCATGATTATTGCCAGCATCCGGCGGATCTTCACATCGTTTCGGACAGAGGAGGAGGAGAAGGCGTACTCGCGCCATGCGTTTTTCAATTTCTTGGGGTTTTTGGGTAGCTGCGTGATCTTTTCTTTTGTTGCGCAGAAACTCTCGAAGCAACCCCAGCAGCTCGTTTAGGGATGGGCTAGGGTTTGCCGAGGGTGGCGTTTTGAGTAGTGCTTGGGGTCTCTGGAGCTCGCTTGAGGATTGTTTTGTTTTTTGGGTTCGTTCGAGAATTTTTGAGAGCGATAGTTAGGAATCGCTGGAGGATGATTAAGGGTTGCTGGAGGATGATTCAAGGCTCGTTAAAGGATCTTGTGTCAATTTACGCTTAGTTAGATCAGTCGGAGGATCTTTGAGGATCGTGTGATATGAACGGAATTGTCTGTATTAAGCTAGGATCGTTCGATGTTGGTAACGACTAATGCAAGATTGTTGATGGAAGGTTCAAGATTGATTATGGTTGGGTTGATTGTGAGTCGTGCACGAATGATTTTGGACGGTTCAGGGTTGATGATGGATGGCTCATGATTGATCATGGACAGTTCAGGATTAATTATAGACAGTTCAAGATTGATAATGGACGGTTCAGGAGTGATTATGGACGGTCCAAGATTGGTTATCGACGGTTTAAGATTGATTACGAATGGGTCAAGATTGATTATGAAGGTCCGAGATTGATTATGACGGTCCAAAATTGATTATTTCCAGTTCGAGATTGATCTCGACGGTTCAAGCTTGAATACGTATGTGTCAAGATTGATTACGTATGGGTCAAGATTGATCATGACGGTCCAAGATTGACTACGGATGGTTCAAGATGGACTACGGACAGCAAGGCAGATTATGCATATTCAAACACCTCGAGGGTCACTCAACTTTGGCCGAAGCTCCGCCCACGGGCGGAAGGGCTCGTTCGGGATGGGCGAGAGGCGTTCGCCCCCCAGCGTCCGGGACAGGCAGCGTTGGATTCACCGTATGTACAATAAGAGGGGCCGCGTGCACGGGGCCTAGTCGCGCAACAAGAGCTCCTTGGCCATCTCGTAGGCCGTCCAGGAAATGGCCGTGCTCGGCACGTTGAAGATGATGCGCGGCCTCCAGCCGCGCGTGAACGCGGCGGCGCCGCCCTGCTGGTACATCACGCGGGCCGCGCTGGCAAAGCCGTCGACCGTGCGCATGTGGGCGTTGGTGGACACGCCGCGGGTCTGCAAGGCGGTCTTGATGCAGTCCAACGGGTTGGTCAAGGCCGCGGCGATGCCGCCGGCGATGCCGCCCGCCACGCAGTGGTAGTACGGGTTGTACGTGTGCGCCGGGTTCAAGAGCGCGGACGAGTACTCGTAGAAGCCGAAGTTCAACGCCGCAAACGGGATGTTGGTGAACAACGTGGTCGGGTACAGGAGGTAGAACGCACGCACGCCCTCGAGGCGGTACACGGCCGCCGCGGTGCGCCAGAGGCGGGTGCCGGCGGCCGGCGCCTCCAGCACTTGCATGCGCTGCTTCAAGACGTCGAACGGCGTCATCAACGCGTCGGACGCGGTGGTGGCGGCAATGCCCGCGCCGGCCGCGATCAACGGGTGGCTCTCGTCCGTGACCCACTTGCTGGTGGCGCTGCGGCCGGGCGCCAGGAACCGGGCGACCAAGAACGTCTTCAGCGCCTCGAACGCGGAGAAGTACACGGCGTGCGCCGGGCCGGCGCCCAACACCACGGACGACACGCCGCGCCACAACGCGTACGCGCCCTCGCCGGACGCCACGCGCGAGATGGCGGCGATGACCAGCCGGCTGGCGGGCTGGCCGGCCGCGAGCATTTGCATGCGCGTTTTGATCAGGTCCACGGGGTACATGACGGTGTGCTCCATGATGCCGGCGAACGCGCCGGCGGAGAGGTGTGCCAATATGCTGGCGTCCTGCGGGAGCGCCTCGTAGTCCACCTCGAGGTGGTCGGCGCCTAGCTGGTGGGGGTGGTCGGCCATTGTGAGATATGGGGAGGCGGGAGAAGAAACCGAGGGCGGCGGCTGTTTGAGATTTTTGAGATAGGGCGGCGGCTTGGGCGGGTTTTGGCGGCTTTGGTGGCTGCTTTTATAGGCGGCGGCGTGGGCGGCGGCTTACAAATGGGCGGCGGGGTGTGGTGGTGAAAAGACCCGGTGGTGCAGAACTCACAAACAGCGTACGGGAGGAAAAGGCAGGGCCTGCGATGTGGAAAAGAGGCCCCGTCGCACCGTGCGCTGGGGTGCGTGTCTCGGGCACTACTCCGCACCGGGCGCGAGAAAAAAGATGGGGCCGAGCGAGGCGGGCGAGCGAGCAGGGCCGAGAAGGAAGGAAGGAGGAAGAAGGAAGGAAAGAAGGAGAGAAAGAGAGAGGAGTCAAAGAAGAGAGGACGAGGATGAAAAAAAAAGACGAGAGGCCGAGAGGACGAGGATGAAAAAAAAAGACGAGAGGCCGAGAGGACTGAGCAAAGAAACACGGGACGAGAGGACGATGAAGGAAGAGAGAGAGCAAGCACATCCAGACGGACGAAGAAAAGCTATGGGCGGTGGCCCTGGAAGGCGCTGCGGTAGGCCGACCAGGGCGCGGCTCCGTAGGGTTCTCGGATTTATCTCTTTTTTTTTTTTTTCGCCCGCTCCGCCAAAGGCGCGCAGAGTCCGGCGCCGGCCTGGGGCCGAGTAGCGGGGTCGTCTTTTCGGTTTTTCATATTCGGTTTTTTTATTCTGTTTTTCTTATTTTGTTTTTTTATTCTGTTTTTTTATTTTGTTTTTTTATTCTGTGTTTTTATTCTGTTTTTTTATTCTGTTTTTTTATTCTGTTTTCTTATTCTGTTTTTTATTCTGTTTTCTTATTCTGTTCTTTCATTCTGTTTTTTTATTCTGTTTTTTTTATTCGGTGGGTTTACGGTGGGTTATTTTATCCGGTGTTTTATTTGGTGTGGAATGTGACGGGCGTTGTATGGTGCTGGTTTTCACCCGGTGCATTTCATGCGAGACGTACTGCGTGTCGCGTGGGTGATCAGTCAGTGGTTAGTGAGTTGATAGTGTATGAGTGGTGATAGTGTATGAGTGGTGATAGTGTGTTGATAGAGTGGTGATAGAGTGGTGGTGCTGTGGCTTCAGTGTGGTGAATACGGTAACTAGGCTGGTGTCAATTACTCTGGTGTCATCTATCTAATGCCCATGATCAATACTCATTCTCCGCCCGGAATCCCTCCATCGTGCTCATGCCCCCACTTGCCGCTCAAAATATTCACACCCGCACTCCGCTGATGTTTTCTCAAAACTGTCGTTCTCTGTTCATCTCTCTCATCTCTTCCTCCCAGGCCTTCGCTCTTCCCTCGTATAATTGCCTCCTCCGCCTCGGCGCCGTGGACGGCGCGCGGATCTGCGATGCGCCGAAAACGGCCTCTCGCTCCAATCTCTTCCATCTACAGGCGCTATCTCATTAATCAGCCAAAATACGACGCACGACTTGCCGGCCACGCCCGGCGCTTTCCCGTCCCGGCACGGTAAATCGTTCATGTTTTTGCCTGCGCTTTACTAGCATTCTCCATACTGACATTCTCTTTACTGGAATGCTCTGGAATGCGAAAATGTTGAAAGAAGCTTTAATGGAAGCAAAAATTGTAAGAAATACCTGATGTAAGACCCTCCAACCCATCTCATTAACCCAACTCATTATGAAAGTAATAGATTTTGTCATCAGAAGATTAATGCAATTCTAACTACTATTCTTGCTAGATTGCTTTAGTGACTAGCCTTCACTTCTATATCCTTCGTCAACATGGCCTTGAGCATTCTTTTTGCCATGCTTTCCTAGCATGCTTTTGACCAATAAGCATTGATACGACGTGCTCCTCCCTGAAATGCTTTCTGCACACATTCTCCAAACCGAAACCTTCTGATTAATATGTTCTATGGTATGTTTTACTGAAAGCTATTACCCTTGCCTTGATGTAGGACGAAAAAGAGAAGTCCCAAAACTCAAGTTTTATTTCACGGGGTGACGGGGCCATATCGCCTAGAGCTGTCCAGCCATCGCAAGCGCCCCAATCTATATGAGGGAAAAGACACGTGACCCAGTTGCAAAATGCAGCAGTTACTATCAACTGGGGCCAATAGGAGAAGGCGATAAACTCTAGGTGCTGTGGTGGTGGTCAGCGCTTCTACTGTATTGAGGCTGCCAAGCTATTGGCGACTGCCAGATCATTCTGATGATGGACGTTCCCACAAAATGCCTCAGCTATCTTAAAACGTAAACCTTTGTTTCCATGATAGATCGACAATTAACTATAGCTCAGCACGTGAACTCTCGTTGTGTTGTTGTCTTTGTGTTTTGTCTTGTGCAGTAGAATATATCAGGCATCCAGGGTGCAATTTTTACTGGATGTTGCTAGGTTTTGTTGAACCTATTCTGAAAACATGCTTCGGGAAACAAGGTTTTCCGTGGGCTTGGGGCAGTCCGGTCAGTCGGATGCGACTGTCTAGCATGCTTTGTTCGTTCGTTGTCTCAATGACTCGAACACCTGTAAGTTATACAACACATACCAAATAACTAGTACACTAGCATTGTCACCCTGTCCATCATGTCTAACTTGGCCACTAAAATCCCAAAGCACTCGGTTTGCAAATGGTTTCTTGGGATGCGTACAGAACTCCTGCCCCAACGTAACCAACGTAATTTGGAAAACGAAAATTCCTCAGATTCACAGCGGGAGACTTGGCGAGGGCACGTCTGATAGCGACGCTCGTGCCAGGCGGCCAGCACAAAAGTTAACGAAAGCGAAACTGAGCACTTTTTCAGAAGCCGTCATTTTGAGTGACAAACTAGTCCTTGAAATCCCTTTGACGTGCCTGGAGTGTGTTACTTATAAAATCTGTGCTTGGTGCATCCATGGCATTGAAATGCTTCGTGCATGTTTCATTTACGTGCTCTTCGTGAGCATGCCCCTTCTTCGGGTCTTTGACTGGCATATTCCTCAGTTGCATGATACGCTATAGGCAGCATCAATATAAGTGATTTCATGGGATTGGAGCAGCTCGCTAGGCTCTTGTAACTGATACATACGCTCAAACAACATCGTCAAGATAGTCTGGTTAAAAATAATTTGAATATCTCTTTATCGTCATATGTGGCTGCAACCCATGCGTATATCTCCAATATGCTTGATATCATCTAACCCAAATTGGCTGGTATCAGAATTTCCTGCTTCGATAGTAAGTATTCCAGCAGCTTTTCATACGTCACTCGACTGTCTTCTTTACTACAAAACCGAGATTAATTAAAGGTGTTTGTCGGCTACCCAGGAACAAAAGGCGCTTGGTAATATATAGGAAGAGAGACTAGATTTACTGGGATCGCAAAGAAACTCCTGATTGTTCATGTTTCATGAACATCCCGAACGAGACTGCTTTGGATTATAATAGAATAAAATAATATGATACGACTTGTTTTGTCTTTGTATTCCAATAGAAATTAAATCAAGGACACTGGCCAATTTAATAAATGAAAGTTTTGCAGAATTTTGAATATTCGTTTTGTGTAGAAAAAAAAAAGAACAAAACATAAACAAGTCAAATCATATCTACTCCACAGATCTACTCCGACCCATTTGGACGAAAATCAACTGTCAATTCACTTTGCTTATGAAGAATGACAACATAAAGAACGGTTCCTGAGTGTTAAATGGTCCCTAAAACATCCAAATTAAGAACACTGCAAACTCATTTTATAGAGCACGTGTAAGCGGATTTGGAAGTCTCGGCTAAGTGTACGTATGTAAAGATGTTTTAGTAAAATCTGATGTGCTAATTTCTTCTTATAATATTTCTGTAATATTTTAACAGCCATCAATAGAGAACTTTAAATATCGTAATTTAAAAAATCCCGATTATTTGGTTCATTAACCGAAGCTAAGGGACCATTGCAGAAAGGTTGCAATTAATATTTTGAAAGGCCCCAACAACAACAAATTGACTCACTTGGTAGATGTCAATACGCCTGTGGCTTTTGCTGACCCGTAAATTAATTTTGCTTAGGGGTGGAACATGCTGGTACCGTTAGCTCCAGGAACGCCAGATGGTCCCGGTCCTTGCCCACATGTCTATCTTTGGGTACTCTAGACTGAAAAGCCTAGGGCATTGAAAGCGTTTAACATGTCTGTTTTTTGCTAAATGTTTCTTGCAGCGCCGTATCAAAGTAGCACATAGTGCATCCATTTGTTCGTCGGCTGGAGTCACATGAAGATTGATTGCCAAAGGTCTGTTCTTATACGGCTTGTCATTTACATGGGCGCTACTGCGAAAGATACCATTACTGAGGTTTTATAGTGGATAAGAATTGATTTATTTATTGGGTGCGAATTATAAGGCGGGACTTTGTAGTAGGTGGCGATTTTGCAATGGGTGTGAATTATGCAATATGAACAACGAATTAGGTAAAAATAATTTCTAAGTGACATGGCTTTTTTGCTGAGTCCCGTTAGCTTGGCACGTTACGTTGTGGTCTTGATCTCGATCTACTAGACATTTGTGCATCGAGGTTGTTGCTCTTCATGCATGCACCACGAAACAAGTGTTATAACATAAAGCACCCTAATTTGCTCGATGTTCTTTTTAGTCACATGGAATCTCTTACAAAAAAGTAACCGAAGAATTCCGTTGAGCCTGCAATTTCATAGTGCTATGCTGGCGCCTTCACCAAAGCTTCGACCGGCTTGTCGCCATGCTTACCTAGCACACAAACAAGATTCTTTGGCTGGGCTTTTTGATATAACTTATCCAACAAAAATTCTGGGGCGTATACCGGAATTAATTCATTATAACCCGGGCATAAAATACCCTTGTTTTTAGTAATTTCGTCAAATGTATCTCTCACCATGGAATAGTAGGTAAATATCAAACTCAACACTACTAGAATGCGGCTTTCTGCCGTTCAAATCTAACTTGCTCTGGAACGGCTTGTAGTATGTTTGTGTTTAGCTGAACTGGTTATATCCGATGAATGTCTCGGAGATTGGGGACAGCACAGTAATCACACCGAGTTGTTTTCCATCCATTACAAATTAGAACTCGCTGGTGAAGCGCTGTATGCCGACAGCTTCGCTGTGTTAAACAGATCACATGAATTTCTCATACTGCGTTGCGCCAAAATACGTATCTCTTGAAAGCCAAGATCCTTAAAAACGGAATTGACAAATCTCGGGAGTAAACATTTTGCTTTTGCTGCTCCGTAGACACAGTACAAAGTAGAGAGCGTGATTCCACCAGCGAGTTCATTTTTCAATGTGGCGTCAGAAATGGGCAGCCTAATTTGTGTTTCAGACACTGACATACCAATCTATTCCCAGCCTCTGCTTATTCAGCGCCAAAGACCCTCGAATTAAACAGATGTGTAGCAAACTTGTTCAGTGGAAAGACTGTTATTTTGAGATTCATGTGCATGGTTTTGAAGTGGATACATGAGATTATCAATGTCTAGAAAGCAAAAATAGTCTTGTAGGGGTAAGGCAACCTCCAAGTTTCTAAACGTTAAGCCAATCGGTGACCCAGAGCTGAAACCATAACCACGTATATTTCTTCAGCTTATACCCCCGGCTACGTGTGACGAAGTCTGGGATCGGTATAAATCGGAGACTCTTTGGATCCAAATTGGTCTCTCTCTAATTTTCTCATTCTCACTGGAAGAAACAAAGACTAGCTGTACTGAGCGGACCCCTCATACCAAGGTGGCATTCACAGGCGTATTCTTGAATACACTGTTTTATCGGCCTTAAAGAAAGGCGATCCGCTAAGCAGGCGAGCTGCAAGTCATAGTTGAAGACTACGAATCTCCTAAGACCCCCAAGAGCCTTTTCATAAACCCGGACTTTACTGCGGTCAAAACCAAAGACCGAGCACATCAGATTCAGTGACTGCAGAAACAGAATAGGACTCAATAACTGCAAGGTCACGAGAAGTATCAATAACTGATATCAGGAGAGGATTCTGTAATTGCAATTTCGGAAGAAGGAACTCAAACTGCAAGTTCGGGATAATGCAGAATACGACTCTCTAACTGCACGTTTAGGGTAAGCATTAGTAATTGCAATCTCAGAATGGGATTGTATAGCTGCAAGGTCACGAGAAAAGTCTATAACCGCAAAAAGCCAAACCCTCGACTCCCAATTAGCCCCAGAAATACGATCCATTTCGAGGTCCAGCTGGAAAGTCCTGTCCGGTCTTTTCCCTGCAACACGGTCTTGCTCCTTCAATATCGTCCTTTTTATTGTCCAGCGAGTGCGCCTGTTGCCTCCATACGGTCCTTTCAACTCTTGGCAGGCCGCCTTGTCGCCTTCGATACGCCACTTTTCAATCCTTGCCAGGCCCGCCGCACCTTCCCGGATTCCCCCACTCATTGGCAAAATCAGGAGCCATGGAGTGGTCTGCAGACGACTGTCCCCAGATCCGCAAGCGCCTGGGAGGCCGCCTCCTCTGCCTTCGGTCCGAAGCGCCGTCTTCACTGAGACCCCAGGCCGGGCGGCACCAAGATGTCGTGCTGGAAGTCGACGCCCGCCTGCTCCGGCACGTTGGTGAGCATCGTCCCCGTGGCCAAGTACGTGCGCACGTTCTCCACCACAAAGTTCTCCATGTTGCGGTACGCCTGCTGGGAGTGCGTGCCCATGTGCGGCAAGGACACCACGTTCGGCAAGCCGTAGAGCCGCGGCGAGACCTGCGGCTCGTGCTCAAACACGTCCGCGCCAAAGGCCCCCACGTGCCCGCGGAGCAACGCGTCGGTGAGCGCCGCTTCGTCGATCACGGCCCCCCGCGCCGTGTTGATGATCACCACGCCCTTCTTCATGCGCGAGAGCACCGCGGCGTCCACCAAGTGGCGGGTGCCTGCGTTCAACGGCACGCTGAGCATCACCACGTCCGCCGTGGCCACCAAGGCGTCCAACGGCATGTACTGCGCGCCCTTCTCCGCGTCGGCATCCAAACGCGTGCGGTTGTAGTAGACGAACCGGGCAAAGCCAAACGGCGCCAAGCGGTCGCGGATGGCGCGCCCGATGCCGCCCATGCCCACGATACCCACGGTCAAGCCCTCGGGGTCGCGGCCCACGTGAGCCCCGGCGCATTTGGCCTGGGGCCACCAGCCTTGCGTGAGCAAGTCGTGGCCCTGCTGGAAGTTGCGCAACGCGGCCAAAGTCAAGTACACCGCGGTCAACGCGGTGGGCGCCTCGACGGGCGACGTCACGTTGGACACCTGGATGTTGCGGGCCGTGAACGGCGCCACGTCAATCTGGTCGTACCCGGCGCCACAGTGCGAGATGCTGCGGACGGACTCGGGCAAGTGCAGGGCCAACTCCGCGTCGAAGCGGCCGGTCTGGCTGACGGAGAAGAACGTGCGCGTGATGCAGGAGACGTCGGCGTACTTGGTTTTCAAGTCGTCGAAGAACTGCTGGCGGCTCTGCGACTGGCAGTCGACGACGTCGGCGATGGCAGCCAAGTCATGCCACTTGGGGCCGGACAGCGCCCAGGACCCGAGCCTGAGCACCTTGGGTTTTGCCGGTGCCATTGCGTGGGGGTTCGATACAAGGAATGGGGTTGCAAAGAATGGGGTTGCAAGGAGTGTTTTCGTTGCAGAGAATGTGTTTTCGTTGCAAGGAATAAGGCTCAGTTCCAAGGAATAAGGTTCAGTTGCAACGAATGAGGTTAAGTTGCAAGGAATTCAGTTGGAATTCAGTTGCAAAGAACGCAATGGCAAAGAATGAGGTTGAGTTGCAAAGAAGTATGTTGCAAAAAGCTTGGATCTATTGCAAAAGGCGTGGATCTATCGCAAAGAGTGTGGTTCGTTGCAAGAATGAGGTCCACGTGCAAGGAATAAGGTTCAGTTTCAAGGAATTCCGGTGCACGAAATGTGGTTCTAGTGCAAGATCAAACTTTTGCTGCTGAGAATGGGGTTTGTTGCAAGGAACAAGATGCTGTTGCAAAGAACTCTGTTGCAAAAAATGAGGTTTCTTTTCGAGGAATAAAGTTTCGTTGCTCACAATTGTGTTGCAAGTAATGAGGCTTTTCTCGAAATATGTTTTCGTCGCAAGAGTGTGCTCTCGTTGCTAAATATGGGGTTCAGCTGCAAAAATGCTTCGTTGCTTAAAAGAACCGGCACGCATTGGATGTGCGGCCGGTGCTCTTATATAGAGCCATGGAGGTCATAGCGACGCGCCCCCACGCCGGGCCGCGGCTGCCCCCACGTTTTCAAAGAGGCACCCCACACCCAGTGCAGGCTGCTGGGAGAGCTTAAAATTACGGCGCTTCGAAAGTGCCGGCCAATGTCTGGAAACCGTTTTTTCCGGGCGCAAAAGGGCCCTCTGTCCTTGTTTTGGCCCGGGCTTCAAGATGTCGAGTTCCATGGCAATTGGACTTATGGAGCCAGTCGGCGCGCGCTTTGCGCAGGCTATCTTTCGCGGATCTAGGGCCGAATGACAGATATCAGAATGTGCCTTATAAGCCGGTACAGCGGGCTGATGCTTGCCAGCATACTTAATGATTTGAATTTTTTTGGGCTCGCCGGTCCTGGGTAAGGCCTGCGGCCAAGCCTGCCAAAGGCCGCCGACCAAATGTGCTCCTGCAAAACCTATTGGTGGGTCCCAAGTAAAAGCCAGGGCTCGACATGATAAGAAATTGCGCGCCATGACAGATCTGCGGCCCGGAAAGCTTAATTTGGTCATAATACCCCGTCTCTGGTTAATCCGTCCAGAGTCATAAGCTTTTAGAAGAAGAAAAGAAAAACTCTTCCAGGGCCCACATTCAGTTACGTTACCGTTTTGGCTGCATGATTTATGTCCGTCACTTCAGTCTTCTATCAGTATGCCAATTGCTTCGTTATGACAGATATTTATCTTACAAGATTACGCTCCTAATGAGAGTTGATGGCTTATGTAATTTTGAGCAAGATTATGACTCTACTGATACACCAGTATACGGTTTCAGTGGCGTTTACACATACGATACGATTGCAATACTACTTTGTTGGGTTCAGGTTTGGAAGACTTCAAGGTACTTTTTTCTTGGAAGTGACTTTCGGAAATGAATATCATCAGCTTTTATGAATGGAAAAGGGGTCAGGCTTAACAGATAGTATGAGAAGTTTCGATCTTTTTCTGGTCTCAACTCTTCTTGACTAGGTTTGCAACACAAGGTTATACATGGAATGGAACGCTTTCAAAGGTTTGCGACTGCTGATGATAAGATCTCGAGGAATCGAACGATGAAGACTTCTTTCAGACCTGCAAACAACTCTCCAAAACAGTCCCAGAATTACGGCCCACACCGCTCGTCAATCACGGCCTTAGATTTTTTCTGGGACGAATGTGGACAGACCCTGGCGGCAGCGCCTCCTAGAATAAGCTTCCCGTAGGTATGCCTAACTTTTCAAGCCCTGAGGAGCGTAAATCATACGTCCCGCTGCGTCTTCAAGTATACCCCAGGTCATAGTAACGAGCAACCCGAGGCTCTCTGAATTTTCCAGATGCCGGCCTACCCCGGCGTTTCACCTGAAGTCATGTTTTCACTCGGGCCTGTGCCACCAGATTCCGGATGTCTTATGTTTGTCTCCGTAGGGGCCTAGCAAGCATCTGTGGCATCTCCGATACTCGAACCCACATGGCACAAACATGGCGTGTGAATGTGATGCTTCACGTGGAAAAGTTAGATGGGGATGTGAGATTCAAGCTTGTATAGGGCTTTCAGAGTATTCTAAATCATTCCGATTAAACTCTGGACATAGTCGACAAAGCTTTTTGCGACTCCAGGACTCAAGAGTTTCTTCAGAAAAACTAGAATTTGACTCATTTGGTCAATTGCGTACTCTTTTTAGGGCCCGGTAGGACCCGTGACGTACGGGCCTCCTCTCCCCACGCTTCAATTCCTTTGTTATGGCGCAATCTAGATTGAAAAATTCCCGACCCTTTAGTGTACCAGCTGCCATATTAGCTGTCAAAACCCGTGTCGGTGGCCTCCAATCCGCGTCGGCACTTCAATGAGGCTGTACTCTGTTTCTTAGTCGCCCATAATTCATCTATTTACGAACGTGGGGAACATTGCTTGTTTAAAAGCTTAGTTGAACAAATTCTTTGGATCCCATGTATTTGGAACTCTGCATTGACTTCCAGCTAATAACTTGGCTCGTCTCTACCCCCAAGTCCCAAATAGCGTAGTGGGCGTTTCATGGAGATTGGCTGTGAACTCTGGCCAGGTATTATCTACGGAGGATACCCGAATGAGTTGTGAAAGCCCCAAAAAGAAAAATGATGGGAAAAGAATAACTGACATTAGAAAGCGTAAACTGTCACATTTGGACAGGCCCGCACTGAACCGTGTTGGGGCTTTGGATTTTTAAATTAGCATGTAAGTTCCTCAGGTTGTGGATTTTTACTTGGAAGTCGGGCGTCAGTATTTTCAAAGCGCTACTTTCTCCTACAGAGCTTTTCAAATCACACTCACGAACTGCTGTGCCCTCTAAACTTTGCGACACAGGGCACGATCTTGAAATAGACGGGAATCGTGCTCAGAAACAAACTGTTGGCAGCCACTCGGCATCTTTCATCTCCACTTTTTGAAGGCTTCGTCAAATCAACAGATGCTTTTAGTCGTGAAATGTATGGATTTTCATGGCGCCTTTAATGTACTTGAGGCTACTCAGTACGTGTGAATTCCCTTTTGGTAAGCGGAAGACCTTGCAATCTAAGACGTCTTGATGTTCCAGCCTCTTTATCTGCATCTTAAAGCCATTCCATATGCGGTGAATTTTGAGGTCCTTCAGATGCGGTACTTGCGTCTTGTAGATTAAACCCTCGAAGTCGAAAGATAGAAATCACGCTGCCCCTCCTGTTCGAGCACTTTCCAGTTGCACGCTTTTGCCAGCACTTGCAAACTGCATCCTCAGGCAACAAAAGAGCCAGCAAGCCTTGCAGGATACTTTCCCGTACAAGCCCAAGCAGTATGACCATGTCGATGAAAAGGACAGAAGAAAACCAAGCTCCCACGCAGGCAAAGACCCCGGCCCGGGTCGCCTCACATGGAGAGGGTGTGCAAAGCTCGTTTATTGTTGCTACGTTGGTTCTACAGGCTGGTTGGTTCTACAGGCTGGTTGGCTCTACAAGATGGCTGGCTCTACAGGCTGGCCCGCTCTGGCCGAGGCACCCACACGTTCATCCACTGGAGATGTGCTCGAGTGCCCAGGCCTCGTGCGGCCGTGCTTATATGACGAGGCGAGGGCCACGGTACTTGAGGCTGTCGCTGAACTGGCCACTGGCCACCGAGGCAACGGAAACCTCTCTCTCGGGGAAGCCAGCGAAGCTTTTCGCGTACGTGGCCACAGAGTGGGCAATCAACTTGGTGTTGACCACCCACGCGTTGTAGTCTGGGTTGGTCAAGTCGTCGCAGAGCTGATGGTAGCAGGGGTCGAACCACTTGCCGGCCTCGCCGCCAAAACTGTCCTGGCCCTCCTTGGTTTTGACGCCCTCGGCTCCCGTGGCAATGCCACCCGCAGGAATGCCCGCGTCGATGAAGCCCACGTAGTCGGATCTGCCGTCAAAGGGCACGAACGTGTAGTTCAAGCCCTGCTCCTTGTACCAGTCCACGTAGAGATCCTTCAAGTTGCCGGAGCCGTTGGGATGGTCGTCGTTGTTGGCGTCGTAGATCTGGTACTCGTAGTTGGGCGAGGCCATCATGTCGTAGTCCATGAACACACGCAACTTGGAGTTCTCCTCGGGCAGGAGCGAGTTGGCGTAGGCGTACGAGCCCAAAAGGCCCTCCTCCTCCGCGGCCCACCACGCAAAGCGCACGGCGTTCTTGACCTTGAAGTGCGACAACTGCTTGGCCACCTCAAGCAACGAAACGGTGCCGGACCCGTCGTCATTGATGCCAGGGCCCTCGGCCACCGAGTCCGAGTGTGCACCCAAGGACACCACGTTGTTGTGGTCGCCCTCCTTGGTCTCGGCCACGACGTTGACGGTCTTGATTTTCTTGACGTACGCGTCCACGTACAAGGTCACCTCGAAGGGCGTGCTGGGGTCGGCTTTCAAGCCGCGGATATACTGGTCTGCGTCCTTCTTGCTGATGGACAAAGCAGGCACCTCCTTGCCGGTGGGCGAGCCCAACGTGCCGTGCAAAGGCGCGTCCTCGTCGTAGATGATCACGGCGGACGCGCCGGCCAAGCCAGCGTTGATCAGCTTGTCGCCAAACGCACACTCGCCGCGCGCCACCAAGGCAATGTTGCCGAGGGTCAAGTTGGCGGGGAAGTCCGCGGAATTGCAGCCAAAGTTGTCCACCAACACCAAGTGGCCATGGACCGGCTTGCTCTCGGGCGTGGGGGGCGTCAAGGCGAGCGCCAGCACCAGTTTTGGTTCGGTGCCGTCGATGAGAAGCGAGTACGAGTTGACGCGGCCGTCAATGGCGTCGAACTTCTGCACGTCCCATGTGTAGAACTTGGAGAGCTTATGTAACTCGCCCAAGATGTAGTGCACGGTTCCCCAGTGGCCCCGCGAGCCAATGACTCGGGTCGGGTGGCCATACTCTTTGACCGAGGCCTGGGCAATCTGGTACAAGGTTTCGGCACGTGCCCTCAACGCGTCTGCGGAAATGGCGTTCTGCAACTTCTGCGAGTCGATTTCCGTTTTGGGCCACGACGGCCAGGGGAACCACGAATCGTCGCCCACTTCGGGCTGTTGGGGGGCCAATGCGTTGAGCACGGCCTGGGAGTTCCCGATGGGAAAGGCGGGGAACGCCGAGACGGCGCCGAGCATAGCAAGCGAGGTAGCAAGACACAATTTCATCGTGTCAATTCAGCAGGATGGTGTATCTGGCGACTTGAGCAGCGATATAGGGGTTTTGCGTGGGGGGCAGAAAGCGCCGATTTGTGGCCCGGGCCGTCTTTATATGCCGCGGGCACACCCGTGCCTCCGGGAGCCGTGCGCTTCGGGCTTAGATAGGCGCGGTGCCCTATGCAGCACCCGGCCCGGCCGGCTTGTGTGTGGTGTTTCTGTTTTTTTCCGAAAGAAAAAGTGGCGCTGATTTAGAAAGCTGCTGGGCTGGGAAAGAGCTGCGGGGAAAGTTTGGTATTACAGGTCTGGTGGTGTGGCTTTGGGTATGCGAATGGCTGGCGAGAGTTGCCCGTTATCGGACTGCATGGTGCCCCGCGCAGAGATACTCGTAAGTGAAGCCACTGAAGCCGCACGCTTTGGGCATTGAGTTGGGAGCCGGGACTCTGGCGACGGGTTTGCGGGAAGTCCGTGTTTTGTCCATTTTTGAAGCTCTGTGTTTTCTGCTTTTGGGTGGTTTTGTTTCGGGTATATTTGTCTCTGCTATTTTTCTCATAGTGTCCCGATGCCTGTAGTGCAAGTGTGGCGGTCCTCGTTTATAACTGTTCTTTGCAGGTGCGCCGTTGTAAGCGAGGTGGGAGGCTTGAGAAGACGTCTTAAAAAGCAGGCCGCAACTCAGAGACACACACCGATAATCGACGCTTGGAATGCCGGAATCAGTTCCTGGGCCAACGCCTGAATATGCTTGAAGCGTGCGTTTCGCAAGTTGGCCGTCTACGTGCATACGCTTACTCTGGCTAAATACAGTGTTTGGTCTATGGACCTAATGTTTTGGAGGCACGACGCAGACAATGGGCCATACACGAGAATGGGCACCCCAGATTACCCGATGCAACAGCTGGGCGCTGCCATGGTCCTTCTCTTCCTCATTGCCGGATACAAGAACAAGACATGTGTCAACATCGCATTCATGGGGCCTCGTTCATGGGGCTTGTCGTCGAGTCCATGGAGCATGTTTGGATTCAAAGAGCCCCGTCCTCGGCCTCGCGTTTGGACTCAAAGAACACCATCCTCGGACTCAAAAAGCACCATCCTCGCACTCAAAGAACACTATCCTCGCACTCAAAAAACAGAGTTCGCCTATACCACTGGCCGTTGGTCCCCCGGAGCGGTCTTAAAACTGGAACCGGAAGCCTCCGCCGCCGCCGCCGCCAAAATGGTTCACAAAATCCTCGTGATTAAAGTTGACACGCACGTTTTGAGCCCCGTGGCTCTGCTGGAAATGATGGCCGCCATGATGGGGCTCTTGCGGGCCGCGGTCGTAGTTGGCCCTAGCCTCCGGGTCGGACAAGATTTCGTACGCCTCGTTGATGTCCTGCATTTTCAGCTCGATCTCCTTCTTCAGGAGGTCCGTGCCCTTGTACTTGTCGGGATGGTACTTGAGCGTTTGCGCCCTGTACGCCCTCTTGAGCGTCTGTTCGTCTGCATCTTTGCTCACGTCCAAAAGCTTGTAGTAGTCCTTGGAGGGGTCGAACTTGGTTTGCTGCTGTTGTTGTTGTTGGTGTTGTTGTTGGTGGTGGTGGTGCTGCTGCTGTCTGAAGTACTCCTGTTGCTGCTGTTGCTGCTGCTGTTGCTGCTGGCGCTGTTTTCTGAGCTCGACCTCCTGCACCACTTTCCATCTTTTCTGGAAAAGACCTGTCTTCTTGATGTTCTTGTTGTACTGCACCAAGGCCTCCTTCGCCGCCTGGAAGTTCTTTCTCTTCAACAACGAGTCGATGTGCGCCACGTGCTTCGGCAAGAACGGCTTTTCACGGTCGTCCACCAACGCGCAAAACTTCTGCTTGTCCCCTTTGACATGGATACTGGCTTCGCACGCGAGCTTGTTCAACACCTCGACCAACGGCATGTTCTCGGCGAGCTTCTCGTCCCCAAACTCGCGCGCCGTGAACTCGCGGGCGCGGAACACGAGGAAATCATGCAAAGTCTTGACGCTGGCGGGCAACGCCCTCAATTCCCGTTCCGCTAGCGGCACGGGTCCCGTGAGGTCTTGGTCTATCTGCTTGAAATCAACGTCGAGCGCATCCACCTGGTCGTCCGGAAGCTCGGGGATGGGCGACGACGTGGGATACAAGTAGTCGGCGAGCATGAAGTACTGCTCCAAGGGCCTGAGCACGTGCTGCAAGCGGTTGTAGAGTTTCGAGAGACTGCCGCATTCGCGGTGCTCATTGTCTATGCGGAGACAGGCCTTGACGGTTTTCCAGGCCTCGTCAAAACTGCCGCGCGTCCAGAGAAGGTACTCGGAGTGCTCCGCGTACCAGGCGAGGTTCTTCTGCGGCAGGATTCTGAGGAGCGTGGCGTAGGCACGCACGATCCCGTCGTAGGACACGTGTTCGTGTTCGTTCTGCGCCACAAAAGCGCGTTTTTTCAGGAGCCGGAGCCGGAGCTCGGCCACGGCCACGTTGCTGGGCAGGAGGGCGGCGAGCTTGCGGTCCACCACGCCGCACAACTCGTCCAAGGCCGGCCCGTCGGGCGCCAGATCTAGCCCCGCAGAAACCTCTGCGTAGGCGGCGTCCCACGCGTCCATCTTGGCGTAAATCTCCGGGACCTCGGCCGGGGAAAAGCGGGCGCGCACCTTGGCAAACTGGCCGCGCTCGAGCCACGTTTGCAGGAGCTTGGTGGCGGCAGGCGCAAACGAGGGATCGATGTCCAAAGCCTGGAGCAAGTCGGCTATGGCCTGCGGCGCCTTGCCGAGCCCGATCTTCACGAGGGCCCGCTGGTAGTGCACCTGGGCACGCGAGTGTTCCGGCACCGCCAGCGCCGCTTTTGTGAGCGCCTGGATCAAGCTGTCGTACTCACTGAGAACCTCTAGGGTGGAGCCTTTCAGAAGAAGCAGGCTCTGGGCATGCTGGATCTGCAGCGAGAAATCCGTGTCCTGGGCAGATGCCATTAGAGGGGCCGCCGCTAGAAGCCCGAAAAGGAGGGTTTTGCGCATGGTGGTGGCTATGAATTGGGAGGTGAGGTTCTTTTAGGCCAGGCCGGAGATTGGGCTAGTTAAGTATGCGAGTTTCTGAAAGCGCGACGTGGAGCTTTCGCACCTGCGCGGTGGAAAAAGATGGAACAGGGCCGTGGCAGAAAATAAGTCGGGAATCCGAATTTGGGCTCGGGTGGTTTTCATTATTTGTGAGCGGCATTTCGGCTCGGGGATTGCTCCCTGGGATTTGGGTTTGCAGGAGATATGTGCGCTGTTTTTGCACGGTCCGATTTATCTGGGCTCGGTCCAATTAATTTGGGCTCGGTCCAATTAATCTGGGCTCGGTCGAGAAGGCCGGTGGTGTCGCACTGAATGCGACCGATACCTATAAATTTTTTGCAATGGCGCTAGATGAATTACGTGGTCGTGGCTGAAAAACTACTGCGTTGATTTTGGCGCTGGGCGTGAAATGGTCTCGCAAAGCCAGCTTTAACTGTCCGTCAAAGCTGGCGTGGCCCTAATACCCTTTTAGCACATCAATTAATACACGTATACCTGATTAAGACACGTATACCTGATTAAGACACGTATACCTGATTAATACACGTATACCTGATTGATACACGTATACCTGATTAATACATGTATACCTAATTAGTACACGTATACCTGATTAGTACACGTATACCTGATAAGTACATGTATACCTGATAAGTACATGTATACCTGATTAGTACACGTATACCTGATTAATACACGTATAGCACCTCAATTCGTGCGCAAATTGAGACAATGCAACAAGTTGCGCAACTATAGGCCCGGGCCACGGCTACTAGGTAATTCCAACTGCACGTCACAACCTTGGATATGGGTACCCCCAAGCTTCACCCGTGAAATTAGCATTCATGGACGGCAAGACCATACAGCCCACTGATAGAGGCATATATACTGGTGTAATGTTTTTGAACTATTGGGTATGGTCAGCTGTTTGCGTGAAAAGATGACACGTTTCAATACCTGTTCGTGCGAAGTCAACAGTCGGTTGGCAAATTAGGAAACTACATGGAGCTCGCTCGCAAAAGTCAATTCTTAGAGTCGAGTCCTCATAAATCTTTTTGGGTGAGCCACTTCTTGGTTCGATCATGCTAATAGCCTACACCCTGAAGCGGCAGGCGTCCGTGTACATACTGGCATCGAAGCAAAACGTTTTGCTGGTGTATAAAACTATATACAATATCGTTTACATTTCGCTGTTACTATTGAGCTTCAGGCTGCAGTAACCCATGCACTAGATCCACCCGGCTGCTGCCGTTTATGCTTGTGAATTAATGTCATTTCCATGTATTTATATGCATGTTTTATGATGCACTTCACAACGTTGTGTTCATCAAACGCGGGGTTTCAAGAGTGAAACGTTGTGAATTCGACATTTTATGCATTTGGCGGGAGGCGCCGGCAATGAAATAGATCGGCAGCTTAGATCCTAGCTTTTTATCCAATCACTTACCTTCGGCGCACTCCCCTTTCTTTCCTTGTTTAGTGGATGAGCCTGTCTCGACAGCTGGATGGAACGCCGCATGTTTTCATTCCCACACATAAGAATAAAGCACTTTCTTTGGGACTTCTGCTAGGCAAGAAAATAAGTCGAAATGTTTCACAATAACTCTCGACTGTGTCTGGGCCAACTAATGCATAGCGAGTCTGGTGCTTCTTCGTGAACCAAGACTCGCGGTACTTTATTAGCCCCGCATAGTCAAAAACTACATATGTGCATTTACTCCTTCGGATAAGTCCCGGAAAACACCCCTTGTTGAACTAAACACTTGCATGATCCATGATCAAAATAATAAAAGTCACCCACTAAGAATTTGGGTGAAGTTTCAATTCTATTTTGAAGTAGCTCTCGTTTATCAGATTGTCTGCAACAGCCCTCTCCAGTCAAACTGATAACATACAAAATAACTTCGAGTTTATTTATAGTGACATGGCAAGAAACGACATAATCTTACAGATGGTTCGAGGCCAACAAACCTTTTGAGATCATATGGATTCACTAAATATTGAAGGAAGATAAAGCTACTTTGGCTGCATTCCTATGAAGGGAAGTCGTTTTATTATATTGGCCGGTATGAATCACTCAGGTATAGAAAAAAGAGCTTTTAAAGACAGTTTATTACACAAGAAGATAGCAAAAGATGATTTGTAGGTGAACTTTTCAAAGCAGCCTTCTCGGACTATCAAAAACCCAAGAACCATCAAGTCTCGAAATAAGATCGAGAGATGTGAACATAGCATATAGTGCTTCACGATGACTCCAACAAACGCAAACAACCAAATGGACTCGGGTCATTGAACAGAAAAATTGGCCCGATGGATAACCCGATCTAAGACTTTGTATAAAGCTCATTTATTCATGTCGCCAGGTATGGGGCCACTACGCTCGTATGATGTTCTTTTTGCAGTATTGTATAACAATCTTTCATTTAAGATCTTAATGGGCTCATAAGCACACTGCTTGCGCCCACCGGAGAAATTCCTTCAAGCAGATGCCTCCGTGCCATCGAGTAGCACATGGCGGAAAAAGCTGAAGGCTTGTTGGCTTTGGTGATGGCACTCCATCAATTGATCTTCATCTTATCTCATTACAAATGAAATCCAGGCAGACTCATTATATACGCTAGCGGGGCATGTATGACGCGAGCCACAGAGCTGGAGCCACAGGGCAAGGGCCGGCTTGTAGTATAGCCGAGCCAGCGTGATTCTGGCGCTAGAGCTAAGCTTCATCTTGCACTTCTTCGTGGGAGCAGCCGCACGGAACTACTTGAAGAGCTTGGCCAACGACACCGCACCCTCGTCGTTCTTTGACATGACCTTGGCCACGGCAAGCTCAAAGTCCTCTTGCGTCACGTGGATCCTGCGCTCCCTCAAGGCGTACATGCCTGCCTCCGTGCACACGCCCTTCACGTCAGCTCCCGAGCAGCCGTTCATTTTCTCTGCGATCTTGCGCAAATTGATGCCACGCGTCAAGTTCATCAGGCGCGAGTGGATCTTGAGAATGTCCGCCCGCGCCTGGACCGTGGGCGCAGGAAACTCGATCTTTCTGTCGATTCTGCCGGGTCTCAACAAAGCAGGGTCCAAGATGTCCAAGCGGTTGGTGGCCATGATGATCTTGATATCCTTCGAGCTCTCGAAGCCGTCCAACTGGTTGAGCAACTCCAACATGGTTCTCTGCACTTCAGAGTCTCCGCCCGAGGAACCCTCGACTCGAGACGAGCCGATGGAGTCGATCTCGTCCATGAAAATGATCGATGGCGCATGCTCGCGGGCCATGACAAAAAGCTCCCGCACCATGCGCGAGCCCTCGCCAATGTACTTCTGCACCAACTCGGAGCCCGACACACGGATGAACAGACAGTCGGTATGGTGGGCCACAGAACGCGCCAAAAGCGTCTTCCCCGTGCCTGGCGGGCCGTACAAAATGACGCCCTTGGGCTGGGCAATGCCCAAGCTCTCGAAGAGCTCCGGATGCTTGACCGGCAACTCGATGACCTCCTTGATTTCCTTGATCTGCTTGTCCAAGCCGCCGACCATGTCGTAGGTCGAGTCCGGCACCTTCTCCACCATCATCAACGACACCAACGGGTCGACCTTGTTGGGCAAGATCTTGTGCAAGTCATACGAGTCCGACTTGAGGCACACACGCAAGCTGGGCGTCAACTTCTTGATGTCGATATCCTTGGTCACGTTGACAATGTACTTTCCCTCCGGGTGGATCTTCACTAGCACTTTTTTGAGGCCCATGACCTTGACCACCTCGCCCACATAGGACCCGGGCTCCTGCAAAAGCCGCAACTCGTCTTTTAACTGGCGCACTTTGGAGTTGAGCTTGTTTCTTTGTGCCTCCAATCGGCGCAAGTTCTGCGCCGTGGTCTGGAGCCTGATTTCCGTGTCCTGTATCTGCTGCTCGAAATATGGCTTGATGCCACCCTGGTGGATGTATGGGGTGTCGACGGCGGCCATTTTGGGGGTTGTTTGTGTGTAGTTTGGTGGGTGGTTAAAGAGACGTGGCGTGGCTCGTGCTCATTTGGTGACGGTGAGGTTCGCCTCCAAGGCCCGCGGCCTGTGTGCAGGACGCTTGCTTCCGGTGCAATTTAGATTTCGTGGTGCCGGGGCGTAGAAAGCGATTGGTGGGCAGTGGAGAAGTGGCTGGGAATCCGGATGTTGGGACTTGTAGAAATGGTGCAGGTTTACGAAAATTCGGGATGGTGCCAGAAATGGCGGGCCTGGTGCGCTAGGATTATGACCACCGTGGGATGAGACCAATTTTCGGGCGACGTTTTTTGTAAGTAGCGAGAGGGCTAGGGCTTACTGTTGATACTTCTTGTTTTGATGCGTTTGGTCACGTCTTGCATTATTTTACGATGGCAGATGGGGCAAGGAGCTGCAACGGTGATATACAGTTACAGGCACTCCCAAATTCGCAGCTCGGCATCGAGGCTGGACATCGAGCTTTTGCCGATTGGACAGAGTATAGTGCATGGGCTATTTTGTGGTCATGTGACCCACCCAGCAACGTTGCTTTGGGGTAAAGTGGCCAGAAAACCCATCATTGGAGGGAATTGATGAAGTAGTTTCCCATTATATGGCAGTGTGCAGGACTGACTCGGCGATCGAGGCACTAATATCTGGTGTTGCCCAAGATGCAACATCAAGTGTATTCGCAATAGACTTTGGTATGTCGTTCAATTTGTCAGTCTCTGACAGTGCCAAGCCGGACGAGTGACGTGTGACAAGCGCCACTAACAGTTGAATTCAAGCGCCACTAACAGTTGAATTCAAGGTGATTTCTTCCAACTGGTTCTGAACGTGCAAGACAAGCCGAGGCAGACTCGACATAGCGACGTGACTCTGAAACAAGGGTCGTTCTTAGTCAAGCTCTATTACTCGACGAGCACCTTCTCATTCTCAATAAACAATTCCCAATAAACTCCAAGTCCTTATTAACTATTCCCAATCACCCTAAGTCTCCATAAACTCTAATTCCCGAAAGCTTATCCAATACACAGTATTTTCCGATCACTCTTCCCAGTGAATTTTTGCTTTCAATAACTGTGTTTTCCAATAACTCCAACAGCTATTCCCAACAGATTCTATTTCCCAGTAAATTCTTTTCCCCATGAATTTCGACTCACAAACAAGTATGTGGATGCAAAAAAAACTCCAAGCTGTTGCCGCTCCACGCTGCAATTGAAGTTAATGTTTTAAAAGTTCCAAGACAAACACCCTTTTTGAAGTCCGCTCCATGCGACTGCAAAAAATGTTGCATCTTAATGTCCGGCCAGGCTCAAATATTAAGAAGTGGATTCAGCCAATTTATTAACATCAACGCGAATAAGTCGGCGTAGGTACAAATCAAACACTCTGTGAGATTCCCGTTCCCCACAGCAAATGGCCTGGTAATGGTTATAATGCTTAAGACGGTCCGCAAGATAATAACGGAAATAAATGACGGGCTTACTTGCATTGTGTCACTGAACATGCAAACGAATTCGAGGGCAGAGCCAGCAGATTGGGCAGTGCATGCCACGTGACACGCCGGCTTGCCTGTAAATGCACGGGTTTATGTCCATGCCCCGGTCTCTCCATCAACTGGACTCACTTGGCGTGGTCCTAAAAAAAGTATTGACAAAACGAGAAATGAGGGTTTTGTATGTATTGACATGGGCCATGGCCGCCCTAGCATACCAGCAGTTTTGTAAGTGCCAATGCAACGAGCAGCTGCTAGTCGAGAGAATCGACCAGTGCAAGCAGTGCACGAAAGAATGGTGTCTTTTACAAGACGCACAGCTCTGCCTGCCTGAAGAAACGTCGGACTCGATGATCATCAGCTGTTTTCAGAACGAGTCCAAGAAAGAACAGGCGATTGTGTATGCGTTCATCATTGCCATAGTCGTGCTTCTAGGCAAGCTGGTCTTGCCGTTCGGGCGGCGCACGTGACCAGGCGTTTTCCGGCGGAATGCCGGGGCGGGTTTTAGGGACACGGCACGTGATGGTGCCGTCCTCCCGAAAATAAGATGGAGTTTTAGGGGGCCGGCTTCGTATGGGTCCCATTTGGTGGGTTCTGGGGGTATTCCCGGCATTTCGCCGTTTCGCACCTCGGTGCCCGAGCTCATAATTAAAGAGACTGCCGTGTTAGAGGGACGGCCATAGAAGCTGGAGGAACAGCCAGGCAAAATAGAGGCACAGTGTGTGGCTTGGCGAGGGGCGTATTTTAGGGCTGAGCTGATTTGACCGCACGGCTGTTTTATAGCCGCGCCGTATCTATATGGCTTATTGGGGATAGACTTGGTGTATTGGGGCACCGCAGAACGCTGGACAACAGGTGCTGGTGGATAGGCTTCGTTGTGTTTGTGTATTAAGCCGTGGCAGCACTTGGGAATTTTGCTCTTGAAATACTCCGATTTTTTAGGACAGTTTCGTTGGCCCCGGTTCGGCTGTGCATGGTGGAGCAGGCAGGCAGCCGGAGCAAGCGATTGGTGCACCCGCCAGGCGTGCTGGGGGAAATGTCGTCTGGAATTGGGTGCTGTTCCAAGTGATTGTGTTTTTCGTGCCCGGCAGAGATGTTTGATGGGGATGTTCGATGTGAATGTGCGATAAAGATGTTTGATGGAAATGTCCAATGGGGGTGTTCAATGAAGAAGCTTGATGGGGATATTTGATGGGAAGGCTCAATTGAGATTGATGGGGATATTTGCGGGATATGCTATATGGAAATGCTCTGTGGAAATGTTCTATGGAAATGCTCTATGGAAATGTTCTATGGAAATGTTCTATGGAAATGTTCTATGGAAATGTTCTATGAAGATATTTGAAGGAAGTGCTCGATGGAAATGCTTGATTGAGATTTTCAATGGGGATGCTCAATGGAGATGTTCGATTGAGATGCTCGATGGAAATGATCTATGGAGATATTTAATGGAGATGCTTGATTGGGATGTTCGGTTGTGATGTTCGATGAGAATGCTCGATGTGCATATTCAATAGAAATCGAAGATGTTCGATGGAAATCTTTCATGGAACTCTCAATGGAAATGCTTGATTTAGATGTTTGATGAAAATGCTCAATGGAAATGCTTGATTGGGATATTCGATGGAAATTCTCGATGGAAATGTTCGATGGAGATATTCGATGGAAATGTTCGAAGGAAATGTTCGATGGAGATATTCGATGGAAATTGCTCGATGGAGATGCTCTTTGGAAATGTTCGATGGAAATGTTCGATGGAGATATTCGATGGAAATTGCTCGATGGAGATGCTCTATGGAAATGTTCGATGGAAATGTTCGATGGAGATATTCGATGGAAATTGCTCGATGGATATGCTCTATGGAAATGTTCGATGGAAATGCCCGGTAGAGACGCGCAATACATGATCACCACGTAATGCAGCGCGGCGCTGGTGCAACGCCATCTCCAACACAGCCGTCTGTTTCCCGGCATACCGGTCTGTCTGGCGCGACACTGCAATCGATTAATTCCCAGGTCTCCATCCAGTGCACGCGGTTCAAAGCTGCTGTGTCCTCGGACCCATGCAAGCTAATTAGCGAGCCATGGTCCGGCCCTAGCAGCCCGCGCAATTCGGCAATATTGATTTCCAGGACAAGAAGACGAAAAAAAGGAAGAAAGCAGAGAAGCATCAAGGCACCGGCCAGCACAGAACCTTCGGCTAGCACAAAAATCCCCGGCCGGCTCAGAAACCCCCGGCCGTCAAAACAAGCCGAAAAAAAACCAGCGAGCGAGCAAGCACCAAAATCACCCACCATCAGGCTGGAAAAGAATTCTCACCTACAGGCAAACAACGACTCGAGCACACAAGCAGGCAACAAAACAAAACAAAAAAGAGCCGAAGAATTAAAAACCTAAAGCACAAAGCCAAAACAGACAAACCCCAAAGCAGACAAAACCCAAAGCAGACAAAACCCAAAGCAGACAAACCCCAAAGAAGACAAAAACAAAGCCGGCACAATTCGAAGCAGACACAAAACAAAGCAGGCTGCAAAAACGGGCCCAGTCCAAAAATAAAGCAGGCCGCAAAACTCCCCGTCCAGTCCTCGCTTCGTCGGTCGCCTCGGTTCCTCCCCTGGTCCAAGGTTCGCAGCCAGCCGCACCGCACCACTCGCGGCAGTGGAAAAGTCGTGCCGCAACGAGCGAGCGTAGTGGAAAAAAAAATTTTATTCCCTACTACCTCCCGATCTCCAGGTCCTCTTTTTTCGCCCTTCAGACCACCCGTCCTCTTTTTCTCTTTTGAAAACACAGAGGCCCCCCGATCCCGCTGCGTGTACCTAGCCCTGCGGACCTAATTATTTGGTTGATCGTTTGCCCCCCCGACGGAATTACCCGCCAGCGCAAACCCCCTTGGAGAAGCAACAAAGAAAAACACTCGGAGTCCCGCCTTCCGCTCGTTTTCTCCATTGCTCCCTGAAATCCACAAGGACAAACCCCGGCGGCCCCCCGCTCCTGCCCCTGTCTGAATTGCTTTTGTTTCCCCCGGCGGCTCCCGTATCACCCTTGCTCGTTACACCACAGCCATGTCGGACAAACCCGAGGCCCCACACGCGCCGGACCACCCCCTGGCGCCTGCCCCCCAGCAGCCGCTGCTGCACCCCGCCAAGCCCCTGCCCCCGGCGGGCCCCTCGGCCGCTGCGAGCGGCGCGGGCCACAGACAGAACCACCAGGGCGGCAGTGGAAACAAGCCCTACCACAACAAGCGCGGCAATTACAACGGCAAGGCCGGCAACGGCGCCGGCCACAGCCCCGGCGGCAATCAGTACGCCAGCGCGTACAACCCCTACTCCCAGAACATGTACAGCGGCAACTACTACTACGGGTTCCCGTACCCGCCGGCCATGGTGCCAGGCATGGGTGGCATGCCCGCTGCGTACCCCCCACAGCTGCCCCAGCCCGCGCAGTCGTTCCCGGCGTCGCCCAGCATTGCCAAGGTGAAGATCACGGACAAGGACGGCAAGCAGGTCGACTTGGAGGAAAAAACCAAGTCCTCGTCCTCTACGCCCAAGCCGGCCGCGGCCCAGATCGTCGTGCCCGCGCAGGAGGCGCCAGCGCCCGTGGCGGCCCCCTCGCCTGCTGCTGCCGCGGCCACTGCCAAGTCCGTGGCCGCGGAGGAGTTCCGGAAGAAGATCATGGAAAAGGCCCAGCTCGCGAAGAAGAAGAAGGACGAGGAGAAGGCCTTGCTCGAGGCCGAGGCCAGGGCCAAGGAGGCCGCAGCGGCCCCGCAGCCCGAGCCGCCTGCTGCAAAGCCCGTGGACGCGCCCGCCGTCGAGACCCCTGCTGAAACTGCCGAGCCCGCCAAAGCTGCCGAGCCTGCTGAAACTGCCGACGCCGAACCTGCCGAGGCTGCAAAAACCGCCGACGCCGACGCTGCTGCCGAGCCTGCTTCTACAGTCGAGACCGACGCTGCTGCCGACGCTGCTCCCGCCGTCTCGGCTCCTCAGGAAACCCTGTCCGCTGTCGAGTCCGCCAAGGAGTCGCTGGTGGAGGCCAGCGAGGCCTCAAAGCCAGAGGCTGAGGCCGCCGCCGACCTTCCAATTACGGATTCTCTTGCCAAATCAAACACAGAGCACGAAACGGAAACTGAAACCGCCGACGGTGACATCGCTCCGCAGGAACATGAGGGCCCCGAAGAAACCGCAGAGGAGCAAACACAAGATGACGAAGAAAAAGAACACACCAGTGAAGGCCCCGTGTTCGACCTTTCTCTGTACTTCGAGAGAGTGAACAACGCCCAGCGAATTGAAGATCCGTTCTCGTTCTCGTATGCATACCCGCTGACTGGTCCAGATGCCAGATGGAAGTCCGAAACCAAAAAATACAGATACGACCCACAGTTCTTGCTCCAGTTCGGAGAGTACGTCCAATTCCCCATCGACGACGCTTGGAAGGAAAAGCTTGAAAACTTGGGAATTGTCTCCAGCAGAAGAATGCCCGGCGGCAACCAGAGAATGAGCTCGAGCAGGCAAAACAGTCAAATGCTGGGCGGAAGATTTAATGGGTCTATGCCCAGCAGACTTGGCCAGTTCAACGACAGGCAAAACTCTAGAAGTGGATCTAGAAGAAGAGGTGGCGGAGGAGGAGCCAGCAGCTCGAGCGGCCCAAGAGACAGGTCTTTGAGAAACAAAACCCAGTCTAGGAGAAGAGAGTCCGAAGAACCTCCCAAGCCTGCCGAGGAGGTCAAGCCTTTGGTTCCATCGGCCAACAGATGGGTGCCTAGGTCCAAAGCTAAAAAGGATGAGGTTAAGCTTGCCCTTGATGGATCTGTGCTTCTTGATTCTGAGGACATTGAAAGAAAGATTAACTCCGCATTGAACAAGTTGACCTTGGAGATGTTCGAGCCTATCACCAATGATATGTTGGCGATTGGCAAACAATCGATCTGGGAAGATGATGCCAAGACGATCAAACAGGTCATCTCTTTGACGTTTGCTAAGGCTTGTGACGAGCCATACTGGTCGTCAGTGTATGCCCAATTCTGTGCTAAAATGTCAAAGGAGCTTACTGACGACGTCAAGGATGTGAACACGCTTAATAAGAACGGCGAGCCTGCTACTGGTGGTGACTTGGCAAGAAGAATCTTGTTGGCCACCTGTCAGGTTCAATACGAGAAAGGATGGGTTGACAAGCTTCCTACAAATGAGGACGGGTCTCCATTGGAACCTGAAATGATGTCCGAAGAGTATTATGTCATGGCCGCTGCCAAGAGAAGAGGTCTTGGTTTGGTCAAGTTCATTGGTAACTTGTACATCTTGAACATGTTGAATGACCAAGTCATCTTGCGTTGTTTGAGAGATCAGTCTAAGAATGTGACTGACCCATCAGAGGACTCTTTGGAGAACTTGGCACAATTGATCAAGACTGTCGGCCCAAGATTTGAGGCCTCGGAAAGAAATAGAGCTGCATTGAGTATGGTCTACGACAACATTCAACAAATTCTAGACCACTGTGAGCTCTCCTCCAGAATCAAATTCATGTTGATGGACTTGCAAGACTTGAAAAAGAGCAACTGGAAGTCTTTGAAGAAAGACGCCGGTCCAAAGACAATCAAAGAGATTCACAACGAGGCTGAGTTGAAGAAGATCGAAGAAGGCAGAGCACAAGCAGAGAAGAGAAGACAAAACAGAGGAGGCAACCGTGACTCCGGCTTTGGCGGCGGTGATTCCAGATCGAATTCTTCGAGGTCCGGATCGTCCTGGGGAAACAGAAAAGACTCCAGGCCACCCGCAAAAGATTCCAGAGGGTTCACATCGGTATCTAGAGTGCAATCGAACAGAAATGCCCCAGAACCAAGTGCACCCTCATCCAACTTGGCTCCTCGCGAAGCTTCCAAAAGAACAGACTCCATGGCATCTAACATCTTTGCCGCATTGGGTGGTGACCACGACGAAGAAGAAACTGAGGCCCCCGCAAAGTAAAAGGCTTCATAATATCACTGGGCTTAATCCGCCTGCTATCCTTGCATTTTTCCCATCCCAATTTGAATTGTAATATACATATTTGCGACTGTAAACTTGAAAGAGTAGGAACAGGATTATCTGCCCCCGGGCCTTCCGCCAGATGTTTTGAGTGGCGACAGGATGATGTTTTGAGTGACGACAGGAAGATGCAGCTGAGACAGTTCAGGAATCTCCAAGGGTGTAATCCGACCCAAGCTGGTCCAAAGAAACAATCTGCATGCCCAAGCGTGCTGGCCCTTCGATATTGGGGATCTCCTGTAGCAACTCCTCGACCCAAATGTCATCATAAACCACCTCGTATTCGGGGTTTGCCTTGCCTTCCTTCGAAGAAGCCCCGCTCGTGTCTTTTAGGAAGTAAGCGCCCATTGCTTCCAACGCCCACCGCAACAGTTCTGGCTCGTAGTCGCTAGTCCCGGCTAGTCTTTCTACGCAGTTTAGCAAAAGCTGCTCGGCGCCCTTCCCTGCTTTTTGCACCGCCTTGAGAACAGAGAGCACCTTGATTAGCTCGTTTTTTTTGGGGAACGCATGTGTGCAAGTAAACAAAAGAAGATACTTGAGGATGCTTAGCGGAGCCTCGCCTCGTCTGAACAATTGCAAGCACGCGTGTGTTGCCGAGAGGACTCTGAATTTGGACGCCGAGTGGCGGGACAAGTCTGTGCTTTCGATGGGCACATGCCTCTCGTCGTCGGAATATACGGGGCCGGGCGCTGCCTCGTCGTCATCCGAAAAGACAGTGTGGTCGGCCCAGGCCTTTGTCTTGGGATCCTCGCCCTCGTACCTAGGCCGGTCGGCCTCATCGAACCAGCTCTCCAAATCCGAATCTGCATCTCCAGCCCCCGGACACGTTTCTAGCAGACCGCCACCAGCCCCTTCTACTGCCGCTGGGATATCCTCTGTATGGTGGCTTTGAGGGTATCTCAAGCACCGCAAAAGATGGGAGAGAAGAGGGAGGTTGTGCTCGGAGTGGAGCCCGAGCCGCGCCTTGCTTAGAGTGGCGATGGCCTCGGCCACTGCCGGGGCATCCACGGGCGAACTGCCACCAGGCCCGGTGGTCCTATAGGCTGCGGAACTGAGGCGGGCACTGAGAATCTCAATGAGATTCACGGCGCTTCTCATGTCGCCACTGGCATACTTGACCACGGCCTGCACGGCCAGGCCGGAGTAGGCCAAGAAGCAGAGTTTCTGCGTCACCTTGCGCCGGATGTTCTCGTAAAGAATGGCCCGGTGGACCACCTCCAGGAGGTGGCGGTCCGCGGGCGCCACGAGCGTGAACAAGTGGCACCGCGAGAGCACGGCGCGCCGGACGCGTTTGTGGGCGTCTGTCGTCGTGGCACCCACAAAGACAAACGTTCCTTTTTCGATGAACGGTAGAAGATAGTCCTGCTGCACGGTGGAAAACCGGTGGAGCTCGTCGATGAACACAAGCACGCGGAGCCGCGAGACGTGCTGGCGCAGCCTCTTGAGGTTCTCGGCCTCGATGGCACACAGGAGCTCCTTGACGTCTGCCACCGTCGACAGCGTGGCCGAAAACTCGGCAAATACATAGTTCGCCTCGTCGGCAAGAAGCCTGGCGAGACTGGTCTTGCCCACCCCGGGCGGCCCGCAGAGAATCATGGACGGGAGGTAGCCGAGCCGCAAGAAGTTGGAGATCTCGCCGTCTGTGGAGTTTAGAAGATGATCCTGGCCGATGTACTGGGCGAAGCGTTGGGGCCGGATGACCTCGGTGAGAGGCTTGGTGAAAGTGGCGGCGAGGGCAGCGAGGTTTTGGGCGGCCATGGTGGAGGTTTGGGGCTGCTGCCTAGGGCATGTTTGCATGGCCACCAAGGGGACCGAAGGAGGAGAAGCAGAGCACTGTGAGCGGTGCTGAGGGTGGTTTTGTCGTAGGCCCGCCGCGCATGTTCGGGTGCGCGCATGCTAATATATGGAGTTATTAGACGAGGCAAGCACTGGCTGATGTAGTGGAAACGAGTTTTCATACGGCAAGGGAGCCCGGGCAAGGCTCTGCGGGTGATCCTGTGACGGGCCTTGTGTGACACAATGCACTGGGAATTAAAGAAAAAAAAAGAAACCGGGCCTGGACTGGGTTGGTGGCTGGGCACCCAAGACCCAGGCGCACCCATGTCTCCAGTCATGAGTCTTTTTTTTTGAAGAAAAAACATCATATTGTGGCGGTGGATTGTTGAAAGCCCCGCCTGACCTGCTGCTTTTTCGCTATTGTGTCGTTGATGCCGCTTATATCCGAACGCTGCAGTGGCTTTAGCTGCGACGCACTTTATGATGCGAAGGCCGCTGCTCAAAACGCCGGTGACAGGTCGTGCTGGTACTATCCGCGGAATGGGCGTTTCCCAGAAGTTTAGTCACACATCATTGAGTTCTGGGTCCCTGGATAGTGCCTGCGGCTGACTGGCTTCAGCTCGTCCTTCGTGAGATTGACTAGTTTTAGGTCGTCCTCCGTGAGATTGACTGGCTTCATCTCGTCCTTACCGGAACACCTGACCTGAGACACGATCTAAACCGAGTTTGAAGAAAGTGTTTTGTATTGCAAGAAAACAAAGATTTCTTTGTTACGAAAAGCGGCGGAGGTCACTCGGGGTGGGAGTCCGAGACCCGAAAGTCCTGGAATTTACATGAGTCTTGGGACACTCATACAATCTAACCCATATGGACACAGGCCCGGCGTTTTGCCCCGGTTGCCAACAGACGTCCGATGGAGCACCCGTGCCGCTTTGGAAGAAGGGCCATCATCCACCGCCATCTACTGCCATCAGGCACATGCGCAAAGCGGTCCTCAGATCGCCTCTTTTTTAACGGCGCTGTCCATGGAGCTGGATTTGCGTCTTTTCCGGGCAGTCTTGGGCTCGTCGGTAGCCGGTGTTTTGGGCGACGCGTGGGGCTGCGGCCCGGGTGGCGCTGCCCGTGAGCTGGCCCGATGCAAGTGCTGGGATTTCGTCTCCACAAAGCGTTCAAGTGCCCTCAAGGGCGATGCGATATTGCCGGCCCGCGTGTACCGCATGAGCGGATGGAGGCAGGCCATGACGTCGCCGATCTGCATGACCCGCATGGCGCCGGGCGAGAGCCCGCAAGTCTGCATGGTCTTGCAGCACTCGGCGTCCAGGGCCATGTGCTGGTAGAAGTCGGGGCCGCGCCCGTCTTGCGGCTGCACCTGGCCGTTCTTTTGCATGGCCTGGTGTGCGGCCCACCGCTGCTGCAACGCTTCCATGGAGATCAGCCTCTGGAACGCGGAGATCCGGCAGTCTAGCTGCTGCACGTGGAGGTCTCGGGCCATGAAGAAGCAGCACGTGCCGAGCGCCGTGGCCGAAGAGCCGTCGCTGTAGTAGAAGGAAACGTGGACCCTGCACATGAGTGTCATGTGCCCCTCCTCCAGAAACAGGTACCGGAACCCGGTCAAACTGAGGTGGTGTTTGGCCACACAGTTGGCAATGGCCTGTGCGTGGAGAAACCGTGGTGCCGTGCTGGCATTGAGCTGGTACAGGTTCGAGGCTGACGGGAGGAGCCCGTCCGGTGCCTGCACGGGTTGGTGGTCGGGGCCCGAAAACCTCATTGTCGACGAGGGTCGGAAAAACGCGTCGCACACGCGGGCCCAGAACAGGAGCGACAGCACCATTTCGGGCGGGGCGCTGGATATCAGCTCCACCAAGTCCAAGATCCGCATGATGGCCGCGTTTGCTGCGTTTCTTCGTATGGCTCGTGCGTTGATTGCGTCCTGCTGGAGATTGGGGGGAGCGGGGACGCCAAGGGGCGGTCCCGGCGCGGCTCTATTCTGAGGTTGTCTGTTTGGGTCGTGCGGGCCATGCCTGCTGATTTGCGGGGCTCTGCTTGCGCCGTTGCTGCCTGGTGCCTGCGCGTGCATTTGAAGGTGGCTCTGGCTCTGGGGGTTCTGCTGGTTCTGCCCCTGTATACTATGTTCATTTTGTGGGCCTTGCTGGCTGTGGGGGCCCTGGTGGCCTTGCTGACTCTGTGGTCCTTGGTGACCTTGCTGACTCTGCTGATTCTGTAGGCCTTGTTGGTCTTGCCGGTTCGGAAGGCTTTGCTGGCCTTGTTGGTCTTGCGGGCTCTGCTGACTCTGCTGACTCTGCTGACTCTGCTGACTCTGCTGATTCTGCTGATTCTGCTGATTCTGCTGATTCTGCTGAAGTGCTTGGAGTTGTTGCTCGCTCATTCCAGGGTCAACGCTGCCCTGCTCCGAAAAACTCCCTCCGGTCAGCACCGGCGTGTTGCTATGGTGTATCTGAGGCATAGAAATAATATATCCTTCCAGGGCCGTCGACGGCTGGGGCGGGCCCAGGGGTATTTGTGGTGTTTCCATGTGTGGAGAAGGCGCCATGCGATGGGCCAGCTGGCCGTTTTGATACATGGCGTTTTCGCTGTTTGGAGGGCCGGGCTCGGCAAAGACGTGCGGTTGGCCATGCCGGTCACTCATGCCAAATTCCGCCATCTTCTGCATTTAAGATGGGCTTTCTGTGGCGTTTTGGCACCTCTTTCACAAATGGACTAGGTGACAGAGTCAAGCTTCGGGATAGTGGTGAGACGCGAGCGAAGGACGCGGCTGTAGTACGGGACGATACTGATGCTGAAACAGCGATGAAACGACGGTGCAACAGAGAAAACAACAGGAAAGAGATGAATGAAATTGCCCATAAGGCTAGTGTAAAGATGACTCCCTCGTTGCCTGAACCAGAGACCAGCTTGTCGAGCAACGGCATTGCCCTTCTTCTGGATGCATCATGCAAGTACTGTGTGGGAAGAGGCTTTCATGCCGGAGAGGCGGAAAACTGAGATTTCGCAGGTCGTGAGGAGTTTTAACAAAAGTTTGAACTAGGCTACCCCAAGAAAAGGCTCCGCAAAGGCAAATAAAGAATTAACGTCTCAGTCCATTCCAGATTGTTCTCTATTTTGCGGGCCCTCGGTTTCCTGAAACACAATTCATCCAGCGTGCTCGCACACCTTGCTGAGGGACTCGGCCGTATTCATGCAATTGCGTAGTGCTAAGCCATAAGCCTGTGGTATAATCTCGCAGGTAAAATGCAGTGCAGGTAAAACAAATTCCGGCAATGGGTCTTTTCGGTCTTGCTTCCGCCATTCTGAGACCCGATAGTCGCGGTCTTTTCGAAAACTTTCCGAACTTTCCATCAACAGTCCATTTGAGTTCTCTCTGCGCTGCAGATATATTTCGGCTGCGGCATCATACGCGCGCCTTCTGCCCCTGCAGGCTGAAATATGTAGGCCTTCTCCTACACATCACTTGATGCCAAATTTTCTGAACTCAGACAACTCTATGCGGACACTCGAGCCCGATCCATGCGTTTTGTTTCTGGAGGGCTTTTCATGACGTGCCAGACTTTGCGCCCACTGTACGAAAGGCCGGAACGACCCGAGGTACTGTATGCCTTGCTATTCGCGCAGCCTGATGCATGGAGCGTTCTTTTCCTCCTGGTCAAGAAATTCTGCTTGGTTCTGATTGCGCGGAATGGGTTTTATGGGAAACCCTATACACCGGTTTTGAGTAGCTTTGGCGCGCAGGGTGCGCTCGTCTAGATATCTGGGGCAATATGGCCTAGTTTTTAGTGTGCGTTATGAAATCTTTAGTTCTGAGCCTGATGATTTCACGCCGCTGCATGTACAGAAAACATCAGCTGTTTTTTTTGGTTTTTTTTTCGTTTTTGACTTGGCGAACAAAGAGAAATTGGAAATAAGCTTCGAGGCGTGGGTGCACCAGTCGCGTTCACCTTCCGAAAGTATTACGTCACCAAAAAGCTTTTGTCAGGAGATGGGAGGATTAGACACTCATGTATTTGACTCATGGAGTCATGCAAATGATTCTGAAACTGTGGGAACCTCGAATTTGACTTTTGTGGCCAATTTTGGTCAATGTTCAGCTGAAATGAAGCTCGGGCACGAGGCAACGCACTCCAGTTCCTATTTTCTGCATGGAGACGGGAATAATCTTTATTTGCTCAGTATCAATTATTCCAGAAAAAGGTAGACACGGCAAAAAAAAGTTCCTTGGGCTTCACCAGGAGTCTCTGGGTGCATTCTGTATAGTGTGGTTTGCAATTCAACTAGACTGGAAATCAAGAGGTCCAATTTTGACAAACTTAATCTGAGGATATTCAGTACCCGCTAGGATATTAGACGAAATTCCAAATTTGCACCGGTTCATTCGAAAAAATATAGATCCAGTCCGGCCAAACCATGCTCAGTTTTTCTGGTGGTTTGCTTCATCAGGTAACGTTGAAATTATGCATAAGCTCTGATCATGCAATAGTTCGTGCATCTGCAAAGAATGCAGTTTGCTTGCGAAAAGTGTCCTGATATTAATTTCCGGCTGGCAGGTATTTCCAGTCAAATGTCCCCAAACCACGCTTGGTGTGTGCTCTCTGGCGTGTCGTATATGCGGTGATTAGCCAAAATAGTTGTCTGTCTTGGGAGGGATAGGAGAATAATTCCATCAAATAGGTGTTCGCCTCGTATCGTATGTATTCAAATTTGTCCCTTCACTCGACATTCCTCTAATCATTTCAAATGCTGAAAAGCATATTCTGTGAATGTAAGAGTCGTGATTTTGACAGCGTCAAGCAGTTCAAGCACACCAAGAACCCAGCATTTATAAGGGTTCTGGACAATACATGCACCTTGGCAACGCACGAGTCACATATCCCTTTCTTTTCGATACATTTGGAGACTCACGCCATATGAAAAGAGTTCAAGCCTACTCGGTTCATTCTCTGGGGCTTTAGCAACCACAAAGGCGACATTGTGCCATGGATTATATAAGCCACATAGGGGAACAGGATGTACCTCATGTCTAACAACCTCGAGATGCATACATGGCTAAAAGGAGCTGAGAATGTGAATAAGGTCGTAGATTGGTGTGGGTGTGCGAGGCTATGTCTTCTGACAAGGCTCAAAGAAAAATCACGAGGACCAAGACATAGTTCCAAGTGTGAAATTCTTCCAATGGACACGCGGCCGGCGAAAGTTTTTGATATTTGATACTAGGAAAATTGGATGGTTTGGCCAAATCCATAATAAGAAATTGATGGCGACTAATGCTAAAAAAGCACATGCTCTCTGCTCGAGCAGTAGAAGCCGCAGAAATTCCAAATCCTTGCGACTTCAGACAGACAAGGGAAATCTCCCCCTGCGACGGACCCTGCTATCTAGCCGTTCATGTGCATGCCAAAGTTCCTGCCCGATATCGCTCACGTTTGGCTCCTGTTTCGGGATCATTCGAGTCCGTTGGCACTTACCGCATCAGCATGCAACAATGAGCCACAGCTGATTCTATAGGGAAGGGATGTAGCACGACCCGCAGCATCATAGATGAGACATCTCTGCGGATGAGTCACGATTCGATGTTTGCCGCCTGACAGGGTTTCTGGGTGTTGAGGCCAACAAGCACATAAAACAAAGCCCATAAAACAAAGCCCATGGAAACAAAGCCCATGGATAAAAACGCCCATGAAGTAAAAGCAAGCTCTTGCAGGCTCGACGACTCGCCTCCTGGAAGCCTCTGGCAAAGTAGCCCAGGCTCCTCTCCTTTCCAAAACACCCTCTGATCTTTGGAAAGCCACTCCCGTCTCATCGGCGCCCACAACGTGCCCCTCACTCCGTGAAGGCCAAGACCGAGCCGGCCGACAGACTCACCCACCGCATGAGCGCAGCGTGCCCCACCACCGGCCGTCGGGGCTTGAGCGTCTGTTTCGAGTCCGACTCGTCGTCGTCCTCCTTCTCGCGCGTCTTGTTGGCCCGGCGCTTCAACAACTTGTTCAACGTGTCGCGCTTCTCCTCCTCGAGCTGCTTGATCTTGTAGTCGGCCCGCTTGCGGGCGTTCTCGGCCTTGCGCACGGCAATCTCCTCCGCGGTCTCCTTCTTTTTCTGGGTCTTCCTGTTCAACGCTAGGAGCTGCTCGTCCATGCGGGCGAACATCAGTTCCTCGTACTTTTCGTTGGGCTCGTCTTCGGCCAAACGGGCCCGCTGGCGCTCGGTCATGCGCAGCACGTCGGGCCGGTACTCCGGCTCCGGCTCTAGGAAGTCCTCCTCTTTTTTGGGCGCCGCCCGGCGGGGGATTTTGAGCTTGACCGACACGCGTTTTTTGGGAGCCGGGGCCTCCTCGTCGCTGTCGAGCAAATCGTCCTCCTCGTAAAACGTGAGCTGGCGTTTCTTGGTTTCCCGGACCGGGCGGCCGCCCCGCAGGGGCCTAGCCGACACTTTGGGCTCGGCTTCGTAGGCCTCCTCGGCCGAGTCCTCGGCCTCCTGGGGCTGGTGGTCCTCGTCCTCGAAATCGTCGAAATCCTCGGGGTCCTCGTCGAATTCAGGCTCGCTGGCGTCGTCCGAGTCGCTGGCGTTTTGGGGGGGTGCTGCGTCGAAATCGTCGTCGTCGCTGTATGCGATTTTCTGTCTTGATCTACGGGCAGACATGGTGGGATCGGTCGACTGGTGCTCTGCTGCTTGGATATCTGCGAGCTTATATATTGAGGTTGTTTTGTTGTTGTTTTGTTGTTGTTTGTGTTGTTGTTTGTGTTGTTGTTTGTGTTGTTGTTTTTGTTATTGTTGTTTTGTTGTTGATCTTACCGAAGCACAAAGCCAGCTTAGGTACGGGCAGGCTTCTTCACAGTGGCTACGCCGGATTTGCTCATCTGGAGACTGTTCCTAGGGCCAGGTGAGCATTCAGGCCTGGCGCGCCATTTCTGGAGGGCCGCCCGAGCATGAGAGCACAGTATAAAATAGAGCTCGATTTCGAGGAGCCAATTGGAATATGGTCCGGTTTCTGGCACTTGTATCGTTTGGAATGCAGAGAAAACTGGCTTCTTTATTTTTAGTATTTTAATTTTTGTCTCGCTGAGTTCTCCTGGCTTGATGCAATACTTTGCAATATTCCGCAAGTTGAGTGTAGACAGGCATATACTAAAAACGACGTCTGCAAAATTCGAAAAAGCAAAAAAACTTGGCGGGACTGTAATTCGGGCTTGGCTACGAATACACCACAAATCGTACAGATGGCTGCTTTGCCTTGGGCTTTTCTCTGGGTTTCATCAGAACATTGTTCTGGGGGTAATGTCGAGCCAATCCACGAATGTCGTATTTGGGGTATGAAGAGTGCCATGGCTCAACCAAATCATTGGAATTTTCTTCTTTTGCGTATTTTCCTGGCATGCTTTCCAGAAATCAGGAGTGGTCCTGGCTGTACCATGACGTGCTGATGTGATGCTCCAGGGGAGGCATTCATATTGCACTGAAAATGTTGCCGTTTCTTGGGAGGTGCACGGTGAAGCAGAACGGCTCAAGAGCTCGGAAACCAAGAGTTTGTTGATTTCACTGACAAACAGACTTTCTTTCAAATACATCATTTAGATCGTCTTATCGGCTAAGCGTAGGATGAATGGTATCATGAAGATATAGTAGTTATCTACTCCTACTCCTGTATCGAAAGCCGAGGTGTTGAAGAGATTAAAATTTTGTACCACTGAAACTTCAGCTTGCTCGGCCAAAACAAGTCTTTATGACGACAACTTGTTTAGCCGCAAAGTATGATGTATGGTAAGACGAATGCAGTGCAGAGTGGTGCCAGAAGATTCACTAATTAATGTAACTGATACCGTTTCTTCAAAGGAACTATTTCAGAATTGAGTATGTTTCCAAGTGCGTATAGGAATGAAATATTAAAGGGGAAATCCTCTTCAAACACTCCTTGTTTGGGAAACACAGTGTCCATTCAAGACTGAGACTGGTTGCTTGGTGTTGTGTCTTATTTATGCCTCTGCATGCCCATCGGCCTTCCAGAATTAGATGGACGAGGCTGTGGGCATATGAAGAGTCCGCCTTCTTTGCCAACCTCGCTCTAAATTAGTGCACTCAGGAAGAAACGGTTTTTTGGGTGTCTGCTCTAAGCTCAGCACTAATCACGAATCGCTTGCTGTACTCCCGGCTGGCCAGAATTTCTCAAAACACAGATTCAATATTTGTACTTTCCCACTTTGTTGGATAATGCTAGGCCGTTCTGAGACGTTATCTAGAATATGCCATCTATACCCTCAGAAGGTTTCTGCAGAGAGTTAACAGAGGGTACGCTGGAAGTCGATCTGTGGTCTCTGGAGGCAAGACAATTAGGGCTTTGGTCTGAACAGGTACATTTTTATCCGTGCCTTCCTTGTTGTATCGTCTACTCTTTTTTGTTCCTCCCTTCCTTCTTCTTTATAAAACTATGAAAGTTCTACACAAGCTTATTACCGGTATGGACGATAATAATGTCTCCACTATTCTTAAAGCTGAATCTAACCTCTACTTCCTTTGTAAATTTCGTACCTTTAACTATAAGTGATCTATGTTAGTTCCAACGTACTTTGACACTTAATGAATTCGTCTAATGTATTCATGATTATATCAGCTTTTTTTAAACCGCTGAGAGCTAAGTCAGCTAATGTTGGATACTAGTACTCCCTCAGGTGTTCCCATTTCGGGAAAAACGTTCTGGTCCATAGTTTCACTGGTCAGTTAGTTGTATTAGGACAGTCATTTGATTATACTATAACTGTGATATCGAAAGCAGGCTGCTTTGGTTTATCTAAGGAGCATGGCGTCTTTTCAGAGGCACATATAGCCAGTCTCCCCATAAGCATACTTCTCACAGTGTATAGCTTCAGATTCAGAAGTAAATTTCTCCAGTCTTGTGCACATCGTTGGAGAAGGGACAGGCTTGTACACTTCTGTCATTACAAGATAGTTCATGTAAGGTGAGGCCCGGGTGTATGGTTGTGGGAGTCAAAGAAACGGAGGTCCAGAAAGACGATGTTTGGCGAGAAAGCCCGTTCCCGAGACCGAGCATAGCCAGAGACTGCCGGGGGCGGTTCCAGAAGCTGTTGTATACCGCACCTCGCCAGGTCTTGCATCACCAGCCTATCATGATTGTGGGGAGCCCGGCGATCGAACCAGGCTCGAGATTATTAGGCATGAATCCAGCCAGCGCCAGAGTGCCATGACAGTAGGTGCCATCAAGTCTGGTGTCATTCATATTAATGGATCAGGACAAGGTCACGATATATCACCACAGATCACGGCAGGTCACGACATATCACCTAAAATCACCACATATCACCACATATCACCGAAGATCACCGAAGATCACCACAGATCATGATATATCATAACAGATCACCACAGACCACCGCAGATCACGACATGTCACCGAAGATCACCACAGATCACGACTTATCACCGAAGATCACCACAGATCACGACTTATCACCGACGATCACCGCAGATCACAACAGGGCAGCCGGCGCCCCAGCACAACACAGCTAGGCGCGGCCGCTCATGAACATGCCCTTGATGGTGCGGATGCCCTGCTTGACCTCGCGCGCCATGTGGCGCGGCTTGCGCGACACCACGGGCCCCGGCTCCACAAAGAGCTTGTTGGCGTCGAAGTGCACGAGCTCGGCCCTCAGGCGCAAGTCCTTGAGCGAGAAGCCGATTGCACGGCAGAGCTCCGTTTCCAGCGCCAGGTAGCCGCGGCACCCACCGAGCCGGTCGCCAAGAAGCCGCAACTGGGCGAGCACCGCGGCCAGGCCCAAGCCGGCGCGCGCGCCCGCGGCCTGCTGCGCCCTGGCCAAGTCCTCGGTCTGGCACACGGAGTCCGCGTAGATTCTGCGTGTCTGGCCAGCCGCGCGCTCGATGCCAATGATGGGGATGTGGTCCACCTTGCCGATCACGGCCAAGTACAAGCCGCGGAGCCGCGCGCGGCACGCCTCGAGAAACTCGATGCGCTGGTCCACGGCAGAGGCCATGAGCGGCCGTGCCGCCAAAAAGCCCACCAAGTACGCGGCCACCAAGGCAAGCGCCGAGGCTCGCGTGAGAGAGAGCATGTAAACGAGCAATTGCGAGCGGCGCGCGCGCAGGGCGGGCAGGCGCGCGGCGGCGCTGAACGCCGATTCCGGGATCGTGAGGATCGGCACGGACATGCGGGGGAAAAAGAGCCGTGTTGTGGGAAAGAGCGGGGGGTTTTAGGAAAGAGCCTGGAGGGTGTGGTTTGTGGGGAGGAGGTGAGGTGAGGTGCGGGATGCACGGGTGCGTGTCTCTGGGGCGAGCCACTTTTTCTTTGTTGGTTTGGGGCTCTTGGGCCGTGTGCCTCTGGCCCTTTTTTGGGCGTGTTATTTCTGGCCATGCTTTTGGCCCTGCTCTCTGGCCCTGCTCTCTGGCCACGTATTTCTGGCCACGTATTTCTGGCCCTGCTCTCTGGCCATGCTTTTGGCCATGATCCTGGCCCTGCTTTTCACCGGGCTTTGGTCGGGCTTTGGAAACCGGCGGTCGGCAGAGTGTTTTCTATGTACATGCTTCACTCGAGAAGGTCGCCCACGCCCTCGGTGAAGGGCTTCCGCCACCGCCGGTCCGCGTCACGTGACGCGGGCCCGTGTTTCTGGTGCTTATACTTGGGCCCGCCCCTGTGGCCCGGGGCCCCAGACCCGTAGCTTTTCCCAGACCCGTAGCTTTTCACAGACTCGTAGCTTTTGCCGGACTCGTAGCTTTTCCCGGACCCGTAGCTTTTCCCGGACCCGTAGCTTTTCCCGGACCCATAACTTTTCCCGGACCCATAACTTTTCCCGGACCCATAACTTTTCCCAGGCCCGTCACTTTTCCCAGGCCCGTCGCTTTCCACCGGCACGCCCGGTTCCGCAGTCTCCCCCAGGGCACCCCCTGCCTCTCCCCCTGCCTCCCCCCCTGCCTCTCCAAGCACCGCGGCCCGTTTCCGCTGCACACTCTCCGTTTTGCGCTTCTCGCCGCGCGCCTCCTGCTTCGCCCGCTCGGCCTCGCTGGGCACCCACGAGGACTTCAAAATACGGCGGATGCTCTCCGGGCTGATTTTGAAGAAGTCCGCGAGCTGCACGGTCTTCAAGCCCGGCGCACGCGCCTTCAAGTCGCGGATGTCGTTCATCTGCTGCCGCGAGAGCTTGTGCGTCGGGTTCCACGTGCCATACCGTTTGCGGAGGGTCTGTTCCCGTTTCTCCCACTCCGGGGCATGCTGGCGCCGCTCCCGCTCCGCGGCCTCGAGCTTCTGCTTGAACCGGAGCTCGGACGGCGTGAGCGCCAGCGTGCCGTGGGCCCGCCAGAGCCGGGCTTTTGGTGCGCAGGGCTGCCGGAGAAAATTCCACATACCAGTATAGTGGGCCAAGTGCTCTGCGATGCGATGGCCGGCCTTGGCCGCGCAGCCGGCCGGTCACGTGCGCGCGGGCCCGTGTCTCTGATTCCCCGTGGCGGGCCCAAAACGCCAGCAAAACGGCCGAAAATCGGGGGGCACGCTGCCACGGCGCCGCGGATCCGGGCCGTGGCGCTTTGGCCGGGGGGAGGGGGCCGCCAGACACAAGGGCCGGGACCCCTCCCCCAAGGCGACCTGCACACAGCGCCCCGCCGCGTGCCGGCTTATCGGACAGGCAAGTCCATGACCAGGTCGCTTTGTTTGGGGGAGAGCTCGAGCGTTTTTCCAGTCCCGCTGTACACCCCTGCCAGGCCTGTGTTGAACTTCTGAGAGACTGAAGATAAGATAGACGCCCAGCAAAAGCGCCGCCAGCAAAGATAGGAACAGCCCGCCCGAACAGCCCAACAACGGCCCGGAGTCGAGTTCAGAAGCCAGAAGCCAGAAGCCAGAAGCCAGAAGCCAGAAGCCAGAATCCAAAGCCAGAGTTCAGAAGTCAGAATTCAAAGCCAGAAGCCAGAATTCAAAGCCAGAAGCCAGAATTCAAAGCCAGAAGCCAGAATTAAGAAGGTAGAAGCCAGAATTCAAATCCAGAATTCAGAAGCCAGAAGCCAGAATTCAGAAGCCAGAAGCCAGAATTCAAGGCCAGAAGCCAGAATTGAAAGCCAG
>NW_017387733.1:1765494-1770009 GCF_001664035.1 Metschnikowia bicuspidata var. bicuspidata NRRL YB-4993 | reverse complement strand
CCAGAAGCCAGAATTCAAAGCCAGAAGCCAGAATTCAAAGCCAGAAGCCAGAATTAAGAAGGTAGAAGCCAGAATTCAAATCCAGAATCCAGAAGCCAGAAGCCAGAATTAAGAAGCTAGAAGCCAGAATTCAAATCCAGAATTCAGAAGCCAGAAGCCAGAATTCAAAGCCAGAAGCCAGAATTCAAAGCCAGAACTCAAAGCCACAAGCCAGAATCCAAGAGCCAGAACCCAAAACCCCCAGGCTCAAAACCAGAACTGCAGAAGCCAAACCCATCAATAGTATCCAGCCTGCAGAGCACCCAGTCCCCCCACCCCCTTCCGCCATGAATCTCCTCCGCAAGTTCATCAAAGCGTCGCCCACCGACGAAATCGCCAGCATCCCCATGGGCAAGTTCTTCTTGGCCCGTTCGCCGCAGCTGCCCAAGGGCGCCCTCGAGTGCCTCTACAACGACAGCGTGCTCTCCATGAAGCGCACCACCAAGCCGTTCTGCTACCAGCTCTCCGCCACCAGGGCCTACCAGGAAGGCGAGGCCAGCTCCCAGTCCACGGACGGGTTCGAGGACGCCGACGACGACGACGCCGCGGACCAAGGCGCCCGCCACAGCGACGAGCGGCTGTTCTTCCTCTGCGCGGACTTGCACGTGCGGCTCGTGACCCGCAACGACGGCTCCCAGATCGTCACGTGGCGCGACGTCAACGGCGACGACGGCGAGACCTGGGAGTTCGCCGTGGACCCGGACATCCGGTACAGCGACGTGGACTCGTTCATGCGTGCGTTGTACGCGTGTCTCTACGAGCAGAAGTACGGGCGGTCGCTGGCGGGGGTCCAGGACAATGCGCTCGTGGCCGAGTTCGGCGCCGACGGCCCGCCGGATCTGGAGCCGGAACCGGGCCTGGACCTGGAGCCGGATCTGGGCCTGGAGCCGCAGCCGGATCTGGGCCTGGAGCAGGCGTCCGCCCGGATGTCGCGCCCCGTGGGCCCCGTGGACGACGCCCGGCGTGGCCCGCCCAAACAGGAGCCCGTGTCCGACGACGACTCCTACGGCGACGCGTCCAGCCTCCCGCTCTTCATTTTCAAGGACGCCGTGGCCGTCGCGGGCCCCGAGGTGGCGGCCTTCAAGGCGCAGCTCCGCATCTACGACGCCACGGCCGACGTGTTCCTGTTGGTGGCGCCCAGCATCGACATCCGGCTCGTGGAGGCCACGCCCTGCTGCTTGGTGTCCACCACGCGCAGGTTTGCGTTCTGCGTGCGCGTGGCGCAGGAAATGAACCCGGTGTTCAACGGCGACAACGCGGCGTTCGTCTTCAACCTCTACTCCCTGGACCAGGACGGCCGGGGCGCGTCGTTCCTGGTGCTCCTCCAGTTCCGCAGCGCCGACGACTTCCGCTGCTTCGGCCGCCATTTCCAGGACGCCATGAGCCGCAGCTTGAACGCCAAGCCTGCCGGCGGCGCCGCGGACACGGCGTACTTGGCCAGCATGGTGCAGAACATGGACTTGGGCGGCTCCAGCGACGACAACAACGACGACGACAACGACGACAACAACGACAACAACGACGACGGAGAGGCCATCGAGAGGCGCATCGACAAGATCATCCGCGGCCAGGTGCTCTCCAAGCACTCGCGGCGATCCGGCTTGTTCGTGGCCTCCGATAGCGACGACGACGACGACCCGGTGGCGAGGAACGCGCACAACTTCTTGGCCTTAAAGGACCCCAACTCCGGCTTGTCGCTCGGAAACGCCAACGACCGCTCCTACGTCACCAAGGGCGACAACGTGGGCGTGTTCAAGTACACCGACGACGGCATGGGCTTTGTCTCCACCATCCGCTCCCTCAAGGATGCCGACGGCCGCAAGTTTGTCCCCCGCCTGAGCATGCTCCACCAGCGAGACAATTGTTTATTGATGACTAGGGATGCGCCCGCGGACTGCACCATCTACAAGATGGACCTCGCCCGCGGCGAGATCTGCGAGTCCTGGGACGTGGCGGACAAGGGCCTGTTCGAGGCCTTTGCGCCCGTCTCCAAGTTCGCGCCTCTCACGGACGAGCAGAAGCTCTTGGGCGTGTCGGCCAACGCGCTTTTCCACATCGACCCCCGCTTGAGCGGCAGCAAGATCGCGTCCGGCAGCTCTTACAAGTCCTACAAGACCAAGGTGGCGTTCGAGAACCTAGCCGTCACGGACAAAGGGTATGTTGCCGTTGGTCTGAGAGACGGGTCCATCCGCCTTTACAGCGAGCTCGGCAAGAAGGCCACCGTCACGCTCCCTTCCATCGGCGAGAGTTTCGAAGGCTTGGACGTCACGAAGGACGGGCGCTGGTTGCTTGCCACATGCCTGAACCTGTTGCTTCTCATTGACACCCAGATTGGCGCCGGGCAGAAGAACTCCGGGGAGATCGGGTTCCGCAAGTACTTCGACGCAGACAAGAAGCCCATGCCCAGGAGGTTGGGTCTCCGGCCCGAACATGTTTCTCTCATCACCCAGGCCACCGGAGCCCCCAAGATCCAGTTTACCCGCGCAGTCTTCAACACGTCGCTCGCCAATGACGAGACACTCATCGTCACCTCCACCGGCCCCTTTGTTGTGCTGTGGTCTTTGAAGGATGCCATCAAGGACAAGGCGAAGCCGGCACTGTACAAGATCATCCGACACAGCGAGAATGTCATGAACAAAAACTTCTCGTTCTCGTCTCCCAACGATATCCACGCGGCCTTGCAGAACGACGTGGTTTCCACCAACAGAAACGCCCTCAAGGTGGCGAATAAGACTTCGATCATGGAGGGCGCCGGAAGACGCTAGGTGCTGCGAGACGCCGCGCTTTCCCCTCGCAAGCACGCAGGCCCTCCTCAGCTACGGAACGTGAAAGACTTCTTCAACTCGTCCCAGAAGATGATCCGGAAAGCATTCACTTTGTGCCAGGTCGTGGGGCGATAGTTCAGAAGATGGATGGAGTTGTCGGCCTCCAACGTCTGCTCCTCTAGCGGTATACGGTTGATGCGAGCATGCACCCTGCGGACCCACGAGTGGAATGCATGTGAAGTCATGAGCTTCCTGTAGAGAAGCTCCTCTAACGAAGTTGGTGGTCTCATTGGTGAAGAACTGATGATGCAGTTGGCCCGGTCTTTCGTCAGAGGCGAAGCGCTCGCGCACGTGACGAGCGGAGCGTGATGCGCGCATCCACGACAAGTGAACAGCGCGGCGTGGACTAGGCTGCTCACTGGAATCAACAGCTGATTGTGACAATGATTTCTGACAACGACTTGAACACCGTGGTTTTGGCTTTTGGGTTTGTTTCTGTGGCGTTGGTGCTTGTGTACCATGCCATTTCCGTGAACGCCAAGGCCCTCGAGTCCAGGAAGTAGCGGCGCGGGAAGCGTGCAAACCGGACCGGGAAACACGTGGCGGCCGCTCGTCCCAGACGTGAGAAGCGCCGGTATGCGAGTGCCGTTGGCCACGACCGCCAGACTGATTTCGTCTTCCATGAGTGTTTATGTGAAGAACGGAAGGGCGGGCCTGCCAGCCTGCGAAATCAAAGCAGGACGTATAGGAAGAGGACAGAATATTACGAAATTGGTGCTAGATATGTAGAGCTCCCCAATGAAACCTGCAGTTGTATTTCAAGATGTAGAGACTTGCTGGGCATCTGTGCGCCTGGTGCCCGCATGCTACACGTGTTTCGGGGCGGTGAACTAGTACGATGACAATCTGGGAGTAGTTACTTTCTGGGTCGGATGGCCGGTTTCCGGGGCTGGTTTCCGGGGCTGACTTCCGGCCCGAATTCCAGGTCTGATGTTTGCACTACGTCCGATGTTAGACCTAAATCCAGAGAAATAGGTGCATACCCAACTGGAATAACCACCAGGGTCCGACAGCAGAGCCGCCTGAAACGACAGGTAAAATTGCCGGCCTCCAGTCACACGAACCAGTCTGATTCGAGCACGTGGCGTTTAGCAGTATGGCTGGGGTTCGAGACGCAAAGCTTTTTTAATGGCGATTGAAATCACAACATGTGTTCGGGCCACGACACGCCACGTGTCTGTTTTCGAGAAGCCTAATAAATGCAAAAGCCGGACTGAGACATTGGGCACGTATCCGCAGGAAGCGAACGAAAGTCACCTGATGGGCGCGAGCGACGAGCAAACAGGGCGAAGGAAATAGCCTAAACAAGAAAATTCAGATGAAGCAGGAAGATGGAGGACCAAGACGATGTAAGCGGAAAGTTTAAACAAGATTGCAAGACAGACTGAGGAAAAAGAACGAACAAGCAAAGAGAACAGGAAGAAAGAATCAACAAGAAGATTAAACGTGAAGATTAACAAGAAGATTAACAAGAAGATTAAACGTGAAGATTAAACGTGAAGATTAACAAGAAGATTAAACGTGAAGATTAAACGTGAAGATTAACAAGAAGATTAACAAGAAGATTAACAAGAAGATTAACAAGAAGATTAACAAGAAGATTAAACGTGAAGACTAACAAGAAGATTAAACGTGAAGATTAACAAGAAGA
>NW_017387733.1:1710934-1765474 GCF_001664035.1 Metschnikowia bicuspidata var. bicuspidata NRRL YB-4993 | reverse complement strand
ACGTGAAGATTAAACGTGAAGATTAACAAGAAGATTAAACGTGAAGATTAAACGTGAAGATTAACAAGAAGATTAACAAGAAGAAAGAATCAACAAGAAGATTAAACGTGAAGATTAACAAGAAGATTAACAAGAAGATTAAACGTGAAGATTAAACGTGAAGATTAACAAGAAGATTAAACGTGAAGATTAAACGTGAAGATTAACAAGAAGATTAACAAGAAGATTAACAAGAAGATTAACAAGAAGATTAACAAGAAGATTAAACGTGAAGACTAACAAGAAGATTAAACGTGAAGATTAACAAGAAGATTAGTAAGAAGATTAAACGTGAAGATTAACAAGAAGATTAACAAGAAGATTAACAAGAAGATTAACAAGAAGATTAACAAGAAGATTAAACGTGAAGATTAACAAGAAGATTAACAAGAAGATTAACAAGAAGATTAACAAGAAGATTAAACGTGAAGATTAACAAGAAGATTAAACGTGAAGATTAACAAGAAGATTAACAAGAAGATTAAACAAGAAGATGAACAAGAATCAACAGGAAATCTAAACAAGAACATCAAACAAATAGATTAAACGGGAAAACTAAACAAGAACATCAAACAAGAAGAGGACCTCTAAAGACTAAACAGATTGTCCAAAAGGCTAAACAGGCAGATTAAACAAATAGATAAGAAACCATCGGATGAAAAAAAAACTACTTTAAAAAAAACGGCTGGGCGCGGTTCCCGTATTGGGCAAACACCAGTATTTTCTAAAACATAGCAGCAAGAAACAATAAATAAAATAGGCCCAGAAAACGGGCCGCGGCTCGAGTGGGCTACCGCAGCAGGCCCAATAATTCGCAGATCAGGAGATCGGCTCGGGCCACGTTCGGGTCGTGTTCGGCAGCCGCTCGGAATTGTCCGCACGGCCGCCTTCGTGATGAGCCAAGCCTCGTTTTCTCCGAGATAGGCGGAGAAAATGCGGAGCGGCGAGCACTTTGATAAGGGCCAATCTGAACGGGACCATCCGCCCTTCCCCTCGCCCCTTTTTTTTGCGCGAAAACGAAGCGTTGTGTCAAGGTAGCCGACCCATGACGCAATGGAGTGACAAAAAAGAAACATCGGCGAGGCGGCGCAGAAAACGGCCAAACAATATGGGCATGTCAGGGAAGGTTGAGAGCGCTGCCGGGGAAAGCTTGGCCCGCGCCCACGAATATAGGGCCAGCAGGGCTGGGAAGCTGGTCACCGCAGGCAGGCGGTGGGAGGACAAACAGTGTCTAGGGCAGATCCTTATGAGATTTGGGGATTATTTGGAGATGTTTAGAAGATTGAGAGAAGATGGGTAGAGAATCATTCGAAGATGGTTAGAAGACTGAGAAGTTACTGGAAGGGTGCTGGCAGAGCATCGGGTAAGACAGGAGAAGTAAATGAGTAATAATGAGGGAGAAAAAGCGGAGCGAAGAAGAGTAACTGGAGCGCACGAAACGTAACAGGAATAGAGGATTGATCGAAGAATACCACAGGAAACCAGGAAGCCAAAACAACAGAAAATACAGGAAGCCAGGAAACACAGAGCATCAGAATACACAGGACAACAAAAAACACAGAGCATCAGAATACATAGAAATCACAGAACATCAGAATACACAGAGCATCAGAATACACAGAGCATCAGAATACACAGGACAACAAAAAACACAGAAATCAGAATACACAGAAATCACAGAACACCAGAATACACAGAACACCAGAATACACAGAACACCAGAAATCACAAAACACCAGAAGACACAGAAATCACAGGCAACACTGATCAACAAAAAACAAGCCGCCCGAGCCCACAGGGCCACCCCAGACACCGAACAGGAAAAAGGCCTGCGCACAGGCCAAAAGAGTGGCCCGGTCGCCAGCAATATGAGCTGACGCTCTTGTCATATCTGGCGGCGCAGATCCAGCACGCGCACGACCCACGGCCCCAGGCCCACAGGAACGCCATCTGCAGATCCCGGCCCTACTTTTCTCTGCCTGGCCCCGGCCCCACCAAGCCCAGCAAACGAACCTGCGCCCCAGACCCGGCCACCATGCTTGGTGTGTGCTGTGGTTGCCCCACCCCACCAAGTGCACGAGCTGGGCCCGGGGTCTAATTTCCGAACGGGCGCGCACCGGGCGGCCCGACGCACGGCGTGCACACAGGCCGCAGTGCTGACGGTGCGCAGTATCTGGCGCAGCATGCCGGACGTGACAAGACGCTCGCTTCGCGCGGGCCTATCTCGGCTAGCTCTGGCGCCCACCTGTTTGTTTTATATACCATTGTTCGCTTGCAGAAGCCCATTGTTAGCCGGCCAGATTCTTTGTGATTCTTGTTGGCCTTGCCGTCCTTTTCCCGCCACGCACTGCACGCTTCTCACGGCCCATTCTCGCTAAGTTTGACAGGACTGTGTTGTTCTGCCGCCTCCTATCGTGCGCCCCGCAAGAAGTGGTGCTACTTATTTTGCCCCACGCCAGGCCCGATCCTGCTGAGACCGCCCCTGACTTTGCCCGGAAGAAAGGCCCCTCAGGAGCAGCCAGAGGATTGCCGGAGCAGCTAGAACCGCCGTTGGAAGCCGCCAATATAGCCGCCAGGATACGCCAATACAGTTGCCAGGATCCGCCAATACAGTTGCCAGGATCCGCCAATACAGTTGCCAGGATCCGCCAATACAGTTGCCAAGATTCGCCAACACCGCTGCCTGGACCACCCAAACTCGCCAGGATATCCAGAAAGCCGCCGGAACCACCGAAAAGCCGCCGGAACCACCACAAAACTGCTGGAACCACGACAAAACCGCGGGGACCACCACAAAACCGCCGGCACTCCGTCCCCGCTACGCGCCCCCTGCCACCACATGCCGCCCGTGCACTTCCGCCTGCCCGGCGTCGTGCCCAGCCTTGACGAAATCGTGTGCTCGGAGCCCTGCGCCCTCCAGCCGGGCCCCTACAGCAAGGCCGCGTTCGTGGACTTCTTGCGCCTGTCCCACTGCGCAGAGAACCTCGACTTTGTGTGGGACGTCGACCGGTACTTGGAGCGCTTCTGCCAGCAGGAAGCCGTGCCCTTTCTCGACGACGAGACCATCCTCGAGAACCTGCGGCTCGTGCGCTTGTGGACGCTCATTTACGACACGTACATCTGCCGCACGGCGCCGCGCGAGGTCAACGTGCCCGGCAAGTTGCTCGCCCGCTTCCTGGCCCACGTATTGCCAGACCACAAGGAGGTACTGGTCTTGCGCAAGGCCGTGTACGAGCTTCTCTCGGCCAACTACAACGACTTCGTGACCTCGGCCCGCGAGCACCACGCCCACCACATCTTGTGCCGCCGCCCGCTGGAGGCCGTGGCCCCGGAGGCCCTGCTGCAGGACCACGACTCGCCGCACGACGTGCTGTCGCCAGACACCATCTTCCACATCATCAGCCCGGACCTCCTGGTGCAGTGGGAAAAGACGCTCGAGACGTACGAGATGCTGAAGCTCGCGAGCTCCTGCGAGTCCGCGGGGCTCCCGACCAGGAACAACTCGGCGGGCGCCGCGTCCACGCGCCCGTCGTCCCGCGGCTCGTCGCTCGGCTCGGTGTTCGACAATATCCGTGAGTACTCCGGCTGGAAGAAAACGGTGCGCAAGTTGCGCCCGCGCCGCTCCTCTTCCGAGAAGCCGGCGGACGACATGTCGCTTTGACGGCTGGCGCGGGGGCTGTTGCATGTGTGGTTCTGGACGATGCAACCCCGGGCCACTGCCGGGGGCATGCATGTCCGAGGCCGTCTAACATTCATGTCCGAAGCTTTCTAACATTCTTGTTCGAGGCCATCTAACATCCATGTTCGCAGCTGACTATCATCCATGTCCGAAGCTGACTATCATCCATGTTCGCAGCTGACTATCATCCATGTCCGAAGCTGACTAACATCCATGTTCGAAGCCGTCTCACATCCATGCCGAAGCTGTCTAACATCCATGTTCGAAGCCGTCTCACATCCATGCCGAAGCTGTCTAACATCCATGTTCGAAGCCGTCTCACATCCATGTTCGAAGCTTTTAACATTCATGCCCGAAGCTTTTAACATTCATGCCCGAAGCTTTTAACATTCATGTCAGAAGCCGTCTCACTCCATGTCAGAAGCCGTCTCACATCCATGTCAGAAGTTCTCCAATTCCCCATGCCAGAAGCTCTCCATGCATCCCGAAGCACTAGCTTGCTTGGACTTCTTCAGGGCGGCCTTGAAGGAGCGGCGGCGCCCCGAGCTTTCAGCTCTTGGCCGTTCTTGGGTCCTGATCTCTCCAAGACCCGATCCTCCGGATCCTGGTCTTTCCATCCCGGAACTCACGAGTTCCCTTTCTTTTCTTGTTTTTGTTGACATTTGGCTACACCCGGAACTTTATAGACCGCACATCACTCACGAACTAATACCACTGACGATACTTTGCCATGTCCGTAGCCCGCGCCTCTTCTTGCCACGGACGAGTTGGGTCCTGATCCCATTCCTCATGCTCATTCCAAGGCCTCGGCCCAGGCGTTATGCTCAGTTCAAGGCCCGAGAATTCTGCTCAGGCCTTGGCACAAGAATTCTGCCCATTCCAAGGTCTTGGCCCAATAATTCTAGGCCCACTGCACACCCCTCCGCCCATGTAGTCTTCCCACTGCGTCGTCCCCTTCTACAACGCCAAATAGGCCCATCCCTCGATTCCACGGCATGCCCTCCTCTCATTCAGGCTCCTTGGCTTCGTGCAGTTGCGTGCGATCCACATACCTCGCCTTGTCCTTCAACAAGCGCAATTCCTCATCCGACTGGCGGTTTCCCTTCTCGATGATGAGGTTCTTGAGCACGCGGTTCTCAATCTCCAAGTCACCGATGCGCATCTCGAACTTCTGGATCATGTCCCCCAACTGCTGGATCTTGGTCTCCATCTCCTTTTCTTTCATTTTCTTCTTCACCCGGAACCGGGCGCTGGCTGCCGTGTTGCGCTTTCTTTTATCAACCTGCGGCTCTGCGCTGCCCTCGGACTGGTTTCCTTGGGAAGGGTCTTTTGGGGCGGCGTTTCCTGTGGCCAGCACATGGCTGAAACTCCGCTCGGAGCTGTACATTGAGGCAGGGCTTCCTTGAAGGGATGGAGCCACGCCGGAATCTAGCAGACCAGGGTCGCCTCTGCCGTGTAAATCCGACAACACTGCCGAGTGACCCGGACTCAGTGCTCCTGGAATAAACGCGGACAACATCGATAGCGCATTCTCTTCCTGCGCCCGCGACGAGGATTCCCGGGGCCGCGGAAGTCCAGGCTCTGTCTTCAACGATGTCTGGTGCTGCGCTATGAGCGCAGAAAGCAAGTCAATCTGGTTCTGCGAAAGACCTGCGTTTTTGAGCGAGCTCTGGGCCCCGGGTGGCACCGGATATTTGGGTAGGTTTGTGAGGTCCGGAACCCCTCCAGCACCACCTCCGGCATCCAGGCGCGGACCAAGGCCTGGGTGCTGAGCGGGAAGAAGATGCGCGTTGCAGGCTCCTTGGTCCCCATGGCTGTTATGTGGACCAAGAGGGCCGCCACGCAGAGGACTGCTCTCACTTGCTTGGTGGAAATCTGGCCCCGGCCCCGGAAGATGATTGCTTGATGGCGCGGCCAAGTGGCCCGCGTGCTGTTGCAATTTATTGCGCTTTTTCGTCTGGATTTTGCTGTCAAGGAGCGAGTGCAATTGCTTGCCCTCCCCGTTCCCTGGCGGGCTCAGTTCTCTCGACTTCTGTTGCTGGACCCACGGCCCACCGAGCGAAGTCGACGAGGAAAGAGGGTCCTGGTTTTCAAAAGGAAGGTTTCCGCTGCCGGGGCGTCCTTGAATGCTGGCGCCAGCCTGCTCATTGGGGGGTTCAAAACCGGCCAGCGGTGCCTCCGCATGCTCCAAGTGCCGCTGACCACGCTGGTCTTCATGCGAGTCAATGTTGCCATCCTCACGGTCAATGTCGCTTAGATCGCCAGGATCAGGCTTTTCTTCTTCAGCAAACACGAACGAGTCGTCGGCAAACGCAGCCAAGTCTAGCGAGACTTGTGCATCCAAGTCAAGGTTAGGCGTGTCTTCATTGAGCAAGAAATTGTCGAAATAGACCAACTGGTCAATGAGAGCAGCCGGAGTTTCTTGCATATCGGCCAAAAAACGTAGCGTGGAGAAATCTGGACAAAACGCCTGGGCGCCCTTATCTGTTTGTTGCTAATAAAGACAGCGGTAGATCTGGTCAAGTGTCCGCCGGTGAGGTTGATGGAACTCGTGGTTTGCCAAGAAACGCGGGAAAGATAGTTCAAGGCCAACTTTCGAGAGTCCAAATGGGATGTTTTTTTTTTTCTTTTTTTGGTCTCGGATCTCCTAGTTACATAACTTCGGAGTCGGCCTTGACGGTTTAAAGCAATACGTCTGTATTAGGAAGACTGCGTGCGGCCGCGTGTCTCAGCCATCGCAGGGAAAGAACGGCAGTGATGTGATGTCACGTGACGTGCGCGCGGCGGGCTGGGCTCCTTCCACGCATGTGCGCGATGTCACGTGCGCTTCAACAAGCGTGGGCCATGCGGTAGTGCTTTGCTCATATCGAGGGGGTTTGGCCCTCGGTGCACGGAGGTTCCACCAGGCCGCCCGCCTTTGTACCCGCCGGCGCGAAGTTACACTAGGGCTTACATGACGAGTTTTTGGTGAAAGTAGAATCAACATGAATACAGCACGATATGAGTATCTGGGCTCGCACATTTCATCTCGTAATGCTGGTAGGTGGATCCTAGACTTTTCCTTGCATCCGTAGTTTGCGGGCGAAGATGAGGACTACGTGGGATTGATATGGGAGGTGGGAATATATTGAGTTTTGGAGGTACGGGTGTACCGGGGTGAGGATCTTTCCCGCACATGCGGATCTACTGATTTTCCCGCGATTAGCCGACACGCCTCAAGCCGCGCGGCTCGGACTTCAAGTGCCGTGAACTGAAAAATTCCTGGATTACAGATGCACCATCACCATGGGCAATCGGATTGAACAAAGAACTGAAATTAAACTAAATGACACGAGCAAAACGGAACGGTTCCGCCGCTCATCCATACCCCGGGCCTGGTCCAAGGCGGACCCGGCCGTATACAAAAAACCCAAACATAGCGCAGCTGCAAGATCCAGCCCGCTAGATTCCTAAGACGGCAAAGAAAAAGACTTGGTTTTCATTGCACAGCCTAGCTGGACTTCTTGGCGATGCTTCTCAACTTCAAAGGAGACTGGTTCACGGCACGCAATCTGTACTCGGCGAACGAGCGGAACGAGTTGCCGGCCGTGGGCTGCCATTTCTTAGCAGCAGGCTGTGGCTTGACCAAGTTGTTGAACTGGGCCACGGATTCCTTCTTGAACGCGTTGAAAGCAGTGGTGGAGAAAGTTCTGGTCATCGACATTGTACAAAGAGCTACGTTTACAAGATGTGCCTGTGATTTTTGGGTGCGAGTCCACCTGCTTTATAGTCTGGGTGGGCCGTGCGCTATCGGGCTTTAGGCCGCGGCGCCACTCCCCGCTCTGTTTCGCGGCCATCGCGGCCCGAACACTGGCCATCGATAACGCCATTTTTGGCCCGCGCGCTTAGAAATCGCATGATTGACGCGAAGTTTTTTTTCACTGGCCCGACGCCGGGCTTAAGCGACGGGCTTAGGGCCATGTGAAATTGGAAGGCATGCTGCGAGGGAAAAGCGAAGGCGCAGGCGGTATTTCATGGCTCTCTAGCCCTGGTTCGCCGTTGTTTCTCTCTTCTTTGCTGGCCCCATTTGCTGGTGTTAATTTTGTGCCTTGCCTTTTTCTCAGTCAATTAGCTTGCGGCGCAACGTGGATGGAGTTGCTCTACTGCACTGAAGGTGGGCGGGGAATTCCGCTCGCGCTCAACGGTTCAGAATCGGGCCGTCCACTGGCCTGTGCGAAATTTTGCGAAACGTTAATTTCAGCCGTTTGCTATCGTAAGCACCGGGCAGTGCCCAAGGCACAGCAACGCTAGTATTTTATTTTCCAGTTTTTTTTCTCCAGTGTACCGGAGTCAGCGAGAAACAATTCTGATACTGTTGACGGTTTGACTCGGGCACTGACAAGATGCTGGGGCCGTACTCTGAAGTGCGCTTGGGTTTTGCCCCGGGTTATTGTTCGGGAGATTCACGGTCCCCGCGCAGGGCCAAGAATGCCACGGGGCGCACAGAAATATGAGCCCCTATAGCAGGCCGCTCCGACTGTCTATTGGACGGCACCAGGTGCCCCGAAATTGGGGTGCCTATTTTGCAGTCTTGCGGGTCTGCCAACAGTTCTAATTGGGGGACCTGCTGCGGCTCATGAATGACTGTGTTTTGCCGAAGGCCTTGCCAGACGAAATTGCAACGCGGAGAGCTGACCCAGCAGAGACAGCAGAAGCAGAGACAGAATCAGAAAGACAGCAGAGGCCGAAGTAAAAAGACAGCAGATGCAGAATTAAAAAGACAGCAGAATCAAAAAGACCGCTGAAAGACAGCACGCTTCTCGAGCCATTCACACCACCCCCCACAACTCACAACATGAAAAAAAAAAAAAAGCAGAAGCCAAATATCACAGTTTCCCAGAATCAAGAAAATCCAACATCCCGTAACGGCTCCTAGGGTCGTGGCGGGGAGGACGTGGATTATAAGATTATCCGTCACCAGTGCGGGCGCACTTTAACTGCCGAGCTTACAGGTGGACAGCGTCTGGCGCTGCAATGCCGATGACTCCCTTTGCCCATCGTCCATGCGCGAGATATCTTCGGCCAATAAAAAAACGGCCGATCTGGCACACAATACCCACTACTGTCTTCTTGTCCTGCAGAATGCCTTCGGACTTTCGATGACTCAAGTCCGAGCGCATCCTCGCTGTTCAGGCCTGGCGACAGAGCGAGCAGGCCCCATCAAAAAGACGAGGTTCGAGATGGGCAAAACACGCCGACGGCGGGTGTATTTCCAAGCGCTCTCATGGGTGCTCGAAATCTGCTACCGCTCTTCTGTGCTGGTGCAACATGCGGCGGCCTGAGTCACGGACGTTGTTCTCCGTCTGGAGATATCCCCGGAACGTGGAGTGCAGAGACTGCGGCGACGTCAGCCGGTGCGCAGCGGGCCCACCAGAACAGCCAACACCGAGCGTGGCAAAGCGGGCCGGTTTTTTCAGAATGCGTGAAACGAGACAACATAAAAAAGCCGTCAAAAAAAAAAAAGAAAACACGGACCGGAGCCTGGACATTTCCGGGGTAGAAGCGGGGCGTCGGGCGGCTTTTGTCGGGGCCTGGTGCCAGAACCTGGTGCTGGGCTTGGCCCTGGAGTCGCACCCAAGCTTAGCGCGAGCCGCAGGTGGACGTCGGGCCGAGCGGGCCAGAAAACCAATCAAAGCCAACGAAGTCCAATCAAACATACCAGAAATCAGACCTGGCAAACCAGCCCATGGAAATTTGTTACATCTCCCCAGCCAGCTCAATTACAGGTCCGATCACAGCCACCAAGCCAAATACAATCACCAAGCCAAAAAAGGCCCCGGATCCACCAGTGCACCCAGGAAGGGAGGCGGGGCCAAAAAAAAACAATCCGCGCTTTGATCGCCCCACCTGCTGCCGTCCGCTGGCCCAAACAAATACGACACGCAGGCCCCGGATGGATCTGACCCCAGCGCGCGGAGGCTTCTGCCGTTTCTTCGGAGCTGGGTTCCGGCCGGAGTTCAACTTCCTTCGCGGTATGTGCAAGCGCGCGCCCGCCTAGCCAGTGCTGGCCCAGCTATATAACACCACCAGGCTGCCCCCCGGAGTCCCAGGATTTTTGCTTCCCTCAGCTTCCTTCTTTTTCCAGACCCGGCCCAAAACCACCGACCGGCCCCCTACCACCGACCGGCCCTACATTCCACATCCCATATTGCGACGGCGCCCCAGCATTTCGCCTATCTTTTCACCCGTGCCCTTCCATACAGGCACCGGCGGCGAGCAAAGCAAGACCGAGCGCTTCTTCCCTGCAGTGCCCGGCACCTTATCTCAGCACCTATATAACAGGACGGCCTCGCAAGCCCCTCCCCTTTTCCCCTCCCGAATTTCTCCACCATGGCCTCTCCCGCACACGACCACAGCGAGAAAGGCAAGCTCAACAGAATGAGACGCGAGTCCACGGTGCTCGGCCCCATGAACAAGATTCTCGTGGCCAACCGTGGCGAGATCCCCATCCGGATCTTCAGAACCGCCCACGAGTTGTCCATGCAAACCGTGGCCATCTACGCGCACGAGGACCGGTTGTCCATGCACAGATTGAAGGCCGATGAGTCGTACGTGATCGGCAAGAAGGGCCAGTACTCGCCCGTGCAGGCGTACTTGCAGATCGACGAGATCATCAACATCGCCAAGAAACACAACGTCAACATGATCCACCCGGGCTACGGCTTCTTGTCGGAGAACTCCACCTTCGCCCGCAAGGTCGAGGAGGCCGGCATTGCGTGGATCGGGCCTTCCCACGAGACCATCGACGCGGTCGGCGACAAGGTGTCGGCCAGAACGTTGGCCATTGCCAACGACGTGCCCGTTGTGCCCGGCACGCCCGGCCCCATCGACTCCACGGAGGAGGCCAAGGCGTTTGTCGAGAAGTACGGCTACCCCGTGATCATCAAGGCCGCGTTTGGCGGTGGTGGCCGCGGTATGCGTGTCGTCAGAGAGGGCGACAACATCGAGGACGCGTTCACCCGCGCCCGCTCCGAGGCCTTGACCGCGTTCGGCAACGGCACGTGTTTCATTGAGCGCTTCTTGGACAAGCCCAAGCACATCGAGGTGCAGTTGCTTGCGGACAGCTACGGCAACGTGATCCACTTGTTCGAGCGTGACTGTTCGGTGCAGAGAAGACACCAGAAGGTGGTGGAGATTGCGCCCGCCAAGAACTTGCCCAAGGCCGTGCGTGACGCCATCTTGACGGACGCCGTGAAGTTGGCGCGCTCCGCCAACTACCGCAACGCGGGCACGGCCGAGTTTTTGGTGGACACGCAGAACAGACACTACTTCATCGAGATCAACCCGCGTATCCAGGTGGAGCACACCATCACCGAGGAGATCACGGGCGTGGACATTGTCGCGGCGCAGATCCAGATCGCCGCGGGCGCGTCCTTGCAGCAGTTGGGCTTGCTCCAGGACAAGATCACCACGCGTGGTTTCGCCATCCAGTGCCGTATCACCACCGAGGACCCCGCCAAGAACTTCCAGCCGGACACCGGTAAGATCGAGGTGTACCGTTCGGCCGGAGGTAACGGCGTGCGCTTGGACGGCGGCAACGGTTTTGCCGGCTCGGTGATCTCGCCACACTACGATTCCATGTTGGTCAAATGCTCGTGCTCCGGGTCCACGTACGAGATTGCGCGCCGGAAGATGTTGCGTGCGTTGATCGAGTTCCGTATCAGAGGCGTCAAGACCAACATTCCGTTCTTGTTGGCCATGCTCACCAACGAGACGTTCATCAAGGGCGACTGCTGGACCACGTTCATCGACGACACGCCCTCGTTGTTCCAGATGATGAGCTCGCAGAACAGAGCCACCAAGTTGTTGTCCTACCTCGGCGACATGGCCGTCAACGGCTCGTCCATCAAGGGCCAAATGGGCCTCCCCAAGCTCACCACCGAGGCCTTGATTCCCGTGTTGCACGACTCCACGACAGGCGCCGCCATCGACGTCGACGCCCCCGTGCCTCCCAGAGGCTGGAGACAGGTGCTCCTCGAGGTCGGCCCTGCGGAGTTTGCCAAGCGCGTGCGCCACTTCGACGGCACCTTGATCACCGACACCACTTGGAGAGACGCGCACCAGTCGTTGTTGGCTACACGTGTCAGAACCATCGACCTCTTGAACATCGCGCCCACCACCGCCTACGCGTTGAACGGTGCATTCTCTTTGGAGTGCTGGGGTGGAGCCACGTTCGACGTCAGCATGCGCTTCCTCCACGAGGACCCTTGGGACCGCTTGAGAAAGTTGCGTGCGTTGGTGCCAAACATCCCCTTCCAGATGTTGTTAAGGGGTGCCAACGGTGTGGCCTACTCGTCGTTGCCCGACAACGCCATTGACCAGTTCGTCAAGCAGGCCAAGGACAATGGAGTGGACATTTTCCGCGTGTTCGACGCGCTCAACGACTTGGACCAGTTGAAGGTCGGAGTCGACGCCGTGAGAAAGGCCGGTGGTGTCATCGAGGCCACTGTGTGCTACTCCGGCGACATGTTGCAAGCCGGCAAGAAGTACAACTTGGAGTACTACTTGTCTGTGGTGGACAGAATCGTCGAAATGGGCACGCACTTCTTGGGCATCAAGGACATGGCCGGCACGTTGAAGCCCAGAGCCGCGGCGCTCTTGGTGGGTGCCATCAGAGCCAAGTACCCCGACTTGCCTATCCACGTGCACACGCACGACTCCGCCGGTACTGGTGTGGCCAGTATGGACGCGGCCGCCAAGGCCGGAGCCGATGTTGTGGACGCCGCATCCAACGCCATGTCTGGTATGACCTCGCAGCCTTCCATCAGTGCCTTGATTGCTTCCTTCGAGGGCGACACGAAGCACGGCTTGGACGAAAACTTGGTCCGCGAGTTGGACAACTACTGGGCGCAGATGAGATTGTTGTACTCGTGTTTCGAGGCCGACTTGAAGGGCCCCGACCCCGAGGTGTACCAGCACGAGATCCCTGGTGGCCAGTTGACCAACTTGATCTTCCAGGCCCAGCAATTGGGCTTGGGCGAGAAGTGGTTGTTGACCAAGGAGAACTACAAGGTCGCGAACCGTCTTTTGGGAGACGTGGTCAAGGTCACGCCCACCTCCAAGGTCGTGGGCGACTTGGCCCAGTTCATGGTTTCCAACAACTTGACCGAGGAGGACGTGTTGAAGTTGGCGCCTGAGTTGGACTTCCCCGACTCGGTGTTGGACTTCATGGAGGGCTTGATGGGTACGCCTTACGGTGGTTTCCCCGAGCCTTTGAGAACCAACATGTTGGGCAACAAGAGGCCTAAGTTGAGCCTGAGACCGGGCTTGACCTTGAAGCCAATCGACTTTGCTCAGGTGAGAGAGGAGTTGGTGTCTCGTTACGGCAACAGAGTCTCTGAGACTGATATTGCGTCCTACGTGATGTACCCTAAGGTCTACGAGGCGTTCCGCGCCATGGTGGAGAAGTACAGCGACTTGTCGGTGTTGCCAACACGTTACTTCTTGAAGCCCTTGGACGTCAGCGAGGAGATGGTGGTGGACATTGAGCAAGGTAAGACCTTGATCATCAAGTTGTTGGCCGTTGGCGAGATCTCCAAGGCCACCGGTACTCGCGAGGTGTTCTTTGAGTTGAACGGTGAGATGAGATCCGTCACTGTGGACGACAAGAAGGTGTCTGTGGAGACCATCTCCAGACCAAAGGCCTCGCAGCCAAATGATGTGGGTGCTCCTATGGCTGGTGTGATCATCGAGACCCGCGTCAAGAAGGACCAAGAGGTCAAGAAGGGTGACCCTATCGCCGTGTTGAGTGCCATGAAGATGGAGATGATCATCAGCTCGCCTGTGAGCGGCAAGGTGGGCGACATCTTGGTCAAGGAGGGCGACTCGGTGGACTCTGGAGACTTGCTCACCAGTGTCCTTAAGTAAGAGTGTGGTTATATGTTACAAATTTGAGAACTTAATAAATAATTGAATGATCTATGGTCGAGAAATTGACACGAAGCCGACGTAGTAAACCAGCGTGAGTGGCAAGCATGTAGATACGGGGACATGCGAGAACATACAAAATAGGTGATCTGAGAAAGTACTGGAAGGTGTGTGAACATGCGCAATTGCCAAGGGTGACCTGCAACACTCAATGAACCGGCATTATTTGAGAACTAAATATACAATCAAGGGCATCCTGACGAAAATGCTGCCGGACCTACCGGCGAGCTCGTTTTAGGACCTTTTTTGGCGGCGAGGCTGAGTGCACGTTTTTCGCCAACCGCTCGTTTTCTGCCTCGAGGGAAGCCAACTCCGTTTCGAGAAGCTCCTGCTCCTGCAAAGCAGTGCCGTTTTCCTCGTCGGACTCCCCCTCTGATTTGCCCTTCCATTGTGGGTTTCGAAGAGCGGCATTCACGAACTTGGTCTGGTTCAAAATCTTGGTCCAGTCTTCTAGTAGTCCTGAGGTATTGTCGGTGGCCTTTTTCGATACCGTGACATCCGTGCCGACCTTCTTCACGGTAGCTAGAAGCAGATCGACGGTGGAGTTGAGGGCCCTCAAATGTTCCAACTCGTGCTGGAGGGCGAGCTCACGTGACATTCCTGGAGCTTGGGCGCTGTGAGTGGAGCTGTTTGGAGCAGGCCGCGAGGACGTGGTGCTGGGGCCGTTTTTTCGAAGAAAAAGAGGGCTTTGCACGGCGAATGGCGTCGAGTATAGAGAAGAGCCTATGTTGAACTAGCGGGGCCAGACGCGTATTTGGCCCCGAATTGGTGCTGTGCGCGGCACTGGGCCTGGTGGCCCTAGAGGCCCGGGTGGCCCTGGGGATCGGGGCAGGGCTCTGAGCGACGGGCCCAGAAATAAGTAGATTGAGAATGCACCGAAACGGGAAAAACAGCGGGAAAAAGGGCCAGAAAATTGCAGCAGCAAACAAACAGGCTTTTTTGATAGACACACCCATTTCAAGCCAAAAGGCCAACGTCACAGGCGGGCTCTTGTGTGTATTTACTAGTGTTAATATGGGACATGGGCACGAGACTCGCGCATGCCGAGGCCTCGCGCGTTCATCAGGCTTCCCGGGCCTGCTGGTGCTCTGAAGTTTTCAAGCAGGATTCGAAACAGCCTTTCAGTGCTTTACGACAGCTTCTCTACAGCTTTTTTTACGGTTTGTCTACGGCTTGTCTACGGCTTTTTACGCCTCTGCTAAAAGCTCCTCTCACGGCGTTTGACGTTTTTTAACTGCTGTACTAAAGCTATCACCTGCCATATAGCTATCCCCTGCTTCAAAGCTATCCCCTACTTCAAAGCTATCCCCTACTTCAAAGCTATCCCCTACTTCAAAGCTATCAACCGCTTTACTACAACTTTCTTCACCTATCTACAGCTTTTCCACCGGTTTCCTAAGTGACCTGCATTTCAAGCAGGCCCCAAAACAAGCCGGGAAACTCGTTTATCAGATACCCGGAATCTTGCCCTGCCTCTTCTATACATAGTCTCCGACAAGCGTCAATCTCGATTCCCATGGAAGATCTCCCGAGCCGATGGGAGGTGGAGTTGGAGTTTGTGCAGTCGTTGGCAAACATCCAGTACGTCAACTTCCTAGCGCAAAACGGGTACTTTTCTGACCCCGCCTTCTTGGCCTATCTTGAGTACCTCAACTACTGGCAGGACGCCAAATACGCCAAGTACTTGGTGTACCCAAACTGCCTCCATATTCTCACGCTACTACAAAAAGAGAGCTTCCGCAAGGACATCGTGAAGCCCGATTTCATGAACACGTTGATGAACGACATGGTCCACAAGTGGCTGCGGCAGGACAATGCCGACGACGACGCCAAGAAACAGACAGGCGAAGACGGGGACCCGGAGCCCAAGGAGGGCGGTTCCAATGGGCCCAGACTGGGGGAGCTGGGCTGAACACATGTCTATTTTCTCTGCCAATAACCCAGTCTACTAATAGCACAATAATACATAGTTCGGTGGCGCCAGCGCCGAGGCGAAAGCCCGATGGAATTTCCATGATGCGTGTGTACATCTGACAAATTCAGAGCAGACACGAATAAAAAAGTACAGCGAATAGAGGCACCCAATGTAGAGATGCAGCAACCTGAGGGAGATGCTGGGGCCAGGGCCAGGGCCAGGATTCGGGCCAGGATCCGCGCCCAGATCTGCATCTGCCTACAAGGCCATTTAGCGGGGATTTTTGGCTAGATTCCCAAAACATTCCCTGTATATCCTGCCAATACTTCGAGGCGTGTGCGGAAAAAAAGAGATCGGTGGTCAATGAAATTACAAAGTGCATTCAAATCGTGATTCCGAATGGCTCCGAGGCCCCGGTGCGCACCCAAGTTGCGAGGGCCAGACTGCGACTTTTGAAGTATACATCTAGCTCATCCACTGATATCATGGCGGTGCCCAAAAACGTGTACCAGGACCATGCGGACAAAATCGCAGGGGCATCCAAGGCCTTGAGCCAGTACGGCATATCGTTGGCAGAGGTGGTGTTTGATCTATCGTTCGTGGTCAACTTCATTGTGGGGAAGCTTCTCCACGTGTTTTCGCAGGAGGAAGAAATCTACAACTACTACAACGACAAGGGCAACGTTTTCAACCAGTGGTTTGTGAAAAGGGGCTGGGGCTGGACCACCGCGGCCATTGTGCTTTTTTACACTTGCACCATTCCGGGACGCCCGCGGCACGCCCGGGCCAAATTGGCCTTGGTGGCGTTTTTGCGATGGGCCGTGGCCACGTTCTGGTGGGTTCTTTTCACCCAGTGGTGTTTTGGGCTCCCGATTATGGACAAGGTTTTCTTGCTCACCGGCGGCAAATGTGCGCTGATCCCCACGCATAAAGTGGCAGCCATGCCCGGACTAGACGGGGCCTTGAGTAGGCAATTTTATTTGGCGGGGGCCGGCTACGAGTCTGTTTCGGTGTCTTCGTACAGCTGCCGGAAATTGAAGGGGTCTTGGGAAGGTGGCCACGATCCGCTGGGCCACGTGTTCCTCTTGGTGCATGCATCGCTCTACTTGTTCCATGAGGTCCGAGAGTTCTGGCCCGGCTGGGCCCAGTTTTTCACCAATGCAAATCTGTTTTCCTCGAGCGGGGACGCGTCTCTTTCTGGGCGTGTCAGACGCTTTTTGGCAAGGGCCCCTCATGCCCCGGTGTTGCTATTGCTCGCACTATGGTGGTTCATGTTGCTCGTGACTAACATGTACTTCCACTCATTAGCCGAGAAACTCGTGGGGTTGGTTTTCGGGTATTTGGGTGTTTTGGCCGTATACTACGCGCCACGATGGGCAAGGCGGACACCGTAAATAAAGGCGTGATAGGCCCGAGCATATCAGATGCGACTGGATGGATGAAGAAGGATGGTACACCGATGCACTTAATGGACCTCGTTCATGGGCTTTTGTGAGTCCGTGGCCTGGGGGGCTCCGTGACCACCTCCGTTTTCTCTTCCATTTGGCTGGAGAAGCCTTATGGGTCTCCTTCCTCGAAACACGGCAATACGCCTTATGGTTCTCCTCCCTTGATACATGGGAATACGCCCGATGATTTCTAGTGCACTTTGATTTCGGGGGCGGTCCAACGGCATTTCAAGCACTCTCAAGTGTTTTAGTTTAGCTTAGACACTGGCTGAAGCACTCAGAATGGGCTGGGGATTTCATCCAGCTTTCTGCGATTATACCTTGGGTATGCATATCGAGGGAATGGACACGCAACATCCACAGAAGCAGGTTTATATACCCAATGATGTGCTCTGGAATATACTCTATCGAAAGTATGTCGAACGGCACCTCACAGCGGCTGACTAGATGGGAGTATCAAGGACGCAAGCGTCCAGTATCGTCATGAGTTTCAGCTGGAGTTGCGAGCCAGTTCTGAGGCAGTCTGTTCATTTACAGCTGATGACGTATTGATGCACAGTATATCTATACTATGCGATGGTTTGACTTGTTGACAGTTCAGAGCCGGATTCGAACAAGCCCAAGACTTTGGGTATCCAGATGGAGACACTCTCAGAAGAATGTTTGGACGGTCCTGGACCTAAAAATCTCGATGCAAGCTTTTAATAGCTTCTCTTACGACAGTTGGCAAAGGCCTGCAATGAAACCTATTTTGACTATTTGAATCCGAACATTTGGCTAATTGCTTGGGGAGCCTCATTCCCTTGTCCCTGGCCAGACCCGATTGTTGTCTTTGAGCATAAAACTACATTTCAATGCTACTTTCAAAGTCTACTAGATATACAGAAGTTGCAATGTAGGTTTGAGTAGCGTTGCGTTATAACGCAGATACTGCCAGAATCACCGTACAATCCAAAATGCAATAACATTCAAATACTGTATTCTCAGATCTGAGCACGAGATACGATGTAGCACAAGATGCAACATTATCTAAAAGACACTACAGGATGCAGCCATTATTGATTCCAAGACACAATACAATGCCGCTCCCAACGCTTTGAAAATGCAAACAGCGCAAGATGCCAGAACTTGATCGGTCTTTTGCGGATGTCCGTTTGACAACACGGTGCTTTAAATATTGCATTAGACGTACATGCAAAGCATCGAGGCATAGGAAGAAACCCAGCGCATTGCAATTCCGCAAAACACCCAAGAAAGGACCACAAAGCCGTCATCCTGGCGCCAGTGGTCCCATAAATGAACTACCTACACGAGACTGGACGGCGTTTCGAAATCACACCCCAAGTGCTTCTGGCCAAAGCTTCCGTTCAGTCTTCTGATCACTGTAGACCCCATTGGTCCTGTACACAAGGCCCGAGGCAGCCAGCCATTATGCCTGCACATACCGCGGGCCCTTTAAGTCAACACCGTGCCTAGACGCATGGGAGCGCGAGCACCAACAAACATACGGCCCAGGGCCAGCTTTCAGAAAAGAATGAGAGAACAGTAATAAATTAACGTCTATGACCAAAAAACATCCAAAAAATCCGCCAGATCAGCCAAGCAGTTCATTAAAAAAAACATGTAGCCAAACCTCAGGACGGCCGGCCGCTAGGAAGAAAATACACGCCTTTCTGTGGGCCCTTATTTCCGCCTTCCGTCTGCCCTTGCCCCAGACCACCCATATCTTATTAAAGTTTTCCCATGAAATATGGCCCTGAAACGCGGGGTGCGCGTTTGGCGAGACGGGCCTGGATTGGCGCGGGCCAATAACTGTAGGACCAGACCCAGGGCACCCGGCAAACCACACGCGCAGGCACCTCACAAAAATTCCAAAGCCACTGCTGTTTGCACAAGCTTCGCCCGAGCACAGTGATTTTTTCTGAATTCCAAAAGGCCCTGTTTTGGCTGTTTTTGCCCCACCCTTGAAGGCCCTTCATGGCCCGGGCCGCTCGCCATGTGCACTCTTTGTTTGGGCCACGCGGCCCTGGAGCGCGGGGACCAAAACACGGGGCGCGGAGGCGCGACTTGAAACACGTCTCTGGCCCGGCAAACTGGGCACGTCTATTTATGTCTCCTTCGGAGAGGCGCTAGTGCGTAATCTCCATTCCCAAACAGGCAAGGCTGGCAGCTAAAGTGACGCACCTGTACGGAGCCGGGAGTTTTCTTCTCTAGTTCGCAACCTCTTCTCTCACCCGGCAAAGCCCCTTCTTTTCTTTGCCTTCTGACACCGACCATATCTGCGAGCCATTTGAGAGGCGCCGTTTTCTTTTCATTCTCCGTTTGTTGCTGCTGTGTGATTGCAGCCTGCTGGATACGCCTGGGGCTATAGTTCCAGCGTTTGTTTGGCGTTTTTTAGGGCGTTTGTGAAGCGTTTGTGAAGCGTTTGTGAAGCGTTTGTGAAGCGTTTGTGAAGCGTTTGTTAGGCGTTTGTCCAACCTTGTACGCTCTTCAAGGCTTGATTGGTTAAGGAGCTAGTTATACGCCAAGCTCGGTGCTTTTGTGGACTTTTGTTGCAGACACTCGCTGACGTCTCTGTTCAATACTTGTTGAAGTTTCGTGAACGGCTGTTTCAAATAGTTCTGCTGGAATCTCGTGGAAGTCCTCATCAGCGGAAATCTCGGAAACAGTCCATCCAAGGTATTGATATATAATCACGGGAAACAGTCCATCCAAGGTATCGACATCTCACGGAAACACACTATCCAAGGTATCGACATCTCACGGAAACACACTATCCAAGGTATCGACATCTCACGGATAGACCTCCCCCGAGACCCCCGAATCCCAGAAAAGACATCCTTTTCGGGCATTTGCTGAGTCCTCCGCCAGTCTAAATCCTCCGCCAGTCTTCTGCCGAGGAACTGCAGACTCCGGCCAGACTTCCGTACCCAGCCATCCCGGTCAAAGCCCGCGGCTAAAGGCGTCTCACCACTCGCCTCTCCCACCACCACAATGCATTTCTGGTGGGTACTTTTGGCATGCGTCTCGGCGGTCTACGTGGGCTGGCCCATGAACGAGCAGCTCCCCAACGTGGCCCGCGTGGACGAATCGTATCTGTTCACTTTGGCCAACACCACATACAAGTCCAGCGCCGGCGGGGCCATCGCGTACAGCGTGGCCGGCCTTCCGGCGTGGCTCCTGTTCGACCCGCTGTCGCGCACGTTTCTGGGGACGCCGTCCCTGGCCGACGTGCAGACTTTCGACATCACGTTGGTGGGCACGGACTCGGCCGACCGCTCCAACTACTCCGCGTCGTACTCCATGCTCGTGTCCAACAGCTCCGGCCTCGCGCTCTCCAGCCCCGACGTGATGTTCACGGAAATCGCCCAGTACGGATACACCAACGGCGTGGACGGGCTCGTGGTGGCGCAGGGCGAGGACTTCTCGCTCCAGTTTTCCGAGAGCGTGTTCCAGTTGAACGAGGACGCCTCGCAGCCCGTCGTGGCCTACTACGGCCGCTCCGAGGACCGCACGTCGCTCCCCAACTGGGTGTCCTTCGACGCGGCCTCGCTCACGTTCTCGGGCCAGGTGCCGTACGTGGTGTCGGACATCGCGCCGTCCCTCGAGTACGCGTTCTCGTTCATCGCGTCCGACTACAGGGGCTACGCGGGCGCCGAGGGCGTGTTCAAGCTCGTCGTGGGCGCACATCTGTTGAGCACGTCGCTCAACGAGTCCATCAAGATCAACGGCACCTACGGCTCCGCGTTCGCCTACACGGTGCCCGTGCTCTCCGCCGTGTACTTGGACGACGCGCTCATCTCCAAAGACAACATCTCGGCCGTGGCGGCCTCGGGCATGCCGGCCTACGTGCTGTTCGACGAGGACACGTACACCTTGAGCGGCACGTTCCCCAACGCGTCGCTGGTCCAGAACTTCTCGGTCGTGGTGCAGGACGTCTACGGCGACTCCGTGCTGTTGCCCTACCTGTTCGACTCGTTGGACTCCGTGTTCACCGTCGACAGCATAGCGGACGTGAACGCCACCCGCGGCGAGTACTTCCTGTACCAGTTGTTGCGCTCGTACTTCACCGACTTCGACGCCACGGCCATCGACGTGTCCTTCGCCAACGGCTCCTCGTGGCTCGCGTACGACAGCTCCAACTTGACCATCCACGGCGAGGCGCCGGCGGACTTCGCCCGGGTCCAGGTCACCGTGGACGCCGCCTCCGATTTCGGCGACGGCCTGCGCTCGTTCGACGTGGTTGGTGTGGCCGGCTTCTCCAGCACGTCCCTGGCGCTGTCGTCTTCGTCGTCTTTGTCGTCCTCGGCCACCAGCTCCTCGGCCACGGCCACGACCACCACTTCCCCGAGCTCCTCGGCCCTGGCTTCCAGCGACGGCAGCTTGTCTTCCAGCAGCAAGTCCAGCGACGCGCACAAGAAGCTTGTTTTGGGCTTGGCCATCGGCCTCCCCTTGCTCGCGTTGCTCGCGGCGCTCCTCGTGTTCTTCTTCTGCTGTTTCCGCCGCAGAAAGAGCCACGACGACGAGAACCAGTCCGCCACGGACGGCAAGCCCGAGATCACGGGGCCTGGCTTCGGCAGAATCAACAGCAACGACGACCACGAGGAAACGGCCGTGCAGATGGGCGCACTCAACGCCTTGAAACTCGACAACGACAACCTCTCGATGCTCTCCAGCGTGACGCACGTGGACTCGGACGACGACTTCTTCGCCGACGCCCACGAGAAACCCATCATGTCCTGGCGGGCCAACGAGGCCAGCGACTCGAATGCCATGAAGAAGAAGATCTTGCAAGACAAGCACGCGTCGGAAATGTCCCTGAGCACCATCGCCACGGAGCAGCTCTTTTCCGTGCGGCTCGTTGACGACAGCGCGTCCAACCGGAACTCCAGCCTGTCGCTCGGCTTCTTCAACAGGAAAAGTGCGGACTTGGAGGGCGCAATGCGGGACGTGAGCTCGGGCAACATCCAAAGGTTGGACAGCGATGGCAACGTGACAGGATCCGTCTCGGATCACGTCTCCCCATCCAACCCCAACCCCGCTGGTACCCAGAACGGCCTCAATTACATTCTGGAAGAAGAGAGCCATCACATGGCTCGCACGCCCGAGTCCTCAGACTACAACTTGCTAGCCAAGTTCCTCGGGCTGCAGACGGGGTCTCTAGGCTCGAGCTTCAACACCAGCAATGACCCCCACAGCCCTCAGCCATCAACGGGGGATGTCGAGCAGAACATGTCCACCAGCTTGGATGGCACGCTATTACCTTCGCCAGATACCGAGTCGTTCTTGGAGGACAACCCCCGTCAGCGAAGCAGCCCTTATTCAAATGCCAACATCTTGGCCCGGACTTCTGTTTACTCAGAATTGTCTCTCCGAGAGTCCGACGCTGATACCGCGCTAGAAGGAAGTAAGGCCAAACTCGTCAATTTCACGAGAAAAGCCAGTCTCCGTGACTCTTCTCGCCAGCAGGACGTCGACCACCCGGCGGGCAAAGCCCAAATATTCGAAGATAGTGACTGACTGTGTCATGAAGCCAACGCGAGCTCTGTGCAAATGTCAAATTCAATGCAAAATCGGCCCTCTTTCTTTCTGGCCGTATAATATAATGTATACTAGTGAAGCAATAATGAATACGAAAATAGCAAAATCGGCATTGTAACGACATGAAGGAATGTCACCGTAACTACGTACATTCGGCCCTGTCAAGGCCCGAAGGAGAGTTAAAAGGCAGCATGGTATGCGTCAAGTGCTTGAGGTAAATTACTTGGAATTAAGTCTATAGATTGGCGATGTTGAAAAAGATAGGCTCCATACGGTCTAACTAGAAATGGCATCGACGTAGTTGGCAGTGTCGTGTGCTCTTCTTCTACCCTCAACATAGTCCATCATCTCGGAATAAGTCTGCGGAACCACCGAGGCAAGAGGGTGTTTGCTAGAGCTTCCCGGCACGAAGAACGAGTAGATGAAACAACCACACTCCTTCGACTCAGACGAGTCCAAATTCGTGATGTGAGTATCCACCTTTACTTGGACCAAGGTGCCTGGCTCCAGCAAGAATGCTTCAGGATTTTTCGAGATCTTGTTTGTGGGAGGCAAGTTAAAAGGCGACTTCAGCTTGGAGGCGCTGGTGCTGTCCAGCAAGTGCTCGGTGTATGAGACCGAGGCGTCCATGGACAAGACAGAGCCGACCGGAACAGGGGCTTTGAATGTTGTGGAGTCCAAGGAAACGAACCGTGGACCCGCGGAGGTGAACGCGGCGGCGGCGCAGTACGCCAACTCGAAAGCCTGACGCAAGAGGTAGCCACCAAAAATCATGTACGAGTGCCTGTTCCGGTACTGGGGCTGCATGAACAACGTGGAGGTGAACTTCGAGTTCTTCATGAGCTTGAGGTTTTCACTTGGCGCGCCAAGCTGCTTGGACGCTTTCCACATGTCGTGCACGAGGCGGGTTTCTTCGTCGCTGGGCTCAATGATGGAGCTGTTCTTGGCAGCCAACTTCTTTTTGGCGTTGTAGGACTCTGCCCGTCTGTAGTCGATCCACTCCTGCTCGCTGACGGGGAGCAAGCGGTTGATGGCAAAGGACTTGTGTGTCAATGGGTTCCTCGCAACGAAGGTGAAGTTGGCGGTCAAGAACACCTTGTCCGAGGGCAAGTCTGCCTCGGTGAACTCGGTAGGCACCAGGTCCTCGAACGCGTAACCCTTGACGGTGATCTCCATGGACGAGCGGCCTGTCCACGAAACCGCACCGGCCAACACGAAGTTGTAGTTCTGGATCTCGTCCACCTTCCGCAACATGAGAATGCGATCAACCGACGCGGTCACGTTCACGGGTTCCGCGGGGGCACAGTGCTTGTAGGCAATGCGGCCGGCCAACGCGTCTAAGTCCTGGAACATCTGGCCCACGCGCAAGCGGCCAAACGCGTTGATGTACGAGTCACAAAGCCACTTGTCGTCCTTGAACGGGAGAGCCACGTACGAGAACGACTCGCTGCGTGTTCTCTCGGAAACCTTGGTAGTTTTTGGGTTCATGTAGCTGTACGAGTCCAAGGTCTTGCCGTCCTTCAACTGCTTGGACCGTTCCGTCAACGCGTCCAACCACGTGGCCACGGGGGCCATGACCAGATTGTCACGCTGCTCGGCGTTCACCGTGGCGCTGGCGTCCGCGTCAGGGGTCGTGGGCTCGTTTTGTGAGGTGTTGTAATTTCTGCCGCCGGCGGCTAATAGAGCGCGGCTAAATAAGGGGGAGGGGCCTGTGGTTTTTGTGGCAGAGCGCGCAACCCGTGGCACCCTCTGCGAGAAAGTCCTGACAAACAGCATTGTGGAGAGGATACTATAAAATTGTGGTTGAGGGTGAAAGCAGGATCGCAGGATATGTGAAGTTTGTAAGAAAACAAGAGGAGTACATTGCCTGGTTTGGCTGAGGTTTATAAGATAGGGCCGCGCGGATCGCAGGTGCACGGGTGTGACCAGGCGAGATGGGCGGGGTGCGACTGGGCGATAGGGCCCCGGGGCTTTTCGGGTCCCAAATGTTGGGCCGGCGTTTCCAGGGCCTGATAAGCGAGCAACGGAGTGTGCATTGAAGACGATGTTTGAAAATGGGAAAGAGTTGCCGGTTTTTGAAAAAAACCATCGATTGCAAAAACATGCACTCTCAGGAAAAGGAGGGGAACTGTTAGAGTTTGATTTCCCCGCGGCAGAACTTTGTATTGGCCACGAGGTTTGTGTGACTCCACTGGCTGGGTTATAGTAGCTATTGCCAACAAGTGCTAGCATTAGAGTGCAATCTAATCTGGCCGAATCTGCTTCCCATAAAAGAATTGCTTTGCTTTCTAGAAGAAAGCACTCGAGAAAGTAAAAGCCTGTGATAACTTGCAGATTGTTTTCGGCATTTGACTGCTAACATGAAATGGGTACAGCCTTGGCTCAACGTGTGCGAACATGTTGGTTTCTTGTAGGCGGGGAATAACCACGGCCACACGAGCCCAAAAAAGAGAGCACACACATCACAAATCTCAGCTCATTCTTAGACAGTCCTGCTGGAAAAGAACAGTGCAATGTTATATGTGGATGTGATACCATTGTCGCCAGAAGTTCCTCGTGACCGGTGGTCACGTGACATCAGGTTCGAATGCAGCCGTAACATGGGAATCCCTAGTTGCAAATGAAGCTTTTGAAAATAAAGTAAAGAGGTATGGAGAAAGCAAGGCAGTTTTGATACACTAAGTTGGGCCCCTTCGGTGTACTAGCATATATCTTTCTGGTGTTCTTCAATTTAATATCATACACCAGTATATCGCGTTCCCATCAGATTCAAACTCGTGAGCTTATCTGCATATACTTGGGCAATTTCTGAAGTACAGCACATCATTATAATTGGTCTCAATTAGTATGACACGAATCCTAAACGCAGCTTCTATCAGGTCAACTCGGTTAATTAGTCAGTTCAGACATAATTAGGTTGATGACACTGACTCATAGATAATTTGGAACTCTCAGCTAATACGCAGTGCTACAGCTAGTAACGAAACGGAATCCTCCCATTATGCGACAAAAACTTCCTATTTTTGAGTTTGGGTGATTTTGCAAAATATTGGATCTTCTGTAGCCACACGATCTGCTCCGAAAGCTCAATAGGTCTTTGTGTCTTGCTATCTTTTAAGTTCTCCTTCCTGGGGGCAATCATTATTTTGAAGATTTGTGTTTATTGAAGAAATACTAACTGACATTCGAACAGACCAATGCTAGCTTGTCATTTTGTCGCATACAGGCCCAGTAGTGATATGTGTGGGCTATACTACTCCGCTATATAAGAGATATGAACCCTCTCTGCATCTTTGCAAATGGCGTTGGTGCGGATTCTTCTGTCTGCACAGACATAAAAGGTTTCACTACCTCTCATTTTCAAAAGTGGGCGATCGATACTCTCAGGCACGCTGATCGTGAGATTTTGATCCCTTTCACCCAAGGTGAGTGTGTTATTTTCGACTCGCAAGTATGCCTTTTGCACAGCACTATAGATCCCGTTGTCTACATTGAAGTAGAATTCACGGGTACTTGCAACGACTTTGTTCAAACCGGAAACTTATGGCGTATCTATCTCTTTATTACTGTCAGCGTTTTTTATGTAGAAGTATCCGTTTGCTAGTACTACTTCAGTAATGACCAAAGTGAGAAGAGTGATTGATGTGAGTAGCTTCATATTGTTGCAAGATGTTTGTTTTAATATTGAATGAGCAAACAAAGTGAAAACTTCTTCTTTATATAGTCAGATTTGTCTTGAAACATAAATGAATATCTCCTTGAGATTGGTTATCAATATGAATTTCGGCGTGTGGTAGAATGCATGAAACGAAAACCATTCGTCTCTACTTGACTCTTTCATTGTAATTTGCAACCATATTGTTGTACCAGCTTGTATGCAATAATATTTAATATAAGTTGACCTTCAGCTGAATCGTCTAAATTCTAAAAATTGGGTGGTTCTAACAATAACCTGGTGTACTTATGTGTGTCAGAAGAACTAGAACAATCTAGTGGGGCCAGTATCAATCAAGAAAAAGCTATTGGGAGCCAAACGGCCGATAGAATTTTAAAATACCATTTTCTTTAGTAATCACAGCAAAGAGCATCACAAATATCGATCATGACTGAAGCACTCGAATGATTAAATAAAAAGGTCTCCATCAGTGGTATACGGCACATGTGCTATCTACTAGACGACATTGATTGTGACAGTGGTTTTTGACCAATTCTCTTTGCGGCTAAAGCGGCTAACGGGTCTTAACATAGAACAATCGAATTCAAGCTTCAATAATCTTTGGGGCATTACTGTATGCGTCTCGCCTATACTGCTGCGAATGAGAATTCCGCGGAAACTCGAGGCGTTTTTATTGTTTATGTTCAGTCTTCTCCACTTAGTCCACGAAACCTATCTCAAATTAACTTGCGCACCAAAATCAAACAATTCGACAAAATTGGTCTTTGCTTAGACAAATGTAGCTCTTGCGACTATACTTTTCTTAACTCTTGTGTATGTACTTCGATTAAAAAGTAGCAAGGAAAGCCAAACTTCCCAAAATAAAAATATGCCTTCAGCCAGATTCGAACTGACGATCTCCTCATTACTAGTGAGGTGGCTTACCAACTTGGCCATAAAGGCTTCAATGAAACAATTGCGGTCTAGTATTTTCAGATAAACTAGAATCGTTGAGTTTACTTATGTACTGATGTATGTTTTGAACTGGATTTGTTTTTAAATATAATTTTAGTTTAAAGTGTCACTTTTTTGCGCCTGCTTGGGGGGCTATTTAAAGCCGACAACTCCTTCGGAAGGGGACGGGCCGAGCTAAGACACTTGGTACGTAGCTGGGAGCTGTTTAAGGGTTTTTTATATATATTCGTTATATAGTTTTGCCCCTTTAATCAGATGAATCTAACCAAAAAAAAAAAGGAGTACTTAACAACATTAAATTGGTTCGTCACCACGATTTTCAAGATCTACACCAGAAGGCGTGGCGAGTCGTCGGAAGTGGGCTCCTTTAGTCCGCTATAACCATCTGAGTTGAAGCGACTACTACTGGAGACCTATCTTAGGAGTCGATGACGTAATATCTGACACGGAAACAGATACGGGCCATGAGGACTGTCCAGGCCGTGACTAACGGAAGGGAACGGGCCGAGTTTCGACACTTAGTACGTATCAGGGGGCGATTTAAAGCATTTTTATATATATTATTCATATTTTTTGCCTCATTAGTCAGATGAATTTACCAAAACAATACATACTTTTGCTCTTATAATCAGATGAATCTAACAAAAAAGAGGGGACTTATCTTGGGAATCAATTAGGTGATATCCAATATGTGCCAAGAGAACCGCCCAGGCTTGAAATAACAGAAAAGTACGGGTCACACCAGGTACGTGTGTGGATCTTACATTATATTTCATAGGTTTGTTCCCTTAATCGGATTAAGCCGCCAAAAAAGGTAGATTCCTGGAGCTGGTTGAAAGTTTTTTCCCTTTGGTTTGTCTTTTAATCACAAACATTGGATGCATTATTAGACTCAAAAATGCCTCATGTGTACTTGAAGAATGATATTAAACCTATGTTTAAATATATCTCACATTGCTTAAGCTTCAACGTACAATCAAGTTATATGTTTTGAAGTTTTGAAGTCTTACACGACAAAAAGAGACAGGTAAGATCACAGCTTCAGTCCCTCTACTGGAAGAAGTATTGTCACAAATCTTTGAAAACCACCAAATTGGCTTTTCACAGAAGGTCATCTGCACCTTGAATGGGGGTGAGGCGATTTCAGGAAACGGGTAGCCGTATCTTCGGAGATGATTATGCGTTCATCCTGTGGGACGGTACACCTCTAATCAGTCTAAATATTTCTCCAGGCATTCCTGATAGAGATCATTTTGCAAACATTTTTTAAGAATCTTGGGGAATGCCTTTTTGTTAGCAATAAACAGCTTTTTTGAAGCTTTCAGAGATTTACCGTTTTTTTCGGCAGAAACACAACAGCTTAATTACGAGCAAACAATTCTGTTTACATATTCCTTCCTACAGAACCTTTTTCGAATAATATATGGGTATTTAATTGTATAAGCATGGTTTGGTCTTGCTATACTGTGTTTCTCTTCATCCTTCTTAAACGTGCTCTTTGGATGCGGTCTTGATAAAACATCTCATGTGTATAATTGTTGCTGCGAGGGCCTGTCATACTCAGAGCTGTACCTGAACAAACTTATCTAATTATGGCAAAGTATCAAGGACCTTTGGAGATCGCTGGCTCTGTATTTTTCTACTGTCTCGCACACTAGCGGCTACATTCATATTTGGCTGTATCGCTGATAATCCTCACTCTCCATACAATCTGTGATGTGCTTTAGGTTATTGATGCCGCACCACTTACCTTGAGCACCCCCAGACAGCATATCATTAGCCCTGGACAAATCTCACGTAGCATCAAAATATTATACGCGCATAGTGACCAGGCTCTTCAAGAGATAATCTCTTCAGCCCAGCTTCCGCTGAAAGAAGTACTCACAATTGGCCCTTGTCACTTGTTTCGATGTAGCAGGTGTGTACCTAAATAGGCGGTGGCACCGGAGACGCCTCTACAATCGGCATGGGCAACTACAATATATTCAACCAACGCGAAACTGCAGATCGTAGAAAGCACACGTTAAAATAATATAAAATCGTGTCAGCTGTCCTTCGTCAGATGAATATAACCACCAAGAACATAAATAATAGTAAAGAGGGCAGGTCTAGACTCAAAGCTTCTGTCCATCTGCACATTATCTTACGTCCTTCCGTGCGCCTGATATGCAAGAAGTCAGCCAGCCACCAAGGTCCTACCCGAATTTGGAACGAAACAAAACTTGATGAAAATAAGCAAGACATAACCCATATAGCTCAGAACTCCTGAGATCATGGCCATTTTGTAAGTGCTGCATGAGCTGAGTAGGATAAATATCGGCAGCTATACTGCCCATCAATCAATACAACTTTTTCTTCAGAATGTTGGTGCCAGTGGCCAGAATTCAGAGCAACGTCAGTTTTTAGTCAGTACCTCGAGCCCTGCATAATCCTGCACCTATATGTAACATTCCAGGCTGTTCTGAGTTGTAACAAAATCAACGTCAGCAGAAAGACATGTAAATGGGACACGACCACATTGTCGCGAAAGCGAAGCCAGAGACGATGCGAGCAGAAGTTTAAGTTCTTGGGCTATTGTTTGGATATCAAGAAGTGCAGAGTCGTTGTTTTATTGTTGTCTCTGGCAATTCTTTTTTGTTGTCTACTCTGTAGTCTATTTTCGGTTCCCATCCTTGGCTATTCTTTTTCATTTTCAGATGGTTTTAACACTTGAGTCTTCTCTAGCAAATGTTTTCTTTAATTTTGAGCAGAAATGTGTAGGTCTTTTTCTTGACAATTCGGCTTTTAGGTTTCCTTTCCCCTTTTTGAGGTTTCTATAGAAAAGCTCGCTTTTCATTGAACCGGTCGATGCGACGACGCTCAAAACCCTTCCGGCAAGAGGTATGAATGGACACGCATGTAATAATCACCTGTTCAGAATTTTAGAAGTGTCGAAAATGACTGCTATATCCCAAAATGAAAGGCTATGTTGCAGATTTTGGGCACCAAAATAATGCGTTTTTATCCAAGTGGTGATCTAAAAAGCATCATTGCGGAATCATGGAAGCTTAATTGTGGTTGCATAAAACTTCAATTGCGGTACCATCTTGACGGGCAAATGATTTTATTCATTCCATCCGATGCGGGTGCCTGATACAGCTAACATATGTCCTGATGCTGATCACATGGCAACAACTAAAGACCTAGCAACAACTAAAGACCTAGAGCTGAACTGGTCCACTCTGCCTCATAAGGACTCGATATTATGAATTGGCTTGCAGCAGATATCTCGCTTTTGATCCCAATTGTTTCTGCGACAAAAACAAGATTGATGCTCGTTTTAAATAAAAAATGACTTAAAGTTGGCCCCTTTTTCCATGAAGCTGTAGAGAGAGCGCTGATGCACCTAGAAAGCAAGCTGCTGCCGCAATTAGCTTATGTATGTATGAGGGCGGTATGGCGGGAATGATAATGGAGCTAAGTCTGCTCGAAGAGCAGCTTTATTGTTTGATTCAAACTCTCACATTTGTTGGTCCTTTATTTTCGTGGTTGCGATCGCAGTTAGAGCCTATCACCCAACATCGAGCGAGTAGACAAACAAACAACTTCACGTGCAAACGTAATAGATATCATTTAGAAAGGTGTCGGAAAAGCTAGCTCACCGTCATTCTTAGCTCTCTGGGCAAATTAGGTGTTTCCACGGTATTCCTCGCATAACGCACCATTAATGCATTCGAATATTCGGCCAACTACAACAACGAGTTGGAGGAAAGAGCTCATACTTTGGCTAACATCTGAGATGCGGCAGTAGCCCTTTAATTTCTGACTTCGTCATGGACTTATTTTAGGAATGTTATTTTCATCCCTCACCGGCCAGGCAGTTGGTAAAAGCGTAGAGTTGAACTAGAATTTATTTATTCTTTCAGCTGCAAAAACGGTGCGGCATAGAAGAGCTTGGTTTCTGGCTAGGTTTTGCCCCGCCATCAATGGCTTGTTTAAGTGCCCTTCATATAGGCACATTTTGCAGCCAACGGGTAGCTCACACGAACCTAGATCCACTAGCGTTATCCTTCAAGGTTCGCAGAATCTGTAGACACTTAGCTGGTGTGGAAGACGTTTCTAATTCGAGCAGGTGGGTTTCACAACTCAAATTGGGCCAAAGTTTTTCTGGATGCGCCTGGGTATTGTTTTCTTATAGGCGCGCCATGAATGAATGCGCTCTTTCTCTTTCTCTCTCTGCCGCTGGTCTTGCAATCTTCGCTCACTTCTTCCACTTTTTTGAATATAGAGCAATTTTGGTGAAATCGGTCATTTGCGTGAACTTCTTCCTTGATCGTCTGTGTTCAAGTGCTTTGTAAGGGAATTATTGGGACGGGCGCAAAAGAGCTGTCAAGAAGCGGATACAGAAAAGAGCATAGCTAGACACAGCAGCTTGGCCCGCTGTTTCTAGCGCCTCATTCTTTGTATGGCCTTAAGGGTATATGATTGTGGCTGTCTACTGGGCGGCTATCAAAGGGCTACCGCGAGGCCGCAAATTGTGTGGCAGCATAATACAGTCGGAAACACACGGAGCGGGTTTTCCATGCTAAAAACTAAACAGGGATAATCACCACGACAGAGCTCAATGTCGGATCAGTCCAGTTTGCTGCTATAAGCGGTTTCTCTGTATTTCATTTTTCATGAAGGTCCAGTCTTCGAGTTGGGCCACGAATGACAGCCTTTGTTTTTTCCCCCAAAAACACCACGCGGGAAAGAAAATGGCAACTCAACACTTAATAACACCCCGGAATAAATGCATCAAACCCAGGAGATGGCAAACACAAACACACAAACAACTCAAGAGGCTTACAAAAACACCCGCCCACTCCCAAAATTGCCAAGATAGACCGACGTCCCATTTGCTGGCACAGCACCGTGCCCCTTCTTCCTGCCCCGTGCACCCGTGCATCCGGGAATAAGGGGGAGCCCAGAGCCAGCCTCGCGGCCCACCAAAAAAATGCACCAGTGCATTCGCCCCCCGCTGCTCGGATCTGTACCTCCGCGCGCACCACGCCTACCCGGTCCTCATCGTTCCGTCGCAGATCTGGGTGCGTGTTGCGGCCCGCGGTCGGTTTTCGCTCTTCGGCCCACAACAAACCTACGCCTCCAGCAAGGAAAACCCACACAAAAACAAACCGCCACACCGCACATCATGTCCAGATTGTCCAGTGTCGCCAAGACTTCCCTTATGGCCGCCCGCGCACAGGCCGCGTCGTCGATGAGAATGGCCTCCGGCAGCTCGGGCGCCAAGACCATGACCGTCAGAGACGCCTTGAACTCGGCCATCGCCGAGGAGTTGGACCGCGACGACGACGTGTTCCTCATGGGCGAGGAGGTGGCCCAGTACAACGGTGCTTACAAGGTGTCGCGTGGGCTTCTCGACCGTTTCGGCGAGCGCAGAGTCATTGACACGCCCATCACGGAGATGGGGTTCACCGGCTTGACCGTCGGCGCTGCGTTGGCCGGCTTGAAGCCCGTGTGTGAGTTCATGACGTTCAACTTCGCCATGCAATCCATCGACCACATCATCAACTCCGCCGCCAAGACCTTGTACATGTCCGGAGGCATCCAGCCTTGCAACATCACCTTCAGAGGCCCCAACGGTGCCGCGGCCGGCGTAGCCGCACAGCACTCGCAGTGCTACGCCGCGTGGTACGGCTCCATCCCCGGCTTGAAGGTCGTGTCGCCATACTCTGCGGAGGACTACAGAGGCTTGTTCAAGGCTGCGGTCAGAGACCCCAACCCCGTGGTGTTTTTGGAGAACGAGATGTCTTACGGTGAGTCCTTCGAGGTCTCCGAGGAGGCCTTGTCCACGGACTACGTGATCCCCTTCGGCAAGGCCAAGATCGAGAGAGAGGGTGCCGACATCACCTTGGTGTCGCACACCAGAAACGTCATGCACTGTCTCCAGGCTGCGGAGATCTTGGACAAGCAATACGGCGTCGCCGCCGAGGTCATCAACTTGCGCTCCATCAAGCCTTTGGACGTACCTGCGATTGTGCAGTCCGTCAAGAAGACCGGCCACTTGGTCACCGTCGAGGCTGGGTTCCCTGCCTTTGGCGTTGGTTCCGAGATCTGCGCCCAGATCATGGAGTCCGAGGCCTTCGACTACTTGGACTCGCCTGTCGAGAGAGTCACCGGATGCGAGGTGCCCACCCCTTACGCCAAGGAGTTGGAGGACTTTGCGTTCCCTGACGCCGACGTGGTGTTGAGAGCTTCCAGAAAGGTTTTGGGGTTGTAAGGGTATGATCTGGTTTCCGGGCGGCCTGCACGTACGCACGCCGCTCCACCATCGTTCGACAATATATCAATAGAATACATGTGTGCTAGTCCCGCCGCCCGTGACGGCATCCCGTATATGTCGTGGGCCCGCCCCGATCGACGCTGCCGGCACCTGTTCGCTTTTTCTTTTCTCATATTTATTTTTTTCTCGTTTTTTGTTCTACTTCCTGTCGACGCGGCCCAGGCCCTGCGGCGTTCTTCAGCCTCACCCGCACCAAAAGGCGTTGATCCATTCAATACTCCACAGCCTCTTAGCACTCAGCCAGGCAGCGTGGAAACACCAAAAAAACAAAAGAATCAAACCCCAATTGAGCCCAAGCACTCAATTCTGCCCTGCTTCAACTACTCGCCCTTGCTTCAAATTATTTGCCCCTGCTGTGGCCCACTGACCATCCGCACAAGACGCACGCCCAGACTACTGCGTTGATTTGTCCCTCCTTATACCTGAAAAACACACACACGGATCCATAGAAAATGGACGTGCACAAGCGGCAGAGCATCGCCGAGCCACACGACGACCCGTGGCCTGAAATGAGCGAAAAACCCCGCGTTCTGGTGGCCCATACGCCCGTGGGACACATGGCTTTCGACGAGGAAAACGACGGGTTGCTCCCCGTGACGGCGCCCCACATGGCGCCAAAGAAACAGGCGGCTAAAACAGTGGTGCTCCCGCGGAAAGACTACTTGAACTTCGTAGTCTTGATTCTCTTGTACACGCTCCAGGGCGTGCCGGTGGGGCTAGCGTTCGGCTCGGTGCCGTTCATCTTGAAGTCCAAGCTCTCGTATTCGCAGGTCGGCGTGTTCTCGTTGGCCTCGTACCCGTACTCGCTCAAGCTCCTCTGGTCGCCCATCGTGGACGCGATATACAGCAAAAACATCGGGCGGCGCAAGTCGTGGATCTTGCCCGTGCAGCTGGTTTCGGGGCTCACGCTTCTATACTTGGGGCTGGTCATCGACAAGTTCATGGCGGACCCGGCCTCGCATTTGCAGACAATCACGTTCTGCTTCTTCCTGTTGGTGTTTCTCTGCGCCACGCAGGATATAGCCGTTGATGGCTGGGCCTTGACGTGTCTCTCGCCCGAAAGCTTGTCGTTCGCGTCCACGGCGCAGACCATCGGCATGAACTGCGGCTACTTCTCCAGCTTCACGGTGTTCTTGGCACTCAGCTCCCCCGAGTTCGCCAACAAATACTTGCGCAGCACTCCGCTCGAAGAGGGCCTCTTCGACTTGGGCAGCTACCTCTCGTTCTGGGGGTGGATGTACTTGATTGTGACCGTGGTGATGTTCTTCATCCCCGAGGAGCCGTCCCACTTGCGCACGCGGAACAGCGAGAAGCACTCCATGGAGCACTACAAGAACGAAGACCACCACAATCGGTACACGGCCCTGGCGCCCAAGTACTGGCAGGAGTTGAAGACGGTGTACGTGTCGATGATTGCCGTGTTCAAGCTCCCCAATGTGCAGACGTTGATGGTGATTTTGTTGTTGGCCAAGCTCGGGTTCCAGGTCAACGAGGCCGCCACCAACCTCAAGCTTTTGGAGAAGGGCCTCACCAAAGAGGACCTCTCCATCACCGTGTTGATTGACTTCCCCTTCGAGATGATCTTCGGCTACTATGCCGGCCGCTGGTCGTCGGGGAAAAGCCCCTTGAAGCCGTGGTTGATCGGCTTCGCCGGCCGCTTGTTCGCGGCTCTCTGGGCCCACTTGATTCTCTACTACTTCCCCAAGATCGAGAACGGCGAGGTGCCGTACAGATTGTTTCTTGTCATCATCGTGCAGCACTTGCTCGGGTCGTTCATGTCGACCATCCAGTTTGTTTCGCTCTGCGCATTCCACACCAGGATTGCGGACCCGGCCATCGGCGGCACGTACTTGACGGCACTCAACACACTTTCCAATTACGGTGGCACGTGGCCCAAGTTGATCATATTCTACTTGATCGACAAGTTCACCTTGGCCACGTGCCACGTGCAGTCCACGACCACGGTGTACCCCATCTATTCTGACGAGGAGAAGCAGTCGTGCTTGGCAACGGGCGCGTCTGTCCACATCGTGCGTGATGGGTACTTCTACACCAGCACCATCTGCATCTCGCTTGGCGTCCTCATCTGGTTCTGGGCCAAACGGCGAGTCATGCATTTGCAAGCACTTCCCCAATCCGCTTGGCGGGTGAATAAAGCCTGATTGGACTTGGTCATTTGTGTATTCTATGTCATACACGAAGCGGCCCACCCAGCCAATGTTCTTTCTTCTGTAGAGGCCCGGCGTTTCTGCTGCACCTTCCAACACTAATAGCGGGCGAGCGTGCTCGTGTACCGCAGGTCGTCTGCCAGACTGGCGCTGCCATGCAAAAAGCCGTCGTGGAGGAAATCGATCGGCAGAAACGGCACCTTCGAGTCGTGCGCCATTTTCTTCGAGATCGACGAGTACGTGCCCACCAACGAGGGTAGCAATGCGGTGCCGGGGGGCGAGGCGTGCGCCCCGAAGATGCCTGGAGAAGCCACGGACGGCGTCCGCACGATGGGCGAGTTGGACACCGACTTTGCAAGCGCACTGAACGTCTCCGACAAGCCTCTTCTCGGCTGGGGCTGCTGCGGCCCCACGCTCAACTGGGAGGACGAGACCACGTAGTGGCGCGGCGGGCTGCCGATGTACGGATCGTGGATGAGATGCGTGCGTTCGTCCGAGCGGGCCAGGCCGCGTGGCTCGCGCTGGTGCTCGTCGAAGGAAGAGCCGGTTTCGTATGCGGGAACTTGGAAGTTGTTGGTGTACCAGTCGGGCTTCGTGAAGTGTAGCTGCGTCTCGGCGTGGGCTTCCTTGGGCAAGGCCTCCAGCACATGGAGACCACGCGGCGACAGGGGTCCCGGCGCCGGGCTCGGGGCAGACTTCTTGTAGAGCCAGAACTGGAACAAGATCGCGGCGTCAAACACCACGGTGCCAGTGCTGCCGACGAGAAAGGGGATCTGTGCGCGGAGAACAGCGTGGAAGTCTGCGGTGCCCAAGTACTGGTCGTATCTGGCCAACAAATAGAGGTCGCTCGCGATGGACACCGTGTACAAGATGTTGCCCGTCATGGCAAACACAAAGAGGAGCGGCGACACGCCCGCCGTGGACTTGGAGCGGAAGTTCTTCCCGAGCTGCGGCATGCGGGAGCTCACGTACAAGCACGTGCTGAGCCAGCCGCTACAGGTGCCCACAAGCGCAGACGAGTAGTGCAAGTTGGACACGCACGCCCACACAGCGTTGCAGACCAGAACAAGCGCGTCCTGGAAGCGCCGCTGGTCGTCGGGGGCGTCGATGGGCTGGGCACTGGCCTTTCCGAACGTGGAGCTGATTGCCGAGGCAGAAAGCACCAAGTCCAAGAAGCTGCGGCGCGGCCGGCGCGGCCGTCGGGGCGAGCGGGACGAGCGCGAGCGGTGCGTGCCCAGCCTGTCTTTAGGCGGCGAGGCCTCGAAGCGGTTGAGCCGCGACAGAAGCATGCTTTTCACCGGCCCGGCGGACCTGACGGGCCGCATCATGTTGGGGCTCTGGAGCATGTTGTGGTGCACGGGCTGGCGCGGATACACGGCCGTGTAGTACCAGAACTGGAGGCCCAAGATGACGTCGATGAAGCAGTAGTACAAGGCGAGACACGTTTGGAACGGGAGGGCCCGGGTCAAGATGCAGCCGGCGAGGTTGGTGGCGTCGCCGCTGATCCAGCACGCGAGGAACGCCGGGGAGATCCCGGCCACGGACTGGTTGGCGTAGTTTTCCAAGACCTGGGGGAGCTGCGCAAAAAGCCACACCACCAACGAGAGAATGCCCGAGGCCCGCGACACGGCCAGCACCACGTGCAACTCGTCCGGTAGCAGGTGCGTGGCGTTGGACACGGCGGCAGTCAGAAGTGCTAGAGGGCCCATTTCCGAGGTTGCATCGGGGCAAGTTGCGGCGACGGGATGGGGATTCGGATGGCCGATAAGCCAGCGAGCACAGTGATCAGCCCAGCTGGAGAGGCCCTGGTGGATCGGACGGGAAGTGGGGCTGCCGGGTTCCAGCACGTGACGTCGTGGTGTCCACAAACGCAGACGGTTGGAAACAAAGGGAAAAAAATCACGGAGAGAAAGCCGTGGTGCGTCCCCAAGTCTACAGAACAGAGCTGGCGATCCACGAGTTTGAGTCTGCAAGAAAATTCGGGTGCGCGCAGAGAACGCTGCGATAAGCGAGACATATAAGCCGGGCTCTAATTGGGCCCGCTGGCGGTGTTTCCCGACGACAGCACACAAACAGCGTGTTTCATGAAGGCTGCCTTTTTCTTTCTTTCTTCACGCGTGATGTTGTCTTATGAGAAGAAAAAAAAAAAGACGAGCCGGGAAGTGCCGATCGTTCTGTCCTATCGGGCGCCGGCTGCCTTATCTTGGGATGTAGCGCACCACTACGGGTGCCCTTTCCAGATCGTCCCAATGTCGCTGGATTTCCTTGCTTGCCGCAATAAGCCCCGCGCCCACTAATTTGCATGTTTCTGCTGTCCTCGTTGAGCTGCCACAAAAAAAAAAAAGACGCCCGCTGCCCATTCTTGCTGGCAACCAAGGCCAGACCATCAGCAGATGCCATTGCCGCAGACCTGCGTGGCCATCGCGCAGTGCGTGCTAAAGCGCGGCCCAGCATCCAAGCTCCGAATGCGAACGAGGCCATATTAGCATCTGCGAAACCGAAGCCCGCCACCAATAGCACAGCATGATCGAGGTTCTTGCAAACGACCGGCTCGGCAAGAAAATCAAGGTCAAGTGCCTCGCCTCCGACACGATTGGCGACTTGAAGAAGATCATCTCCTTGCAGGTGGGCACGTCGTGGGAGAAGCTCGTGTTGAAGAAGGGCCACCAGACGTATAAAGACCACATCACTCTCGACGACTACGAGGTGCACAGTGGGTTCAACTTCGAGCTCTACTACGGGTAGGAGGGGCATGGGGCAAGTCCGAGCTTTGATATGGGGAACTCCACCTCAGGATATGGAGATTTACCACGGGATCTTGCGTTCTACTGCCTGATGTGGGGAACTCCAGCTTCGGGTTCTTCTACAGAATCTCGAGTGCTGCTACAGGGGCCCATTCAGCCAAGAGAGCCACGGAGCGTTGTGGTGCGTGAAGGATGTATATAGTCGAATACAATGCTGGGAAGCCGGCCCTCGCCCGTTCGTGTAGGTAGTAAAACAGTTGTAGAATTGAACCGGTGGTCTTGCGAGTCGCAGGTTGCGGCGGGCCACGGTGAGAAACGAGCGGCTCCGATGAACGGGGTTTCCAGTCCATGGCCCGCTTTGGGGCTGTGTGCTTTCTGGGTCTCGGGGCCGGGAGGTGTTTTGCCGCATCACGCGCTGGAGGAAACCAGGTGGGATTGCTCAGTGGCCTCCGCACCGGGTCCAGGGACCGAGGGTGTCACTGGGAGCCAGCGCCAATAAGCAACAGGTGTTGCAGGGCGTGCACTTAGCTCGGCCCTGTTTCAAGGGGCGCTCAGTCATTCTGAGGCTCAGTCAATCTATAAGAGCCCACATCCATTCAGAGAAAGCTCAGGAAAGCTCAGCCATTCTATGAGAACGCTCAGTCATTCTGAGGCTCAGTCAATCTATAAGAGCCCACAGCCATTCAGAGAAAGCTCAGGAAAGCTCAGCCATTCTATGAGAACGCTCAGTCATTCAGACCAAGCTCAGTCATTCTGAGACGCTCGGCCATTCAGACAAAGCTCAGTCATTCAGACAAAGCTCGGCCACTCCGACAAAGCTCAATCATTCAAACAAAGCTCAGTCATTCAGAACGTTCAGTCATTGAGAAAGCTCAGCCAATGTATGGGAAAGCTCAGTCAATCTGGGAACGCCCAGCCATGCTGAGAACGCTCCGCCTTTCTATAAGAGCCCTCAGCCATGCTGAGAACGCTCAGTCATTGAGAACGCTCAGCCAATCTATGAGAAAGCTCAGTCATTCAGACAAAGCTCAGCCATTCTAACAAGCTCAGCCATTCTAACAAGCTCAGCCATTCTAACGAGCTCAGTCATTCTAACGAGCTCAGTCATTCTAAAAAGCTCAGTTATTCAAACAAAGCTCAGTCAATCAGACAAAGCTCAGTCATTCAGACAAAGCTCAGTCATTCAAACAAAGCTCAGTCATTCAGAAAAAACTCAGTCATTCTGAAAAAACTCAGTAATTCCGACAAAGCTCAGCCAGTCCGAAAACGTCCCCATTGCGAAAACGCCCGCCACTCTCGAACGACGCCCTACAAGAAGTACTCGACCTGGCGGGCGCGGGAACGGCCGTCGAAGTAGGCGCGGAACACGTCGTCCGGGCCGGCCGGGGCCTGCACGCCGTTGACGCCGCGGCCCTCCAGGGTGTCCTGGGCGTTCTCCGGCGACGCGTCGAACACGTTGCAGAACTGCCCCGGGAGAAAGGCCGGGCCCGGGCCCAGGCCGGCAGCGCGGCTCTCGTAGCTGGAGTGGCTGATCTCAAGTACGCTGGCCAGGTTGCCGCAGCGGTAGCAGTAGTTGGGCGCGGACCAGATGGTGAGGCACTTGCCCTGCCAGTAGCTGATGAAGCCCTCGTGGCAGAGCTGGTGCGCGCGCACGAGCTGCACCAAGCCGTTGTCGTGGCAGAACTTGGTGACGACCTCGCGGCCAAACAAGTAGCCCGCGCCGCGCGGCAGGAGCTGGAAGTCCGCGATGTCCGGGTCCGGGTCCAGCCACACCAAGTCGGCCATGATGCCGTCGTGCGGGATCTCCTTGAAGCGGTCCACGACGCGGATCTGGTCGAGCTGCTGGCACAGCGGCAGGAGCCCGCCGTGCGTGGCGAAGATCCGCCCGTCGATGGTGGCGCCGAGCGGGAGGAAGTCGAAGAGCTCCGTGAAGTGGTGCCACACCTTGAGCGAGCCGCCGTACTTGTGGAGGATCTCCGTGTAGAAGCCGTAGTTGGTGGTGATGGTGCGCGACTAGTGGTTGCCCCGGATGAGCGCCACCCGCTCGGGGTACCGGAGCTTGAGCGCCACCAAGAGCGTCATGGTCTCCACGGAGTAGTAGCCGCGGTCCACGTAGTCGCCCAAGAACACGAAGTTGGTGCTGGGCGGCGCGCCGCCGATGCGGAACACCTCGAGGAGGTCGTGGTACTGCCCGTGGATGTCGCCCACCACGGTGCACGGCAGCCGGAGCAGGAGGATGTTGGGGGCGCCCAAGAGCTGGCTCTTGAGCTGCTGGCAGAGCGCGTGCACGGTTTCCTCGGGGAGGAGGCGCGGCGGCCGCCGCTCGAGGAGCTGCTCGAGGCAGTAGTCGAGGTCCGTGGAGGGCCCGGCGAACGCGTGGGTCATGGCCAGGGGACGGGGAAAAAGGCTGGGGCGGGTTGGGCCGGGTGCGCTGGGGTGGGTGGGGCCTGGCTTTGGAAGTTTAGGGCCGGCGCGCGCGGCGCCAGGCCCTGGCGGCCGGGGCCACGCTGGCCCTGGCTGGGCAGGTGGAGAGAGGGGATGGGTGACGGGTCTGGGGAATGTTTCGGGAATTTTGTTGGAGAGAAATTTGTTTTGAGTTAATCAGAATTAGTTGGAGCTGGAAATAGGAAAGCTAGGAATATATATGGTTGGTGTTCGTGGAATTGTTATTAGTGATGATTTCTAGGTGCGGCATAGATACTATAACTGGCTAGTGATGGAATCAGGAATCGGTGCTGAATCTGAGCGGTGATTATTTCAGGAGGTTACCAGTGGAGATTTTTCAGAGGCTTCAAAATTACAATATCTAACTATTGTTAAAATGGGAAATTCAGCAATATAAGTGGTTGGTGCTCGTGGAATTGTTATTGGTGATGTTTTCTAGGTGCGGCATAGATACTATAACTAGCTACAGCTAAAAGTGCGAAATCTGAAATGAATCAAAGCGGTGAATATTTCAGGAGGTCACTATTGGAGTTTTTCTGGATACTTTGCGATACTCAAAACTAGCTAGTACTGGAATCAGGAAATCCAGGAATATATATGGTTGGTGTTCGTGGAATTGTTATTGGTGATGTTTTCTAGCTGCGGCATAGATAATATGACAAGCCTGTGCTGAGAGTGGGAAGCGTGATGGATCTCAGGGGTGATCATTTCAGGGGTTACCATTGAAGATGTTATTGATTGTTTAAAAATTTCCATATCGAGCTATTGCTTAAATAGGAAACCGGGGAGTATAAGTGGTTGGTGTTCGTGGGTGGTGATAATTTCTAGGTGCGGCATGATTATCAGAACTAGGAAGTGATGAAATTGAGAATCGGTGATGTATCTGAGCGGTGGAAGCATTGAGATTGCCTCTGGGGATGTCTCTACATGCTTTAAATTTAACAAATCTGCCGGGGAAGAAACTTATCGAATCTGCTATGATTCCAAGCTGCGGTAATTATAGTCCATATGATTACTGTTGGGAACTGGTCTCATAAGAGATCTTGAGTTTACGAATCTGCAATAAATCTACACCTGAGATAATTAATGTCCATGGGACTACCATTAAATACTGATCTCGTAAGTAAGAAATATAAAAATTACGAAATCATCAGCTGTAATGAATCTGATGTACGATAATTATCATCCATGGGATCATTATTCCCTAGCTGCGGCATAGAAACCATAGCTGGCTACTGCTAAAAGTGCGAAATTTGAAATAAATCCGAGAGGTGAATAATTCAGGGGGTGACCATTGGAGGTTTTCTAGAGGCTTCAAAATTACATTATCGAACTATTGTTAAATTAGGAAATCCAGGAGTATAAGTGGTGATTGGTGTTTGTGGGATCACCATTTGAGAGGACTGCTCTAGCTGCTTTATAATAGTCAAAGTTAGCTAGTGCTCAGCTTAGGAAATCGCCAGCTGGGATAAAGTTAACCTGCGAAAAATATCGTCCATGAGGCCACCATTGGAGAGGGCTCCTAGATGCTTTATGATAATCAAAACTAGCTAGTGCTAAAATTGGGAAATCTCTAGTGAATCTAAATGGCGGTTATCGTGAGATCACCATTAGCGAGGAAAAATTTAGCTGCTTCATAATAAACTAGCTGCTTTATAATAATCGTAATTAGCTATCACTAAAATTTCGAAATCTGGGATGCATCTAAGCTGCGGTGATGGTGAGAATACCGCCAGATACATATTTTCTAGCTGCTTCATAATTACCATTATTTAAAACTTGGGTGTAGCATCATCTTGACTTGATTTCAGACGGTATCTGGATCTTCATTCATCTTTCTCAAACTCTATTGGTAATTATTTACATGGTATAGGACTCAGGAAACTTCCTCGAGGCGCACCTCTTTTTGATTAAAATACTAATTTATTACTTGTCCTATCTCCTTTACGTACTTATTTATAAAGGAAAGCTGCGTTCAAATGATGTTTCCCTGAAAAAGCCACTTATTCTTGAAACCTGTCAAAAAATGAGTCTTCTGAAGCTGTATGAGTTGACCTTTTAGGTCTAAACTCAAGAGAAATATTTGAGGTTCTCAAATAGCCTCAGGAATGGACACTGAACCAACTTGTACAGTCTCAAGGACTACTTATAGCTACAGGTTTGAGTTTTACATCCGTTTACGTCTTTTCACCCTTTCAATAGCTGGTTAGTATTTACCTGTTCTGATTCTTCAGCTACTACTCACAATAAAATAAGAAAATTATATGCAATCTCATGCTATAAAATCCATACCTTTTGTCATATCTTCTCTCCTTACATCTACAGGATTACATTTTATAGAGCTTTATGAGTTATTTGAAAATAAGGAGCACTTCAGATCCAACGACTGTATATATTTTCTTTTTCATACGCTTTCAATCAATGCATTATATTGGCTGCTAGCTGAGCTTTCCTAGTTATCTTGAAGGATGATTCTTCTCATAGCGTTCTTAAATCACGAACAGCTTGAGTAAATAAACTTTTGCTAAATCGCTTTATGTCGTTTATATTCTTCACCCTCGTCTAAAATCCAGTCAAGGATATCCTTCGTAAAGGTTTTGATGTACAAACTGTCACTATTCCCTGACTTAGCCTAGGCATGCTTTTATACATATTCATACTATTTATAATATTGACCATACTATGCTACCGTTTGCTATTAAATAATCTGAGACGCTTGAGTCCCTACTCAACTGTTTTATTTTTTTATTTAACGTGCTTTATTTGCTTTAAATACCCATTTATTTGTGCGACACCTTTTCGAGAAAAATGATACTCCGTCAAGAGCTAACGTGAGCTAATCCAATCCTTCTTTAAAGTATGAAGTTTGATATTGTTAGCATAGTCTGATTCCATCGAATTGGTATTTGATTGTGTTAATTTACTGTAATGGATTATTCGAATTATTTTAATTCTTTGATTCTTGGAGTACTGGATTTTTGATAGGATTATTTGATGGTAACATATTGTTTATGTGAAAGTGTTCAGATATTGTTTGTTCATTGAGATGGTCGAAAATTTTTGTTTTTTGAGGAGGTGGTATCTTGTTTGTTTATTAAGGTGGTGATGTATTTGGATTTGTATGATAGAGGTGATGGAATGTTTGAGGGTTTCTGGGGTGATGGCTAAATTCTTTTAATTGAGGTGATGGCATATCGTTTGTTTAATTAATAGCATGTCATATTGTTTATTCAATTAAGACGATGGCGTCTTTCAAGTTAGCTAAATATGGTGATATTTTTGAAGCTATTGACATGCAGGTGATACCTGAGTTAATCATAGGTGATTGTCACATTCGTATTTCTTTGATGGTGCGTGGCGCTATAGTTGAGTTAAGTATTCTCAGATTACGGTGTAATCAAAACAAGTTGGATGCGGTGACGGCGTCTTTGAGTTTTCCCAGTTAAGGCGATGGTAAAGTTAAGTGTATTAAACTGCGGGTAACAATATTTTCAAGCTCACTCAAATGCGGCTAGATCTTAATTGAACTCAACCCAAAGTGAATTCAAAGCAGCTGTTTAGTAGACTTTGCCTTGTTCATGTCATTGACGAATTGGGCGAGAAATGGTATGAAAAGTAGCACGAGCCAGCAAACCTGCGGTATTGCTTCCAATATGAAAATTGGCACCAGGTGGTCGAAGCGTGTCTAAAAGATTTTTGTATGGTTCATTTTGATCACCCTACCTGTGTTGTGCAATGTGGCATGCTTTATTGGCATCCTTAGAGGCGAGGGGCTAGTAACAGTGACGGGTCCAATTGTGTATCGAATGGATACGAGATATCGGACATTGATTTAGTCCTGTTTTGCTATCTTCGCTGGAAGATGTAAATCTATGCTGTGTCCTGAAGAGAAAATTCGTTAAAATTTAAAACAAGAACAGAAACAGGTACAAATTGGAGTAGTCATCATACCAGCTCTATGAGTATTGTGATGGAAATTTGGAAAAGGAACATCAGATCAAAAATCCTAAGCTCCATGATGCAAAAATGCTACATCTTTTGCTCTTCTTGTCAGTGCGCTGAATTATATGTGTTGATGATCTCGAACTACTTTGAACACATATATTTTACCAAGACAAGACTCAGGTCGCAAATTGTGCCGAATTCAAAGGGAATATGATACATGTCTTGATGCCTTCTGTTGCTCATTTGTCAGTGAATTAAAACGCCTCCAAAAATTTACACGCTGTTTCGTAAGAGCCTATCAGATCATATACACAAAAAGCTTTGCAAATATACCCTTCGGATTTGACTTTAATGATACATAGAGGAGTAATCACACTTTTCGGTACGGATTTAGAAATTTGGACCTCATTGATTATAAAGCCGGAATGGCAGCCGGCGATGCAGAAATTAAAATATATGACAAGCAACTCATTTAGGCCCAGATCTATGCATTCAAGTCCATAATACTGAAGGTTGTATATGCTATCTGTGTCAGATTTGCTTGAATGGGGCTCTAGTACAGCTTGCTAGAGCCAAGAGGCGAGAGAGATAGTAGAGTCGGCCTAAAGCTCTTGAAATGAAATAAATAAGAAGAGAATTTCAGATTCGTTTGATAAAATTACTTAGAGTTAGGCGATTCGTTCTGATACTAACAGAATTTGTTCTTGGAGCCGCTGGGTCTTGGGTCGAAAGAGCGATCTGAATCAGTGGTCCTGTAGGAGAGCTTGTCATCGACGCTTGCATGAAACTGATAATGAAACCGAAAGTCCACCTGATTTTGCATTGAAAGACCTTATTGAGCTCGAACCTGCATGTGATTAATTTCAATCTAGTATCATGAACTGTAGGAGTGATTAGTTGTACTTTGTATAGAGGCTGATTCGTTGTTGATGTTTTACACAAATCAAGGAAACGTAAATCTATAGGTTCGGGCCCGCTCGGAAAAAAATCTTAATGACACATACATTATAAATTGTAAAGTTAGGCCTTTGAGTGAATATTTACCCGAAAGTATCCAATGCTTGTCTAGATCATCCGTGATTTCTTACCTTTGGAAATATACGTGTGAATATCTTGTATCCGCGAAAACCGGCTTGAGTCTTCAACGAAAGTCACCAGGAGACCATTGTCATCACCAGGTCACTCGAATAGAGCTAAACTGATCTCACGTCTCTTCACAGCTCCGGTCACATTTCAAGTACAGTCAAAACTCATTTTTAAAACATTATCCATGGATTTGCACCTGCTTCATCTCCACACAGGGCTACGAGAGCTAATAAAGTTGTGCTCTTCGGATTGAATCAGCTGCTAGAAAAGCTAATTTATGAAAGTCCGACCTAGATTAACTGTTCAATTTGCAGTAGATCGTGGAACATTACGGACGCTCTCTGCATAACGTCGGGATAGAACCAGGTGATTATTTCACAGAAACTGTTAAAATAGTCTTTGCTTCTAAATTCTCAATCAATACAATCGACCTATGTCAAGGCCTTCCCCTAGGGACCGAACAATCAAAAACTGTGCCGTTTTATTACAGCAACCACGAAAAAGCCCATCATCTTACGTTGCATGAAGTATTAGTCGTTTATGAATCTACAAATGAATGTAGACCAGGGCTGAGTGGGCTGAACCTAACTGATGGCCGCGAGCATTTGCAACTTGGCCGTATACAATGACGACTGTCAATTGTCGCTCAGGATCCTGAGTATGAGTTTGTATTTGCCGCTGAATCTGGTCTGTATCGATTGGAGTCTTCATACATGGAGAGCGCTGGAGAAACTACTGGGCCAGGGAAGAATTGATATGTCCAATTTATTTGTCTGATAATCTCATTTGCTGAAAAAGCTACAAAGTCCCATGGGCCTTTCGGTATAAAGACCAAGGGAGCTGAAGATCATCTTGGCTTGGCCTGGAATGGTTAGTTATTCGCCATTACTGTGGGTTACAGGAGACCGGAAGTTTTCGGCCACAAAATTTTTCAGCAGTTCGGCTCTCTAAGACGTAGAACTCTATCCCAACCCAAAACGGTTTCGAAAGCATAGTATAAGAATCGATGGAGAATACTTTCGACCGGCCGGGCGCATCACCAAAATAGATTGTAGATAAGGCTCCAAGGAAACAACCGATTTCGTAGATTGCAGTTACAGCTCCCTGAAAGGTAGCTGCATCTTTACGAAGAGTTGAGTCAATTTGTATATGTCTCATAAAGTGGTTTAAGATTGAGGAGCGAGCCGATCACGACCATAGCAAAATAAAAGAAATCCAAGACCAGAAATTATAGTTATAAGTCTTCCAAGGGCTGTACGTCTTGTTCCCAAAAAAGACGGAATCGACAGGTCTTGGTCAGACGTTTGGGAAGTGCTTGTAGATTTAGATAGAGTCATGGTATGGGCTTGTAGATTTAGATAGAGTCATGGCATGGGCTTGTTGTACGCGTAAATTCTCCAGATAAATGTCTTTTAAATATATCGGCCCCCATCTATTTACGTGCCCGGAGCAATTGAAAGAACCCTGGGCCAAGAGCAGGAAAACAGAAGCACGGCAGCGTGCGCCAGCATGCAACAAACGCAAACATTAGCCTCCACAGCATCGAGCAACCACCCCCACCATACCCCAAGTCAGCACCACGTGCCCGCAGCACTAGACCTCGGCCACCGCCTTCGCCAAGATGTCCATGCCTTGCTCAATGACGTCTTCCGGAATGTTCAACGCAGGCACCAAGCGGATGACGTTGCCTCCCGCAGTGATCACTAGCAACCCATACTCCCTGCACTTGTGGATGATGGCCCCGGCGTCGACGTGGTCGTGGAGCTGCAAGCCCAACAAAAGCCCTCTGCCCTTGACGGCCTTCACCTTGTCGGGGTGGCGCGCCTGGATCTTGGCCAAGCCGTCCGTGAACTTCTTGCTGGCCACGGCCACGTGCCCCAAGAAGTCGCCGTCGCTGACCTGGTCCACCACATACGAGCCCACCGAGGCCCCGAGCGGATTGCCCCCGTAGGTGGTGCCGTGGTCCCCCACCTGCAACGCGTTTTCGATCTTGTCGCCCACCAATACCGCGCCGATCGGGAACCCGTTGCCCAAGGCCTTGGCCATGGTCACGATGTCCGGGTGCGCGTCGCGCCCCAAAGCGCAGTGGGCCCACAACTGGCCCGTGCGCCCAAGCCCACACTGGATCTCGTCGTAGATGAGCACGGCGTCGTTGTCGGTGCAGAGCTTTCTCAACTGCACCAAGAACTGCGGGTCCACGGTGTTCACGCCACCCTCGCCCTGGATGGGCTCGATGATCACAGCCGCGGTCCGGGCACGGCTGATCACGGCCTCCACCGAGCCGATGTCCGCAGGGTCGGCCACGTGCACGCCGGGAACCAACGGCGCAAAGGGCATCTGGTACTTGGGGTTGGCGGTCACCGACAAGGCGCCCATGGTTCTGCCGTGGAACCCGTTTTTGAAGCAGATGATCTCGGTCTTTTCTTCGCCGCTGGCCTTGCCGTACCGCCGGGCAAACTTCAACGCAGCCTCGTTGGCCTCGGCCCCGGAGTTGCACAAGAACACCCGCTGCGCATCCGCCATTCCCCCGGCATCAATGGTTTTGCGCACAAGCTTATTGGCCAAGTCGCCCGCCGGCGCGTTGTAGTAGAGATTGGAGCAGTGCATCAAGGTCTGGGCCTGCTTGGCGATGATGCGGCTGACCTCGTCGTTGCTGTGGCCCAAGCACGTGACGGCGATTCCGGCCGTGAAGTCCACGTACTGGCGGTCCTCGAGGTCGTAGAGATACGAGCCTTTTCCGCGTGTGATGACCACATTGGGACGGGCGTAGGTGGTGACTGTGTAGGGCTTTGTGATGTCGTCAATGAACTTTCCGGTGACCGAGGAGGCGTCTGCGTCGGCCACGGGCACGTGGGCACCAGAACGGGCACGTGACGTGGAGAAGCGCTGGAGCCCGGCCGCGAGCCGGGCTGGTTTCAAGCAGGCAGATCTCAACATGTTTTTGCGGGCAGAATGCTGGGAAAACGACGTATGCTGGGGGTTATGTACCTGCTTATCGGGCGAAAATCTTTTCCGCACCGCGCTTAGATGACTAACCATTGCCTGTTCGGGCAACTTGGGTGCAAACCACGCGCGCGTCTGCATGGCTGATTAGATTGGACGAGACTTTCCAATCCACGCCGATTGGTGATGATACATATGATTCGTCTTTTGCGTCCCGTGTGATGGCCGGACTTTATGTGCTACTCTTTAAGAGTTTCGATTTTCCGAGGCTTTATCCTTGTTGGCCACCTATGATCCACCCGTCTCATTCACCCAAGACCGTCATATGATGGTTTGACTCATAGATTCGTCAAATACGATGTATGATGGTTAAAACCATACACCAAAGGGTTCCTCTCACAGTGAACGTTGACTCATTTCGAGTCTTGCATTGTCGCTTGTCTTGAGGCGTATATCATGAGTCCTGGAATATGGTGACTCCCCTTATACTACAGATGATGAATACCTATACTATATATGATGAATACCTATATTATGTATGATGACCTATACTATATGATGAATACCTATACTACATATGATGAATACCTATACTATATATGATGAATACCTATATTATATATGATGACCTATACATATGTGATGACTACCTATACTACATATGATGACCTATACTATGTACGATGTCTTCTGTCATAGAACATCCGATGGCTCCTCTCACCACATACGAAAATCCCCTCATACCATGTATCCTACCATCTAATAAATTGTGGCAATCCTGGATGGATTTCTGAAATCACGTACAACTGTAGTAGTGCCCACTATACAGGTGCGGATAGCCAGCCACAGGTTTCCTGAACCTTCTTCAAAGAAGGTAGCAACTCCGTGCAATCTCCCGAAGATTCATTTCGAGAGGTAACTTTGCACCTGCTGCTTGTTGGCAGCATTCACTATCAAACGCACTTCTCTTGCGGATGATCGGCCAAGAAAGAAAGAACACTCCTTCTTCTTTCAAGTGCAAGAGACATTGTCTGCAATAATATCAAAAGCCACTGACACCTCTACCTCAAATCATTCTAGCTTCGGCTACCCAAGAATGAACCAGATGATTTTTGTGCTACTGACTACAAGAGCTGACAAAAATACAACACTCACTCAATGGTCATTTATTTTTCCGCAAGACATCTTACTATCATCTTTCTCTCTTGTGAACCTATAGCCTGTCGGCGCTGATGGTGGTCTCCACCTCGCAGTCGCTCTCAAAATTTTTCATCGTTTGCACAATTATGCGATTTATCTCAAATGTCATGCGCGATTCGTCGTCGGAGCTGGCCCCTTTCATGTGGACCACAACACCAGCCAAGTAAAGTCTTGGGTTTGCTTTCGTAAAGTGCAATTTGTCGATCCGGTACGCAGCTTTGAAGCATGCAAGATTCTGTACCCGATCGAGAATTGATGCCTTAGTCACTGTGAAATCATAGTCCGAGTAAGGAAATGAAATCAACAATATCCCTCCGAGAGTCTTTACTAAATTCCACCCAGCATAGCATAGAAGAGATGCAACAACCAAAGTAGACGACTCATTCAAGTCAAAACCAAACTGCTCTTTCAAGTTCTCGGGTATGACAGGCACCACCGAGAAAAACGCAGAGTATAAAAGCGTGAGCAATCTAATGGGGTTTTTAATCAATATCTTCAGCATGTTTCTAACACGCTGAGTAAAGGCCTTCTGCTGAGAATGTCTCGTCTGCGATGCCAAAAGCCCAGTGTCTTTGATAGATCTATTTTTCAGACCCATAGTTTCCACAAGCTCTAGAAGCGGAGTCTGCTCTAATATGTAAGTGGAAGTGACCCACGTGACTGCAAATACCAACATCAAAACCAATTCGTACAAAAGCCAGTCCACGGCTCCATTTTCTTTGGTCCCGTGTATATGGTGAGCGCTATGCTCGGTACTGTCACCCATTGAAGGGTCAACTATCCCCAAGACTAACTCCTCGATGAAGTGACTGACCAAGTCACAGCCCACCATAACCAGCGACGTGCTCAAAGCAAAACTTGTCAAAACCTCAAGCCGCCCCAAGCCAAATGGGTATGCGATGGACGACTTGCTCCACACTTCAAAGTTCGACATGACATCCACGCAGGATGTCATCAACGAGCCTAGCGAGTCGTAGAAAATCAAGTGGGCGAGCGTGGAAAACGCCTGCTGCTGTGTATAAAATCCTGTTAGGAATACAACGACAGAGGTCAAAGAGTGCACTAAAGACATGGCCAATTTGAACTTTTGTGAATCGCTGGCACTTTCCGATGACTCTTTGAAGTTTGGAATTGGATACAGGTCCGGAATGAGGTTCGGCTGATTGTTGGCTTCAGCTATAGGGATCGGTTCCTGAAACAAGTTCATCGAAACTGATGAGTGTTTGTATCGATGGCCTTTTCTATGCGCAGGCTTAGCAACAAGCGAAGGGCTCCCGGAAATCCCCAGCATCGTCAATTCTTGTGAGCCGAAGCTGAACGGCTGTTTTTTTGCCGGTGAGCTTGTTCGCTGGCGGCTAGGAGACAATTTCTGTTGCCGCACGGGAGACGAGCTCCGGGAAGGAGAGCCCGACCGCAGTCTCGGGGTCCTCGGTTCTGCTGGTGGGAGTAAGCTTGCCGTGGGTGTGTAACTAGCTCGTCTTGAGGAAAAATTTGCCGAGTATCGATGTTTCAGTTTTTCAGTATCAGCTGAAGCATCCATTCCCCCAAAAGACGACCCCGTGTCGTCTTCCCAGATGGGGTTGCTTGTGGGCTCTCCGCCAAAAAAAGAGCGTGGCCTGGTACGTGAGCTGCTGGAGTTAGAGCCGGCTCGCTGATGAAAAGAAAACGAAGGCTGCCCCACGGGTGCTGCAGGGGTGTTCGTCAATGAAGTATTACTGCCGTTGAACGAGTATCGTTTTGACCCATAAGGAAAAGTATGTCGCGAGGAGGGAATTGCCGAATTGCCAAGTGTCCCGTTCGCCAAATCGTTAACAGCACCATCAGGTGTTGAGTTAAACATTGATGTCAAAGGTGTGGTAGAAACCTCGTCTGGGTCATAATGCAAGGACTCTGAAGAGAAGTTGGCACTCAAAAAAGAGAGGTCGGGCACACGGCCAGGTTTTTGAATTGCGAGCTCATACTTGTCGTCGTGAACGGGAGAGTCCGAAGATATCTGCCCGTACGTCGATGGACCAAGAAAATCCGAGTCTTCCAAATGATTCTGGGACATGGTTTGAACAACTGTTCCAGACAAGTGGAAAGAACTTTGATATCTCCAGTATGAGGAAGAGTATTGTGATCGGGGTTAGTTGATAAGACAGGAAAGCGTCTCCACGTTTCTTCACAAGGTCAACAATGGGGGTCGTGTTTTGTTTTTGGTGGTTGTGCTCTTTCTCGAGACGAACCTTGTCCGCCAAGGCTCCAAAGATACCCGAAGGGTTATGTTGCTACCTGCAGAACGAGCACTCGTCCAGAAACCAATCGAGGTACACAATTGCACGATGACGTCGCCATGTGTGCAGTTTAGCCCAAAATGCGCGGCCGCACCATGTCGTCACCCCCGCGGGTGCTAAACGATCATAATTAGTATCTCTCTTGCAATCTGTTTATTCTGTTCCGGCTCTAGTAAGGATTTTCCTTCGTTGTGTAGGCACCGAACATCGAAAGACTTATACACCCCGAGTTGATTTCCGTAGTGGTGTCCTCTATTAGGGCCACGCTCTCCATTCGGAACTGTTTGGTGAACTTCAGGTCAGTTGGCCTGAACGGGTCTTCCTGCTCGACACTATTTTCTTTCAGTTTTAGAACAAGATTAGGGTCATTCGCCATTGCCACATCGCTGCTCTGATTGATTTCTTCATCATCAAGTGTAATCGGACTTGACTCTTCATCTGTGCCGAAATCGTATGAGTTCATTTCAGGTTCTGGGAGATTCAAGATCATGGACATTGTCATGATGGCCGCGCTGTTGGTACTCTCGAGCGTTGCACCGTCAGGAGAAAGCTCAGTTTTGGCATTGGCTTCCGGAACTTGAGGGGAACTCCCCATGATGTCGTCCTCATGCGGCGCAGCCAAAGCTTGCGTAAGCGAACCTTTGATTTGGAAAAGTAAGTCAAAGAGCAAAATTTTTAACTTATCCTGCCCACTGGCCAAATAAGTGGAGTTTAGTAGAAGCATCATATTTTTCAAAAAGACAAAGTGCAATGAGTCATGCATCGCTATCACCTTGGTGAGAGAAGCGCTATGGATGATCAAAAGTCTCAAGAAAACAGAAATGATATCATGAAGTTGCCGCGAATATAACTTGAGTACGGCCGCATTGTCCACAAGCTCAAGGATGTTCAGAAGTAGGCTTGAAAACTGCTCAAATTTGTCGAGCAGCATCTCCAAACTCTCAGTGCTGGATACAGAAAACTTCTTGAAGAAGTCCTTGAAAACCGGCAAAAGCTCGACTCCTTGCAAATTTTTTCTTGAGAACATCAACAAATTTGTTTCTTCATTGGACCCAAAATCGCTTTCCCAAACTGCCAAGGAGTCCCGGTGGGTAAGAAAGTACAGCTCCAAATAATTGAAGATTTTAGCCTTATCCTCCCATTCAAGATAGTTGAATAGCTCCCCGAAGTACGAGTCGCTTGAATCGATGGCAAACTCACATGCATCCATGAATTTCAAAGTGAACCGTCCGATTTCAGCTGTTGGAAGACTGGCAATGAAAATTCATTGGCCAAAGGCGCGAGCGATGTACAAGACCAAATGGTACTGACATCACAGTCAGTTTGTAGTAGGTCGCAACACAACTTAGCATTGACATGCGCGGGGAGTTCTGCAAACATGAGTGATATTGCAAAGTCTTTATGATTGATGATTACCTGCATCACTGTCTCTTTCATTACATCACTGTGAAGACCCCAAATGTCGCTATCTCGGGATCCGAGAGAGTCCTTCATTTCTTTGATTGCTAAACGAAAGAGCTCCTCTATGTTTGTGGATCGATACTGCGTTTGCAAGATTGTGAACATCACGGATTCGGAATAAAACAGTTTATGCGAGATGACCTCTTTACCAAATACCAAAGAAGAGGCCAAAGGATGGAGTTTTGAGTTCCCCCCGGCATCTGTGGCTTCGGCTATCATTGAGATGGTATCTGCAAACAGAAGGATGCGATGATAGATCACTTTGATGAGGAACCTTCTTAGGCGAGCACAATCGGAGGAATCCAAAATCCCGGCAGACTTGAATGCTGCTTTAGTTTGGAAGACCCTATTTCTTTTTTCCATGGCATTCATGGTGATTTTAGTGAGTTTTGAAAATGCACAGTCCTGGCGCTCTTCAAGTTGGTCGGCTGATGCATACCAGGATTGAAGTAGTACTTGTAATGTTGAAGCCGCGTCCAGCTCGGGGGAAAAGTGTTCGGGAGGGACACTCAAGTTCCCAGGCCCGATGTCTCTGCAATAATCGGTGATATCGTCAGCAGTTGGGGGGTGCGAATCCCCCGCGAGAAGGCGGTTCAAGTTCTGCACAAACAGCTCTGCGGAGTAAGCTTGATTGCGGCGAGGAGCAGGGAGCAGGACTTTCAAAGGAGACTCGGCAGTGTCCTTAGTGAAGATGTATCTTTCGAGGTCGGGGTCGTCCAGCTTGATTTGGTTGCT
>NW_017387733.1:1666148-1710882 GCF_001664035.1 Metschnikowia bicuspidata var. bicuspidata NRRL YB-4993 | reverse complement strand
CTGAAAGGTGCTCATTGGAGGACAATACAAGCAACAAGAGTTGGAAGACTGGCAATGAAAATTCATTGGCCAAAGGCGCGAGCGATGTACAAGACCAAATGGTACTGACATCACAGTCAGTTTGTAGTAGGTCGCAACACAACTTAGCATTGACATGCGCGGGGAGTTCTGCAAACATGAGTGATATTGCAAAGTCTTTATGATTGATGATTACCTGCATCACTGTCTCTTTCATTACATCACTGTGAAGACCCCAAATGTCGCTATCTCGGGATCCAAGAGAGTCCTTCATTTCTTTGATTGCTAAACGAAAGAGCTCCTCTATGTTTGTGGATCGATACTGCGTTTGCAAGATTGTGAACATCACGGATTCGGAATAAAACAGTTTATGCGAGATGACCTCTTTACCAAATACCAAAGAAGAGGCCAAAGGATGGAGTTTTGAGTTCCCCCCGGCATCTGTGGCTTCGGCTATCATTGAGATGGTATCTGCAAACAGAAGGATGCGATGATAGATCACTTTGATGAGGAACCTTCTTAGGCGAGCACAATCGGAGGAATCCAAAATCCCGGCAGACTTGAATGCTGCTTTAGTTTGGAAGACCCTATTTCTTTTTTCCATGGCATTCATGGTGATTTTAGTGAGTTTTGAAAATGCACAGTCCTGGCGCTCTTCAAGTTGGTCGGCTGATGCATACCAGGATTGAAGTAGTACTTGTAATGTTGAAGCCGCGTCCAGCTCGGGGGAAAAGTGTTCGGGAGGGACACTCAAGTTCCCAGGCCCGATGTCTCTGCAATAATCGGTGATATCGTCAGCAGTTGGGGGGAGCGAATCCCCCGCGAGAAGGCGGTTCAAGTTCTGCACAAACAGCTCTGCGGAGTAAGCTTGATTGCGGCGAGGAGCAGGGAGCAGGACTTTCAAAGGAGACTCGGCAGTGTCCTTAGTGAAGATGTATCTTTCGAGGTCGGGGTCGTCCAGCTTGATTTGGTTGCTGGCGGCTGCACCAGCCACATTCGTGTCGATGGACAGATTGATAAACTCCCAAAGAGGACGAAAGTCATAAGAGTCCGGTTCGCGGGAAGCAAGATCCTGGTATGCGGAGATGATGAGGTTGAAGAGCTCGTAGGATGCCGAGATGCGGTTGGGGCTGGAGCCCGGGAGAAAATTCACAAGCAAATAATGGTGCTGGAGCAAGTGGCCAACGTAGTGTAGCGTGTCCAAGTAGAAGATGATGACCTTGTCTTCATTTTTCAACACATACCTGAGGAACGCCCTGAAGAAGAGAGTGAGGTTGTCGGTGACGACGTAGAACTGGTAGATCCTCGCGATAGCGGAGGGCGATAAGTGGATGAGCTTCGGGGACTGGGAGATGGAGGACTTGATCTGCGAGGTGAGCCAGTTGGCGAGAAGGAACTTGACGCCGACGCTGAACAGAAGGATTTCCGCGAGGAAGGCGTCGAAGTCGTGCGGGAAGTGGCCGGAGAGCAAGCCGTGCAAGACGTGGGACCTGGAGACTTCCATGCCGCGAGCGTAATTGGACGAGATCTTCTCGCCCTCGGGGGTCCACTTGGAGAGGATCAGGTAGTGCTGCTTGTTGTTCAAGACGGGCAAGTTGGCGAGCACGGATAGATGGAAGGAGATGTGCGGGTCGGTCTGGGTGGCGGTGCCGAGCTCGCTCTCGCGGGACGAGATGTAGAAGATGCCGCAGGCGATGATCTTGCGGAGGTAGGCGGAGATGGCGATGATCCGCAACAGGCAGAGCTCGTTGACCAAGACGGCGAGGCTGTGCATGCAGAGCGCGGCGCGGGGCACGCGGGCCAAGGCGAAGATGCTGTCGAGGAGCTCGCCCTCGAACTCGGCCTTGAGCGTGGCGCTGCCGCGGGCGGTCAAGGGCTGCAACACGCTCTTCTTGATGTAGTTGCACAAGACCAAGACGCGCTCCGCCAGCGGCCGCGAGCCGCGGCACGCGGAGGCGCCCCAGCGCACGGCGAGGCGCACGTGCGTGTGCCACCTGGCGGGCTCGGCGGCCGGCGGCGTCGGGCGGAGCGCCGCGGCGAGCGGGCCGCGCAAGTCCATGCGGTCGAGCAGGCCGATGAACGCGAGCGTGTCGTCGGGCGGGCGGCCACGCGGCGCCGCGCCACGGGGGCCCGTGGCGCTGTAGCGCATGTTCAACAGGAGGCTCTCGTTGCGGTAGTCCACGAGGCGGAACACGGCCTCGAGGCGGCGGCGCGCGGCGCCGGGCGGCGTGGTCTGCGCCAACACGCGAAAGAGCAGCGGGCCCACCAGCAGCCACGCGGCCGGCAAGATGAACGCGCTGGAACGCTGGCGGAACAAGCGCGCCACGCAGCCGGCCACCAGGCCGAGGATGCTGTCGCGGAGGGCGGCCGGCAACGCGCCGGGCAGCGCGCCGCCGCCCGGGCCCGCCGCGGCCGGCACGCGCTCCACCTCCACGTGCGTCCAGAGAAGCAGCTCCGCGTGCAGCCGCGCGAGCACGTCGTGGCGCACGAAATCGCGCCAGAACGTCTGCACGAGCACCAACGCCGTGAGGAGCACGCCGTAGTGGAGCGCCGGGCCGTCCGCCGCGGGCGCGGCCCGCACCTGGCGCGCCACGCACGCGAGCAAGCACGCGCGGTCCACCAAGCGCTCGACGTAGAGCGTGCGCACGAGGCGCAAGAGGTAGGCCAAGCGCAGGCGGCGCGGCCCCGGCAGCGGCGGCCCGCGCGACTCGCGGGCCACGTGGTCCGCCACCTGCTGCGTCCACTCGAGGAGCCCGCGGGCGTCGCGCGGGTCGCGCCTGCGGCGCAGCAGCAGCAGCTCCGCGCCCAACACGCACTTGACGCACCACACGGCGCGGGCCTCGGGCACCTGCCACGCACACAAGTGGTCGAGCAACAGGCGGTGGCGGAGGCCGTGCGGCACGCGGGCCGCCACGCGCGCGAGCGGCACGTCCGCGTCCGCCAAGTCGCGGAGCCACGCGTCGCGGCGCGGCGCCGTCATGGTCACGCGGGGCGGCGGGCGGGGCGCGTGGCTGGCGCCCGCGATCCGGTTGAGCGTGTCGTTGCGCACGCTGTACGCGCGGGCAAGCGTCCGCAGAAGCTCGCCGAGGAGCGCGGCCGCCGCGGCGTCCGGCGCGAGGAGCGTCTCGTGCACCAACGTGCGCGCGGACAAGGACTCGGCGGGCACCGCCGGCGGCTCCAGGTAGCCGTTGTGGAGGCACTCGGCGGCCGCGAGCCGCGCGGCGCCGGCCGGCGGGCCGGCCCAGGGCTGGTAGTCGGGGTACACGCGCGGGCCGGCGCCGTTGGCGAGCGCGTGCACGGGCTCCCGGGGGCGGTCCATGGAGTACCGGAGCAGCAAGAGCTGGTCCTTGGACGAGCGGGCCGCGGCGGCCAGGCGCCCGGGGCCGGCGAGGAGCGAGTTTCGGTTTTTGGGCCGCGACATGGGCGGTCCGGGCGGGGCAGGGGCAGGCGGGGCGCGCGGCGGGGCCTGGGATGGGTGGGGGCGGCAGAAAGAGCCGGGGTGAGTGTGGGTTTGTGGCGCTTAGAGGAGGAGTTGCGAGTTGAGAGTTGGGCGTTTAGCGCGCGCGCGGCCGGGGGCCTGGGGCCTAGGGCCTAGGGCCTGGCGCTGGCGCTGGGGCGGGGCCGGGGCCGGGGCCGGGCGCCTTTTTTTTTTTGGCGGCGCGCCCGGCTTCCAGGGCGGCGGGGCCAGGGCGGCGGGGCTGGGGGGATGTGCTCTGTTTGGGGCCCTGGGGGCATGCACACAATCTTGTGTAAGTTAATGGAGACGGGATATAAAATTAGAGAGTGGTTGGAGGCGTAGTTGATTTTTATGGGTCGGTGCTATTACTGTATGGTCATGATTACTCGGGTATTTAGTGTACTCTACTCTATCTTCGGGATATATTTACTGGGTACAGGATATTGCATTGGAGAGTGGTTGGGGAGGCGCACACAATTTCATGGTTGGACTATGGACTGTATGTCTATGGTATTATGACTTAGTTATTTAGTCTACTCTACTCTATCATCTGGATATATTTACTGGGTACAGGATATTGCATTGGAGAGTGGTTGGGGAGGCAAAATTCATTTCTATGGTTGGGCTATGGACTGTGTGTAGTTGGTGTGTTGTATGCCTATGGTCATGATTACTCTGTTATTAATCTACTCCACTCTATCTTCTGGGTATATTTACTGGGTACAGGATATTGCATTGGAATGTTGGTTGGAGAAGCGCACATAATTTCATGGTTGCGTACTATGGACTATATGCCTATGGTCATGATAACTCAGTTATTAATCTACTCCACTCTATATTATGTATGTATATATCGTTGCTTGAGGAGGCGTAATTGTTTTTTTGGTTGGGTACTTTTACTGTGTAGTCATGATAACTCAGGTACTTAGTCTACTCTACCCCATCTTATGGATACATTCGGTGGAGACGGATGCAGCATTGGTGAGTGTTTTCTGGGGAAGCACAATTATTTTATGGTTGCGTACTATGGACTGTATCCCTATGGTCATGATTACTCAGTTATTATTCTACTCCACTCTATCTTCTGGATGTAATCGGTGGAGACGGATACAGCATTGAAGAGTGTTGTTTGAGGAAGCGCAATTAATTTTATGGTTGGGGCTATGATTGTATGCATATGGTCATGATCACTCAGTTATTAATCTAGTACACTCTATCTTATAGATAATTTACTGAGTACAGGATACAACAAAGAGCGTTACTCGGGGAAGCGCAAATAATTATATGGTTGCGTACTGTGGACTGTATGCTTATGATTACGATTACAGCATCAAAGAGCGTTCCGTGGGGAAGTGTAACTTTCTGGCTGGGCACTATTACTGTATGCTTATGGTCATGATTTTTCAGGTGTTTAGTCTATTTACTCTATCTTATAGATATATTTACCAATTACAAAATACAACATCGAAGATGTTACTTCGGGAGCGTGATTGATTCTTTTGATTTGGGCTATGGACTGTGGTCATGATTACTGATTTATTTAATCTGGTCTACTCTGTCTCCTAGATATATTTACTGAGTACAGGATACAGCATTGAAGGGGAGGCGAAATTAATTTTGATGGCTGGGTACTATGAACGTATGCCAATGGTCATGAGTACTCAGTCATTCAATCTACTCTACTCTATCTTATGAATATAGTTGGTAGAGACGGAAACAGCATTGGAGAGTGTTTTTTGGGAAGCAGAATTGATTTTTATGGAGGGTGGGTACTTTTCACTATGATGACATGGCATGGTGGGTATGCCATGGTAGGTAAGGTATTGTATGGTATCATAGGTTATGGGCATAATTGAAATCTACTTCACTCCACTCTACTCTACTTCATCCCACTCCATTCCACTCTAGTTCTCCGGGGTCAAAATAATGTCATTTGTTAAAATAGTCATGTGTGATCTTCTGTATTTATTTAATAAAGACAGAATACAGCATTGAAGTGTGATACCCCGGGAAACATATTTTTTTTCCGGATGATTCGATTTAAAACTATGTTGTCTTGTATTGTGTTGTATGCTCATGGACATGATTATTGGGTTTTTGATCTACCCCACTTTACCCTACTCTACTTCATTTAGTTCGTGGGATTTACAATCTTGTGTATATTTGGTGGAGACGGATCCAGCATTGAAGGGAAGCGTATTTGATATTTATGGTTGGGTACTATGGATTCTGTATACAGTTGGTGTGCTGTATGCCTATGGTCATGATTACTTGGTTCTTAAACTTACTCTACTCTTTCTTATGTATATATACAATGAATACAGGATACAGCATTGGAGGGGAAGCGTAATTAACTTTTAGGGTTGAGTACTGTTGACTGTAAAATTATTGTATAGCGGCTGCATGGTATGGCATATGTTATAAGCATGATTATCATATGTTATGAGCATGATTATAGGTTTTGAATTCTACTCCACTCCACTCCACTTTATTCCACTCCACTTTAGCTCACCCACTATAATGTACTTCACTCCGCACTACCTCACTTCAGTCCACTTCAATCCACTCCATTTGTGCGGAAGATCATGTCATTTGGTAACATGGTGATATATAATCTTATTTATATATTTGATGGAGATGGGATGCAGCATTGAAAAGTGCTTGGGGAAGAGTTCTTAATTTTTATGTTGGTACAACTTACTATGCTGTCATATATTGTGTTGTATTCTTATGGATAATCTCCTCCAATCCACTCTACTTTACTTCATCACTGTGAAGCTCAGATCATGGCATCTAGTCAGATAGTTACGCATAATCTTCTGTATATATTAATACAGAACACAGCAGTATAGTCTGACGCAGACAAGATACACCATTACAGTCTGAAGAAAACAAGATTCAGTATATTTAGTTTTGAAATCCAATCTCTGATTTATTCCGCTGTCTCTCTCGAGAGTAAGATTGGGGCTTTTAGCTTAAATGGTTGAATTTACTTTTATGTATATATCTGATGGGTGTAGGAAACACCATTGAAGTGTGTTATTCTGACAAACACAATTATTCTTTCATGGTGATTGATAATATACACTATGATGGTATGGTATGGTATGGACATAAATAATAGGTCATGAAATCACGCTTAATACTCCACTCTTCTCTGCTTTACTCTACCTACTCCACTCTACTCTATATCTGCGGGGTCAAGATCGTGGCATCTGGCTGAAATGATAATATATACTCCTATGTGTATATCTTATGAGTCTAGGATTCAACAGTGAAGTCTTAATTAATCTTTATGGTGATCTGGTACTATTGGCTTTGTAAACAATCATTGTGTATTGTTGTGTTGTATTTGTACTGTCTGTTTAAGGACGTGAATATCATGTTTTGAAATCCAATCCAATCTACTCCACTCAACTCCACCCTGTCCAGGTTGAAATCATGACTTCTAATCAAGTTATTAACTTTAATTTTGTGTATATATCTGATGGGTCCAGGATGCAAAATTGAAGTCTCTTACTCGCGGAATCATAACAAATTCTTATGTGGATTTGATTACTATTAACTGTGTATACACTAATTTTGTTATGTCGTATAATTTTATGGTATTGCATGTTTATGGTATTGCATGTTTATGAACATAACTATTAAGTTTTGAGCTTCACCCCAGTCTACTCTACTCTAGTATACTCTGTTTATGTGGGGTTCAGATCATGGCATTTAGTCAGTGTGGTGATGTATCATTCTGTGTATATATTGGATGAAAATGGGATACACCATTGAAGCCTGATGAAGAGAGGATACACCATTGAAGTCTGAAGAATACAAGATATTGAAGTATATAACTCGGGGACACATGATTGAGCTTTTATGGTGATTAGTTACTATTCACAATTTTTACAATTTGTGCTTTGTTCTATGTTTTTGGACATGATTATTAAGTTTCGAATCTACTCTATCTTCTGTGCATATTTAATGAATACATAATACAGCGTCAAGTGTATCTAATGAGTACAAATTACGGCATTGAAGTGTGTTAGTCGGAAAACTTTTCTTTTTGTGATTGGTTACGATTATCTAAATATACAATTGTTGTGTTGTATTGGTACTTTATTCTATGGACATGGATATAAGATTTTGAAATCGACTCTGGTCTACTCTTCTCTCATGTATTCCACTCTACTCTTTTTTTCCATACTTCTCTAAAATACTGTTCTGCACTCCACCTTGATTTATAGTCATTATAGTTATAGATCTTGATCTGAAGACTAACCTGGGGCTGATCTCAACTTTGGTTGAAAGTCACAACTCAAGCTAAGGCTTACTAAATTACACTGAATAGACCTTGGTATCACATCGCCTTGAAATAATATTTTGTTTGGTGATGACCTCCTTTGTGACAATACTTTTAATATTATTTTACTGTCTTGATTGGCTTTCTTGGTAGTTTGTGTGTTTCTTCGTTTTTTTTTGCTTTTCTGTCTTTGCTCTTTTGTTTTTGCTACTCGTCTCTTGTACTTTTAATAATTTGTACTTTCCATACTAATTTATTGGATATTTATTTTTTTGATTTCTTTTAAATTTATTTTTTTGTTTCTATCCTTCTCATGTGAACTGCTTTTTTGTTGCTTGATTTGGTTGTCTTGTTCCAGCACGGTACATGATGGTCAGTGGCTGAGTGTTTGGGTGTCGCTGGGCCCGTGGGGCGATGACACTTGACTACTCAACGGACCTCGCTGCTTACATGATTCATCAAGCCAGGGGTCACGATAGTGCTGGATGACCAGATAGAGTGCTAGAACTGGGGACTGGCCCTAATCGCTTCATAAATGTACTTCAAGTATTGATCGGGGGATATGTTTTGTAACTCATTACTTCACATCTGTCTCTACAATGAAGGCAGCTGTAATAAAGGATGGTCTCAAGTTTTGTTGGTACAGGTCTTATTGGTATAGGATATGTTAGTAGAGGCAAACTCAGACGTTATTTAAGTCCAGATCTAGAATATAGCAAAGTAGAAGCCCAGGCACAGAAACTCAAGAGCTATCAAAGATCATACACCAAGTTTCCGAAAAAGTCAAGTTTTTATGTTTATTAGCGCAAATAATTTTGTTACAGATCAATAGCTCTATGAGATCTATGGCCAACAGAAAAATTAATCTTCCGGAAAATTAAGAGAAGCGTGACCTTTTTGACTAGAGTCACAATCTTCGATTGTACAGAGGCCGCAGGACTCTTCATGCCTTACCCTTGTTTTCTATCATTCCGTTTGAAAGCCCTCTAAAAATTCTGCTATTGGTATTATGCATGATACGAGCCATTCTTTTGAGTTCAATAACCCACAGCTTGACTATGGCTCTATCATCCGGAAGATGAGGTCATACATTATGATCCAGCCGCAATCTGGTTTCTTCTAACCATCAAAAGTGGAGATCCTATGAGAAAACATCTGGAAGTTAAAAATAATGAGTTCTTAAGTTAGGTGAACTTTCCATTAGTTTTCAAGACAGAGTCTCCATGCATAATATTAACTGCTGTGAGACCAGGACTCGTGCGACCGGAAAGAATTATACTTTGCAACGCACCGCATATGAACAGAGGATCATCAAATGATTTCGAAGGCAATTGGGGTCAAGATAGCTGCTGAGAACACAAATGTGCAACCCAATTCCTTCCTTCTCGTGCGTCAAATCATGCCACTCATACATCGCAACTAGCCGTGGCTCGGGCTGGTAAACTCTTTATGCTGGCTACAGAAGAAAGTGGTAAAAAAGCAGGGGAATATTATCTCATATTGCAAATTCTATACCAGTTACACCTGAGCCCTTCAGATTCTCTGGTAGATTTAGTTAGCTGCTGTTGAGGCTGCTGGCACTGGACTATCGCCGCGTCACATTTCCAGGATCCGCCAGGGTCAGCTGGCTACACAGGCTAATGACATGCCTAAATAAAATGACGTATTTCTTTGAATTTCATGTACTTACAAGCTATTTTCGTAGTTGAATCAGCTTCTATCGGCCCTGCCGAGCCTGGTGCGACTGGGGCCTGGCCTCGATACTTTGGGACCCATTCTTACGACGCAAGCCAGGACGAGCCATGTCCAATTGGCCCAGTTTGATCTTTAGACCTCCAAATGCCTTGAAGCTGCGTGAGTCGTAAAACTAGATGTTCTTTATTTGATCAATATTGGCTGCTTTTGCTGGCCCCACTCCATACTCTCTAGAAACAGGCCATAACAGGGACACTGGGGCAACTGGCTATAAATTGGGCTATGGGCCGGTAAGGAAAGAGCCCCTAATGCACCACCATGTCCAAGAACCATTGAACGTGAAAAATGAGAATCAACTATAAGCCAAAAACTGATTGTCGCCGTAAGTGCATGTTTGTATATTTATTGTGAGTTTTGTCGATCAGGCCGAGTATTTCATGACACTCTAGAAAATTAGAAATGTTTGCGAGTAATATAGTCTATTGAATCATATTTTTTTGGTTTTAAAAGCTGCTGTGCTTCGACGACGCGGCACCCGACCTATGATTCAGAAGGAGGTTGTTTCACAAAGAACTAGATTTATGATAGAGTACTCACAACAACATAAAGGAATGTTTGTATACCAAGATACGTGAAATCTTGGACTAAGTGCTGTCAGCCACATTCAGAACGGCACGACTCTGCTTCCTTTTAGGAATTACCCGGCATATTCCGAGCAGTGGCTCATCAACTCATTCTGGGGAAAAAGGAATCAAGAATTCTTTAGGTACCTGAAATAATTGGGAAATATAAATGAGTGAGTTTTAAACCAAACAAGGCGAGTTGTATAGTCTGCGTCTGCCGAGCCTGGTGAGACCGAGATATCGTCCTAATACACCTTTTGATAAACATTGCCCAAAGAGGATGTTTGCATAGGTATCTAAGAAAACAATAATATGTGGGTCGAGTAATTCTACTTGCAAGTACATATATGTCAAGTAGTTCTGTACACAATATCAAACTACTTAGGTAGTATAACTAGTTGCTGTGAATGTCCTATAAATTATGATGTGATTTGACGTCACAGTTTAGTACACCCGGTACATCTAAAGCAAATTACAACAAAAGATAATCAAACCATGTGGTTTGAACTCTCAAATATGGGCCGTCAGCTACTGCGACATTGTCTGTAGGAGAGGTGGGCATGACTTGACTATATGATTATCCCTCCCTAGGTAATTTCGAAGTCTGAAGACTCAGCTACTTTGCTTCGGTTCTTGAATCTTTAAAATTGTGCGGGAGTGCTTTTTGTTTTCTGCACAATGCTGCCCTTATTCAAATTAGCTGCTTAGGACAGGCTGATGATTCTTCACTTTTGGAAATATCCTCCCAAAAATCCCGGAAACGTTTGTTTAACCCGGTTTACGAGAAATCAGAATCTAAAACGAGAGCACGAAAAAGCCAAATTAGCTTCGTCTGAACGCTAGGTAATTAAAGCATTGCACCGATTTCATTGAGTCTAGAGGGCCTGGTGAAACCATATCGCCATCACCCTCCTAAAGCATGCAAAGAAAATAGGAAGCTTGTCTCAAACGACAAATGATTCTCTCAGACTTTGACGAAAATAAAAGTACGGGAGCCAGTAAAGGCTGTCTAAGCAACTAGTCGTCCACTCTAGTTCAAATCTACTTTGGGCCCAAGCTTAAATTTCTACGGAAATATAATACACGGTTGCAAGATAAGTATCTATAGTCTAATCATTTATAAATTAAAAATCATTAAGAATACATTTTGAAGCGAAGAAACTACATTATTGATTGGCAGATTTCCTCTTTTAGTCCAGCGTCGCTGCAAATGTAAAAAGATCTGACATTTTTCTTCTCAGGAATTTCGGTAGATGGCTTTTTTCAGGATGAAATTGAAATCTGATTTCCCGACTAAACTCGATTAAAATTTGAACCTTCTTAAACAAACTGATGGCCAGTTCGTTCGATCACTTCAAAGCCTTTTACAATTCAATTTCGTGTAGATACAGTTGTATGCAGAGATTCGTATAATTATATCTTTAAAAGCACAACTCGAGCTTAAGATCTATAATCTCTATATCTGTATCTCCTGCGTAGTCTCTGTGGCACCATAAATGAAGATTTTGGCCTCACTACCAGTCGTCGTCGTCATCATTATCATCACTATAATCAGTGGTGGCACCTTTTCTCTTCATCAAGGCATCCGCCAAGGACCCAGCCAATGTCACTTCCTCGGTCTTCTTTGCCTTGAGCGCGTCCGCAAGCCCGTTGCCTAATCCACCACTGGACTGTGAAGCAGAGCCTGGAGCCGGCTTACTTTGACTGTGTGCTGGAGGGGGCGGAGGTGGAGGTGTGGATTTGGCACCACCAAAAAGCTCTGCAGGCGGCTCAATCTCTTTCATGTAATCAAGAGGGGACCAGCCTTCTCTGGTCTCCTTTAGGTCTTTTACGAGACCCCACTTGCCATTAACACTGACAACATACACCACCTCGTCCTTGACGAGAGGAACAGATCCAGCAACAGAACCATCATAGTCGTAAATAACTTTATACGTAGGATGCTTCGGCTTCGAAACTGCCAAAGATGGGGGCGGAGGAGGTGGTGGAGCGACCTTTCTCACAGGTGGTTTTGGAGCTGGCCCCTTTTGAGCAGGTCTTGGTGGAGGAGCGACTCGCTGTGCTGTAGCTGGCTGAGCACTTGGATGTGGCTGTGGCCTCTGAGGCGCAACAGGAGTTGGTCTAGACTGTGCTTGTGACTGTGCTTGAGATTGAGGTTGCGATTGAGGTTGGGGTCTCAGCGGAGCCAAAGGCGCTGGTCTGGTCTGAGTGACAGCTGGGGTAGCCACGGCAGTGTATGATTGAGTTGAGGGCTGGGGAGGCACATAAGCTTGATGGGCACCAGGATTTCTGGTGACGGGCGTAGGCGCATTGTATCCACTGCCATTGCTTCTTCGAATTCCTCTGTTATAATACTTGCTGTAATCAACAGTGGTAGAGGCACCCCGCGGTCTCTTCGGGTTCTTGCTGTTGGGGTTCAATCCCTGCTGTACGGTGACAGTTCCAGATTTGTAGATGTCTCCATGTAAAGGAGCAGCCCCATGCTGGAACTTGATCACGTGGAATTTCCCTGGCTTCTTTTGGTATTGCACCGTTGTGTCTATTTTCACTGTGATTCCCCTATTGATCTTCTTAAACTGCGTCACCAATTCAGTCTTGAAGTCCAAATTAATGAAAATGTCTGGTGTTGACGGATTTGGAGAGTGCAAAGAAATTGCAAGCCAGTTATCTTGGAATGTCGATAGGTTGAGACTGTTGATTCCACTGACTGGAATGGAGAATTCTTTTTGGAGATGGAGTCTGTTCTCAACTAAAGACTCGGCAATAACAAAGAAATTTGAGCGCGTGAGAATGAAGATACGCGAAAGACGCTTGGAAGATCTGCCAAACTTCGACAAGAGAATTTCGCCTTTTGCCGAAAACGCAACGGGCTCAGATATACTGGTTTGACTGACAATGAATCTGCCGTATCCAGAAGAGTCATTGCAGCCAAGATAATCACCCATATATGATCTGGACCCAAGAATCGAGAATCTTCTTCTCTCTTTTCTGCCTTGCAAAATAGCAGTGCCTTCATCACGAAGCTGCTCAAATTTATTACCGTGTTTCTTAGTCCTCCAGGCATTTTGAATGACTCTTGCTGCATCTTCCTTCTTCTTAAGATAACGTCTCCAGGCACGCTGGATACGGGCGGCCATATTGTGCCAGTACTTATCCCTCATATCTTCCAAAGCAAAAAGGGTTTCAGGAGTCTTGATAAAGACTTTGGTCGTTCCCATTTGGTACTCAGAAGTAGGAATGTGACAACTACGCAAGATCTCTTTCACTGCAGTTATGTCTTCACCTTGCCAAATGTAATCACCAGCGTAGCCAGTAGCTGGAGACAATAGGTAAAACCTCTGAACAAACTTGTCGAACGTCGTGCGGTAGGCAAATCCAGCTCTCCTGATACGCACGTTTTCCTTCAACCCCAAATACTTGATTTGGTGCAATACTTGCTGGTTTTCATACTCCTTGGGCCTTTTGGTCTGGTTCGGCTTGATAGTACGGATGTAGGAAGGTTGGCACTGAGATAACGTGTCTACCAAAATGTTTGCACTCTTTTTGATTTTGTCGGAGGCAGTTTCCGGTCTTTTTTTCGAATCCGTAAGCGCAGACAAGAGGTCTGGGGGGAACAAACTCTGAGTCACGAAGGTGTTGGTGGAGGTTGACAAGAGCTCAAGCAAGTCGCGCAACATACTGTCCTTGTTTTTGTCCGTCATTCCGGCAACCTCGTAAGTCACGTCGCCCGCATAGTGCTTGATGATGAATTTGCCCCTGCGGTCCTCGAAATGGCGGTTGTTTGCGCCCACCATACTCAATCTTTGGGCAAAAACCTGGTCTGCGGCATCGGAGTCTGCGTGGGCTGTCTTGATGGAGTCGTTCAACGCAGCGAACAAGCCAGGTTGGGGCCGCGTGGCCTCTATGAGGTCACAAACAACCTTGTTGTTGAAGTAGTCGATAGGGGTCCACTGGATCTGCTCCTGGACATACTCGTCCTGTTCGGCCTTCAACGTCAACTGGATGAAGATCTGCTGCAACTTCTCATTGACATAGTTGATGCAGATCTGCTCGAAGGAGTTCTGCTCGAAGATCTCAAAGCCATAGATGTCCAAAATCCCAATGGATTTCTTGGCGTAGTCCTGGGCCTCGTCTTTCAAGGAGACATTCACCCTGTCGACAATCCACTCAAACAAGTTGTTGTAGATCCCCTTTGCCAACGCGTCACGCACGGAGGTCGCCTGCACGATGTTCAATGGCACGTGGTACGTGGAGCCCCGCCTCATTCCGTGAGAGGTCTCGATGATGCGCTCGATGATCGATTTCTTCAAGATCTCCGCGTTGACCTCCAACAAGTACGCCACGAAATTGGTGACGCCCTCGTCGCGGATGGCGGCGTTGCCGCTCTCGTCCTCCACGAAGGATATGTTGCCGATCCAGAGAATCGCGGCAAGCATGCGGAAAATGTTGTCCTGTTCCACCTGCGCCAAGCCAATCACGTTCATGGCGTTCAAGGTCTCCTGGAAGTCCTTGGCGTCGTCAATGCCATCGGCATTGATGCACTTTGCTGCGGACGTGTAGATGTAAGTTTGCGGGCCCTGCACACCGAACGCCTGCTGGTACTGTGGCGGGCAGTGCTTGGTGAACTGGTAGAAAATGTGGAAGTTGCGCTCGTTGGAGATCTGCTGCACCACGCGCTGCTTCTCCAACAAGTAGTTGGTGATGTGCGCCGCACTGGGCTGGTTGGCCGCGTTGAAGTAGATTTCGAGGTACTTGCCGTGGCGTGACGAGTTGTTGTTTCTGAGCGTCTTTGCGCAGCCGAAGGACTCCAAGAGCGGGTTGGTGGCGAGCACCATGTCCTTGATTTTCGAGATCCCGCTCGAGCCGGAAGCCGCCGCCTGATCGTCCACCGAGACGTTGGCTATGTATTGCATGATCTGCTTGGCGGCCTCGGTTTTGCCCGCGCCGGACTCGCCGGAAATGATCACGCACTGGTTCTCGCCGTACGACTTCAAGTGGTAGTACATGGTCTCGGCTATGGCGTACACGTGGGGCGGCACCTCCAATCTGTTCTTGCCCTTGTATAGGCTGAGCGTCTGGGGCGTGTAGATGCCCAAATCCTGGAACGGGTTGACGGAAATCAACACGTGACCGATGTACGTGTAGATGGACCCGTTCATGAACCGCTTGTGCAAGTTGTCGTTGATGGATTCGTCGGAAATGGTGGACAAGAGCGTCAAGTCCGAGACGCCCACCTCTTTCTTTTTGGTGAGGTCAAACTCGGCCTTTTTGATGCCGGATTTCGCAGGCACGGCCTGCTGCTTGGCCTTGGTGCGGCCGCCTCTTTTCACAATGGCCATGGTCTGGGGGAGTGAGCAGGGGGCGAGTTGGGTGTTTTGATTAGCGGAGTGTCCGGCTAATCTATAGGTGCTTGGGGCCGGGCCAGGAACCGGCAGTGGCGCGCGGGCTGGTCGTGCGCGGGCCAAAAGGCGGAGCAGGGCAGCGTGACTCGGGGCCTGGCGCGGATGCTTGGGGCTGGTTCTGGGAGGTCCACGGGAGGATGGAGAAAAGCACGAGGCCGTTTTCTGGAGCGGGTGGATTTCTTAGACTAGTGTTTTTTTTTGTCAAGCTGGTGGTTTTTTAGAAGCTGGTGGTTTTTTTGAAGCTTATTGTTTTTCAGAAGCTGGTGGTTTTTTTGAAGCTGGTGGTTTTTTTGAAGCTTATTGTTTTTCAGAAGCTGGTGGTTTTTTTGAAGCTTATTGTTTTTTTGAAGCTTATTGTTTTTCAGAAGCTGGTGGTTTTTTTGAAGCTTATTGTTTTTTTGAAGCTGGTGGGTATTTCTGTGGTGTTTTTGACATGGCTCTTTAGACCGGCCTTTTTATCGTTCTCTGTTTATTACCACTGCGCTCTTATTGAGAATAAATGCTGCGAACATTAGGGATGGTGATTACAGGCCAGTTCAGTTGCCGTACATTCCTTTTGCATGGACAAAAAACACATGTCAACCATCGTGCACATATCTTAATCAGTCTACTTATTTCCTCTGTTTCTGAAAATTCGCAAAAAGGTGTCTTCGGTGGCTGCTGTGCCTATCGCAGGCATGTCCTGGAAGCATCTGCCTATTTTCGCTCTGCCACCCGCGCCTGCCTGAGCGATGAATACTAGGCAGTGCGCATGTTCAGTAGACATAGTTCAAACCTCACCGGGCCAGATTTCTCGCCGAAATCTCGGAGTATGCCGCGATTGAGTTCACTCGTGTCTGATGGCCTCTTCGATCTCTCTGAGCCATGGACGATAAAAAGGTAAAAAAAAGTGATACGTCAGATTCTGGCGGGGCTTGTGCTGTAGGCTCAGTATACTGAAAAGCACCTCGAAAGCCTTTCGCCCACTGCCTCGAACACATCGAAAAAGTGTAGCCCAGCTGCGAATTCCCAACGTCGCCGGTTTGGCTGCATCGGCTGGTCCAAAACAAAGCCTTCAAGATTCATCGGACACACTGTGTATTAGCCGTAGACGTAGCCTATACAACCATTCTTGTAGCGTCGAACAATGTACTTTGCCCCTCGGCCTGTCCCGAGTTTCTTTCCACTGAGAAAATCAAGCCCACAGAATCGTTCCTGGACAGCCCATCTCTCCAAAAGAGGCCCTTTCGGTCACTTCCTCTACGAAGACCAGATCCTCACCATCTTGTCCTTTCCACCGGATGCCACCTTCTTGCCGTCCATGCTCCAGTCCACCGCATACACCTCGTCGGCGTGGCCTGGCAAGTCCACGTTGAGCTTTCTGGTCCGCACGTCCCACACTTTCAAAGTGGTGTCTTTCGAACAGCTCACCAACAATCTGCTGTCTGACGACCAGGCGGTCTGGTACACTGGGGCGACGTGGCCGCGGAACGTGCCAATAAAAGTGCCCTTCAAACCGTCCCAGATTTTGATGGAGTTATCGAAAGAAGCGGACACAATGTAGCGGCCGTCCGGCGAGAACAGCACGTGGTTCACGAGCTTCTGGTGGCCCGTCATCCGGCACACCGGTTTCGATGACTTCAACGGTTCCCACAAATACATGGTGAAATCGTCACTGGCCGTCACGAGGCGCTCGCTGATCCGGCCCCCAAGCTTGGCAACCTTCTCGTACTGCTCAAGTGCTTTCTTGCGCAACTCCTTGGCGTCGCTCTTCGTGCTCTTCTTGGACGACGTGTGGTCAAAGCCGCCTTTTCTCAACACATGGTCCGTCGAGATTGACAAGTGGTTCACCCAGTGCGCGTGGCTCTTGAGAGTCTGGATACATTTGCCTCCAGCAGCGATGTCCCAGGCCTTGATCGACTTGTCGTGCGACGCACTGTACAAAATATCCGAGCCGGACCACTTGACGCACGACACCGCGTTGGTATGCCCGGCCATGGTGTAGAGACACGTTCTGCGCGTGGTGTCCCAGATCTTGACGGTCCCGTCCTTGGAGCCAGAGCCTAGACGGGGCGTCTCGCTATCCTTCACAAGGTGCAAGGGCTCCCACGTCAAGCTGGAAATCCACTTTGTGTGGCCCACCAAGGGCTGTCCCAACAGGGCACCCGTCGTAGCATCCCACAAGCGGATGGTGTTGTCCATGGACCCGGTGGCAAGCATGGTTCCACAAGGCGAATACGATACACACAACACCCAGTTGGTGTGGCCCGTGAGCGTTTTGAAAGGAGTTTGCGTGTTGCAGTCCCAGATACGGGCAGTCGAGTCCCCGGCTCCGGTGCACATTCTGCCGGAGTCGTTGGGCGCAAACTGAGAGCACAAAATGGTCGACGAGTGGCCAGCAATGGCCGTATTTGACCGCGTCACAGCCTTGACTTTGAAGACTGCTCGCGGCGTGTACACGATGGTCAAGAAGTCCTCCGTGGTCTTGATTCCGGGCTTCAAAATCGACGTGTAAAGATTATCTTGGATGTCCACGAGCAGCGCATCGGCCTGCCCGTCTTTTTGGTCAAGAAGAGAAAACGAGTATGGAACAGGGTCGTCTTTTTCGCCATTGAGCTGGTTCAAGAGCTCTTCCAACTGCTTTTCGGTGATGCCTCCAGGCACCCGGATCGAGCCTCCCACAGACTCTCCGGAATCTGCTGCCTGGAACTTTATTAGCACATTCGGGATGTCTTCAGGAACGAGGTTGACCTCGCGCACTTGCTGTGCTTCCTTCTTTTGTTTTTTGGATGGCGGTGGGATGACAGTGGCCATGTTTAGGATGTGAACGTTAGAAAAGATGCTTCTCGTACGCTTCGAATTTTGGAAATTATCACCCAGATGCTCATCGCCGGGTGTGTGTGCAGGACAACGTACAGGGTCCGAGTCTTGAAGGTGCGAGTATCATGGTCTTGTTCCGATTTGTTTTTGGGAGCATTTGTAGAAATTGCGCTGTCGGACTCTTCGTCGCTTTTCAATTGTTAGTTCTGTTCAGAAAAATGAAGCAAGTGGCGCTGTCTACCCAAAAGCGTGCGCGATTCAAAACATGCTTCAGCTTGTAGATGCCTCGCGTTCCATCTGCCTCCCCTGCGTTCATGTAATTTGGTCTAATTTCTGGTCTCCATCCGGCCTCTCCGCTTTCATATGTTTTGTTTTTCTGATAATGGATCTCCGATCTTGTTAAAGGCAATCCTTTTTTTTTGATTTCACTACAGGCGGTTTGCCCGTATTCCCGAAATATCTGCGTGCCATACAATCACTTCGCAAACAAATAATGCATGATATAGTGAAACTTAGTTGTTAGTAACAATCGCTTCACAGCCAATAAATAATGCATAATATAGTGAAACTTAGTAGTTAGTAACAATCGCCTCACAGCCAATAAATAATGCATGTTATGGTGAACTCAGTAGTTAGCAGCAATCAAACCCAGCTCCTCGTGATGAAATGAAAAATGCAACACCAGTTCAGTGCTCCTGCTCACGAGTGGCGAACGAGCCACTCGGCGTCGCTGTTTTCCAAGTCTTCAAGGAGGGTCCCCGTCAGCTCGACGTCAGAGCCGTCAATAAACAGGTGTTCGTTTTCGTCCACAATAACAAGTTCTGGAATAGCATTGCTCGTCCTATCGTTAATACCAGTTCTCAGCTCGGTGCTGCCTGTTTTTTGTCTTATTTTGTCTTCGGACTCACAAGCCAATTTGTTTTTTTCAAAACCTTCAACACCATCATCTCCACTGCTTGTGCTAAGACGCTCACATTCCCCCTCGTGTCCACAGTCACTTTCGTATCCACTTTCGTCTTCACTCTCAGATTCGTCCAGTTCACCGCCAGTGTCTTCTGCCTCGCTGGCGGTTTCTTCGCCGCTTTCCTCGGGGTGCTCGGGCGGACCCCCACTCATGAGCAGGTCGAGTCTTTGGTCACCAAAAACGGCCCCAAAATTAGTTGGTGATGAAGGAATGGACAACTTGCGTATCTTGCGTCTTGGACACTCAGCGCCTGAGTCTGATAACTGCTCAGTATCGCAAACAGCTTCTGACTCCCTCGCAGGGAGCTGTGTGGAGGTGATGGAGTTCTGGATAAGCAATGCAAGTGCATCCTCTTCCTTCTCGGGTCCCAGGAGATCGATCAACCACGAGCTATCCATGTCCTCTTGGTCAAAAAACATTGGATGCTTGCTATGGTGAAAGTACACCGGGTCGTTGATGTTATTGACTCCGTTTAAATAAGACACCTTCACCACCGATACAAAGAAGCGATGCAGATCTCCAAGCTGTTTGTGCTGTCTTGCAAAATACGGACTTTTGTCGAACCAGTCGTTGTAGAAGACCCATCTCGCGGTGATTTTGCTTTCGGCCAAATTGGGTTTCTCAGAGGAGGAGGGGCCTAGCGTCACCGGCTGAAGCACTTGTCTGGACGAGTCCTTGCTATGAAACGAGGTGTTTTGAGAAGTCGGCCCTTGGGAGATCGGGATTTGGGAGCTTTGAGGCGACGTGTCGGAAGACGGATTGGACGCCGCGTCTTTCCGCAACATCGGTAAGAACTTTGGCTCCAAGTGCCCCGCAAGCAAAACGACAGCGGAGAACTTGAAGGCAAAATCAGACATCATCAGGATAAGGCCATTCAAGTGGTTCTGGGCCTTTGTATATGGATTCTCACGTGCTATCAACGGCACTTGGGGCAACGCAATGGCATCAAGGCCCTCTTCCATGGCTTTGGGCATGTGCTCAAGAAAACACCGGTTTTTATCGATCTGGTGCTTAAGAAGCAATTCCTCGTGCGTGGCCGAGATCTGGAGGCGGTAGAACTCGATGGTTTCATGGAAGTTTGTCACAGCCACAAGCACAGAGCCAGGCTCGACTTCCTGCAACGGCATGAACGCAAAAAACGCGTACAACTGGGCAAACGTCGGCACATGGTACGACACGAGGCGGCCCTGGTCCACCCATGCGGCATCAAACGACGGGTGCTGTTCCAAAATCAGCCACGGAAACGCGTTCAACGTCTCAAGAACCACCACCTTCAGCTCTGGCGACAGTAGAAGATGGGACGCTACAAGACTACATAGAACCGCGGAAAAAGCTGAGTTAGCGGGCACACTTTGCAAGTCCAAAAGCGCGTCGCTCTGGAGCCTGAGCATCAGATCTAGCGTCGGCACCCCGGTCGAAAGATGGCTCCAGAAAGGCTTCTGGGTGCTGATATCGAAAAGCGAGACCATGTCAGAACAGCATTTGTGGGCAATTGCGATTTGGTTTGGAGGGCGATTCTGGAAAATGGCCTAATTTCAGTGGCTAGTGATGGTGCGCCTGGCTCCAGAGTCTGAATAGGGCCGTCGCGCTTTTTGCCACAAGCCTTCACTTCCTTGCTGACATTCTTCGTTTTCCCGAGAATGAAGTGGAGAAATTCGTGATGATGTGTTCATGGAGCATTTTTTTGTGTTTCTAATTTTTCTTATAAAAGTGGTCTTTTAGTTCTGGAATTGAGCATTGGGCCGCTTTCAAGAGACTGATGAACGAGATTGGTTATGGGCACATCGGAGACAGGTGACAGTGAAGCGACAAAAAACGGTGGCTTTGACTTGTCGTTGGGTTCTTGTTGATTTTACTATACAAAGATTCTCATCTCTCCACTATTTTTGACATTTGGGACCAGCCGAGAAATCATTTTATTGATGTGCTCCTGGGAACAGCTTGTTCCCAAATTATTTTTTTGCTCATATTTCCTGACAACGGGTTAGCATTTGAAATAGACAAAGAATCTCGAGTTTTGAATGTCACCGAGACACGTAGTTAAACGTGGCGAGATTTGGAGTTTATGTCTACCCAGCTTTGAAGAAGAAGCTTCAGCCTCTGTCACTGCGTTACAGCGTAAGGAAGCAGCTTGACGAATGGATTCGGATATCAATCAACAGCTGCCCAATTCTTGCGTTTTTGCAGGAACGTTGAGCTTCATTCATGACTTTAGCTTATGCCACTGGGCTTATTATTCTTGAGCATTGCACTGCATTGATTCTAACATGCGAGGCAAACCACTTCATCCTCTGCGCTATAAATATCATCTCGGTGCCTGCGGGAATCAGTTTAGTTTTTCTCCCAACAAAAGACGATTTTCGATAGGTCTGCATCAGCAGTATCGACGCGTTGGTTCTGGGCGCACTAATATTACAGGTTATTATGAGCCGAGCTTGCGAACAGAGGCAGCGAGAAGATCAAGAAAACGAATTGGAAGCTGCTCCTTCATCTAATTGTACCATTGGGTAGGGTCCAGAACCACATCTACAAATCTCGCGGATTTCATCAGTCAGATATCTTGCACCTTTTTAGAAAGGCCCTCTCACGAGTTCCAGTGGATACATTGCGAGATTACCACTACATATCTGGAGTGCAAAGATACATTCCCTGGGGTATATTTATTTTCATGTTCTGCACCTACCAATGGCGTCCTAAACAAACACGCCTCTTGTGATAAGATAATCGGTATCTGCGTCAGCTGTTGATATGCAGATGTACATTCTGTCCCAGCTGTGAATACAGAAACCAACCACGGCAGTATATGCACTATGAATCCCGGATATTCCAGGAACTATGGAGCCAGTATTTTAGCCCTGTTTAAGAAGTGTGTTCACGTCCGAAAACTAAAAGCGGGCTTCTCCCGAATGGCCTAGGACAGCAGACCAGAACCTCATTTCACAATGGTATTTCAGCCTGCAGTCCAAATCAGAGATACGCATACAAATTTGGCGATGGTAGAGGTTTATAGCTCATGTCGATCATAAGGCTCCAGAGACTTCCAAAGTACGCGTGGGCGAAGTGCGGTCATATGAATCAAGTAGTTACTAACCGGTTGATTTTCTGGAGCCTTCTTTTGATACACTCCAGGTTTTGGCTTTCCTCTCTTTACATATTCGAGCAAGTCGTCTACTATGCGCGTCAGCTCTTCTCGGACACGCCATTCAACTTCTAGTTACCGACTCAGTCTGCAGAGCTCTCGCCGTTATTCCAGCGCTAAAGCGAGTGCAAGCAACAGAAAAATCAAAAACGAAAGGAACAAAAACGAAAGGAACAAAACGAAAAAAAAGAAAAAAAAAACACTGTAATCTCACAAGTCTGTCTTTGACGTTTTCCATGCGAGCAGCGAACCACGGTAGAGCCAGCCAAGCACAGCTGTACTCCACTCAAAGCGCCCAGACCCAAAACCTAGAAATACATTTGGAATTCCTCAAGCCCCGCAGAACCGGGTGTCATTTCACCAATCCTTCCTAGCCTCGCCGGAACCTCCGCTATATGCACACCAGGCCTGAGTCAATTCGCATGGTGCCCCCGGCCCCTTCTTCAAGACGCGTAAAGTCCTAGAGCCAAATCACCAATCCACGGCCGATCGAAGAAGCTCCATTTTGGCGCCAAGATTCGGCCAGCCTTCACTTTGCCTTTTCGCCTGCTGCAGCCCGGGACCTAGCACCAGCAACAGCCCGCCCCACACCCGTACATCCGGCGCGTCGCTGGCTCTCACTGCTAAACCCACCAAGCGCCATAGAGTAAAACAGACCCCCCACCAGACACTCCGTTCAGCTCCCGAGCGGGTATTTCTGTCACTTTTCCGGAGTCGTACTTGCTGGCCAACTCAAAACTGCCGCCCCGGGTCTGCAGATAGACGACACGTGCCCTCGCACCACGCGTTTCCTAGGTCCCCACCAGGCCCCGTCCATCGTTTGGAAGGCCCCCGAAACCCGCCCTTTCCCCCGGATTCCCGGCCCTGGCATCGGCCCTGTGTCTTGTGGGCGCCCGCAGCTCCTAGAAACACCGCTTTTTTCCGGAAAAAAGCAGCTCCACGGTGGCTTTGCGACACCCCCACCCGGCCATCCTGAGCCTCCTCAACGGCCAGCCTTATTTCAGCCGCCGGCACGCTTTTTGTGCCCGAAACAACCCCACACTCCATGCACAGCTACAGCTCCCTGAAGGAGCACCCCGCGCCCGCGGGCCGCCCCGCCATGCCCCCGCTGCTCTCGGCCACGTCCAGCCGACGGCCCACTCTCAGCAGAACACAGTCTGTCCAGGCTGTCATGAGCCAGAACGACACGGCCATGCACAAAGGCTCGCTGGCCAGCGGCAGCAGCGGCCCGCCGGCCGCCGGGTCCGGCTCCGCGGGCGGCGGGGCGTCGGAATCGCGCCGCAACAGTGGCAAACAGAGGTCGCTCAGCCAGGTTTTGGCGTCCAACCTCCTCAACACCAACCAGTACTTGGCGCAGGAAAAGGCGTACCTCAAGAGAATACGAAACCAGTGGGGCGATGACTACTACACTAAGGGCATCAGCGGGCTCGGTTCCGGCGACGCGAAGGACCACGAGCTCGGCAAAAACAGCTTCGGCAATATCAACGACGACGACGACGACGACGACTTGTCCTCGTACTGCAACTCGGACATTCTCCTGAACTTGGACGACGACAAGTTCCAGTTCGACTCCAGCCTCGCGTTCGACATCATGCGCAACAGCAACTCCAAGCTCAGTTTCGACGACGACTTGAAGACCATCAGCCGGGACAACGTGCAGGACCCGGCCGTGGTGGAGCGGCTCGAGTGGCAGTCCATGCTTCTCTCCGTGCTCACGGGCGACGTCGTGCGCTCGGAGAAAACCAAGATCATTGACACGGTCAACCCGGCCGAGGGCCTGGAGCATTTCTTGCGCCTGCGCTATCGCGAAAACCTCTGGTTCGGCATCCGCGCCAAGATCTTCGGCCGGTCCGTGGACGACCAGAAGAAAATCACGCTCTACCGCCGGAACCACGTCGACCTGCTCATCGACGAGGTGCTCAACTACGAGATATCCTACGCTCCCGAGGCCCGGCTGCCGCGCGAGCAGATTGTCGATATCCTCGACCGCTACGAGCGTGCCTGCGAGTTGTGGCGAGCGCTTGAGGACATGAAGCACGACAAGCCCACGTGCCGAGACGACGCCTTCCAGGACCGCATCGATGCGCTCACCGCGTGGCTCTCCATAAGCGACGCCATCGAGCGCGAGTCCCGCTCGTTCAAGGCGTGGATCGGCAACGATGATTTGGACGTGACCCGTGGACGCACGGCTAGCCATTCCCAGGAAAAGTCCGAGTCTTTGTCCGAAAGCAAGACAAAGGTGAACAAGATCTTCGAGGAGGACAACAAGTCTTTGGCCGAGAGAATCGTCAAGGAGAAGGACGTCAGCATGGTCTTCAGAAAACGCATCTTTCTCACGCTCGCGCCCTGGATGGTCAAGTCGAAGAAAAACTACATTCGCTTGGGCACGATTTTCGAGACCTTGAAGTTGCCGGACTATGTGCGCAACCTCATCGACCTATGTCTTGTTCCCATGCGCTTGATCAAGGAAATCATCGAGAGCAGAATCAAGTACGCTATGAAGTTGCAGAACCCAACCTTGATGATGATCGACCAGATGATAGACGATTTCAAGTCCTACATTGCCATTGCCCTAGAGGTGAAAGGCGGCATCATCGAATACTGCAGATCGGACGTGGACAGAATCTGGATCATCAAGGACATGTTTGAGAAGGACATCGAAGTCTTCGACCAGGTCGTGCTTCAGTGTGTCCGCTACTACCTCCATTTGCTCAACAAGAAACTCAATGACAGTTCGAGGTCCCCTCACCTATTCAGAACCAACAAAGAACCGGAGGAGCTCGAGAGTGCGTGGAACTTCTTGAGAAACTTGGGCGAATACATTGACGGCGGGGGAAGCGTTGTGGCAGAGAGCGTCACATCAGTGACCTCGCGACTTTGCCACAAGTTGTTGGCGTACCTTCATCATCAAGTCAACAATCCGGCGACTCCCGTGAATGGCTCAGCGGACTTCACTCGCTGGTATACATCTACGACAGAGAACTTTGGTCAGCTTCGACGTAAATTGGCCCGATTCACAGGCCAGATCTCCCAAAAGTTCACGAATTCTTTTGTTTTCGAGGTCTACAAAACAGAAAACGGAAGCAAGTCAATTCTTGAGATCTTGAAGGACACAAACCATTTTCTTGTCAACACCAATACAGTCGAAGCGCAAGGAATGTATTTTTTTGCTAGTCCCGAACTAATCGACAACGAGGCCGAGATTTTGCGGATTATTAATGGGTCGTGTATTGGGTCGGATCCAGAAGGGGCTATCTCTGAGTTTGCTGAACTTGTAACTGCAGAGGAGCGAGATTACAGCGACTTCGCTAATTTTGAGAATCACCACAATCCGAAATATACCACGTCTTATGTGATCACTTACTGCCCGACCAAACCAATTGTGTGGAAGGGGGACATGATCAAACTCACAATGGACAACATGCCGATCTCCGACGTGAGACCCGGGCAAATGCTCTTAATCTCGAATCTCCCCCACTTCAGCCTTCATATCGCAAAAGACAGGTTTCTTGATGCTGTTTCTGATAATTCAGTGAACGAAACATTGAAAGCTGTGGAGCAAAGATCTTCATTGACGAAAGTACATCAGGAATTGACCAAAATTAACAAACTTTTTTTCCGCATGACATTGGCTGTTTTTGACTCTGTCTCTATTTTGACATTGAAATGCAGACAAATGTTTCCAGAAGGAGACTATCAAGAGCTAGTTAACTCATACTTTATTCATGCAAGAGACTTTGGCAAGAGTTCGGTCAAATGGTCTGACGCTTCAAAAAAATCCACTGTTATCATGCGTCTCATACGTTTAGCAATTGATTGGGTTAGTTTTATCTGTGACGATTGTGTCCCAACAGATCGGAAAACTTTCAGATGGTGTGTGCTAGCTTTGGAATTCGCGATGGAGATGACTAGAGGCTTCAACATCCTTGTCCTTGATGAAGATCAATTCTACAAGCTTAAACTAAAGGTTGCCCGTTGTATGTCTCTCTTGATTTCTCATTTCGATATCATGGGTGCAAGATCTAGCGAAGCAGAACAGCGGAGATTGCTCAAGTGGTACTCCCAAAGACAGGGAATCGAAAAATCTGCGGACGACGATGAAGTATTGTCGGCATACCAAGAGGATTTGATGGCTCAAATCTCTGAGATTGAGGCTTACCGATCTGATGTACAAGAAGAGTTGAACTCCATTGGTAGAGTCTTGGACGTCTCCGACCTGGAGTATCAGTTCGTGACGCTATTAGCCTCGTCGTTCTCGAGTGTTTCCATCAGATGGCAAAAAGGTAAATTTATTGGTGGTGGGTCTTTTGGACAGGTCTATGCAGCAGTCAATTTAGATACCGGTGGTGTCATGGCAGTTAAAGAGATTGTCTTCCATGATAGCCAGTCCTTGAAGCTCATTCCTTCGATCAAGGAGGAGATGACTGTGCTTGAAATGTTGAATCACCCAAATGTTGTCCAATACTTTGGTGTTGAAGTGCATCGCGACAAAGTATACATATTCATGGAGTTCTGTGAAGGAGGATCACTTTCAGGGCTTTTGGCGCATGGCCGTATTGAGGATGAAATGGTTATTCAAGTCTACACCTTACAGATGTTGGAAGGCTTGGCATACCTCCATCAATCAGGTGTTGTGCACCGAGACATTAAACCCGAAAACATCTTATTGGACCACAATGGTGTTATCAAGTTTGTTGACTTTGGGGCTGCTAAGGTAATTGCAGCTAGTGGAAAGACAAGGAACACTGCAAGTCATTCTTCAAGGACGGGCACTGGAGGCAACAATCCACAAAACTTGAACTCGATGACAGGCACGCCAATGTATATGTCGCCGGAGGTGATTACTGGTCAGAGCTCGTCGAAAAGCGGGGTTGTGGACATCTGGTCGCTAGGATGCTGCGTTCTTGAAATGGCCACTGGTAGGAGACCATGGGCCAACCTTGATAATGAGTGGGCAATCATGTATCACATCGCAGCAGGCCACAAGCCTCAGTTGCCCTCGCCGGACCAGCTCAGTGAGGAGGGAATTCGGTTTCTTTCCAGGTGTTTGGAACACGAACCAAGCAAGCGTCCGAGTTCAACGGAGCTTTTGAATGATCCATGGATTGTCCAAATCAGACAGGTTGCGTTTGGATCCAGCGACGCCGGAAACACCCCGCTGTCAGAGACCAAGGTTGAGCTCTCTTGAGCTCTTTGTTTCTACGGATGGGCTTTGTGTGGATGATCCAAAATAACGTCTCCGATGCAATACTATATACAAATCCTTAAAGAAATATCATATTTACTTGGCCATCTCGTTCAAGATCGTGCGGATTTCTGAAGAGCGGTCTCCTTTGATGTTCACCTCGCCTGTGAGCGTGTTCACACGCACGTGCTTCTTAGGCACGTTATTCTTAAAGAGCACACGGGACAACTCTTCGGCAAAAAGAGCCGCATTACCCTTGACACGTTTGATTTCAGTGGTGATCTTCGTGTTCTGTATTTTTTTGTACACCGGCCAGGTGCCTGTGGCGGATTGTGTGATGTGGTATTGGTTTTCCTTTTCAAATGTGTTGTTGGGAAGTTCGTCCACAGTGATGGCCGATAAGCTGGGCGCCTTGTAGACCGGTTTAGATACAGCGGGCATAGTCACTCTAAGGCCTTTTAAAAGGGTTGTGTTTGGTTTCATTTCGAATGTTTGTATATTTGGAGGGTCAATAGGATACTTTGGTCAAAGAACTTTCAAAACCTTTTTTCACGCTAGACGCACGTGCCCTGTCACGTGACTGCATGCACTGGTAGGAGCAGGAATGGGAACAGACTAGGGGCAAAAAGACTGACCCAGTTTCTGATTTTGAAAATCAGAAGTAGAAAGCAGAGTATCAAGAACCAAAGTGAGCAAATGTCGCAGAATTCCACAATTCGCTAGATGTGTATGATATACTTGCACAAACCAATGCGCTTCTTGGGTGCTGGTGATGGTGCTTCAACCCTGCGTATATTCGAAAGGAAAGTGATATACGTAATACAACTTCTCATGGGCCGATGCATACTATATTTAGCGGCCAAATTTGCTTTTAAAAAAGGCCGTGAAAAAGCAACTAAATAAGTTTGGATACCGAAGTATTTCGAAAGGTTCTTGCATAACATATAATCATGCGAAAAATTGACTTTGGCGCTTTTAATTATTGATGCAAGAATAAGTTGTTTTAAACAACATCCAACTCTCTTGTAGACTTGAAGGGAAGCATGAGCATCATTGATTGATATTTTGCGCTCGTTGGTAGCTCCAAAGCCCTACTCTAGTCGTGGCATATGAAACGTCAATTCTAATTATTGATCTATAGAAGCAGGTTCTCACTGACAGTGTACATTTGACAATATATATCATCGTACGCCAAGACTCTGATTAATATCATTCTTTAAGGAGTTTTCAAACAATTCTCTCGACAAAAATCGTTGATAGAATAACACTAGCTAGCTTCTGCCATAAGTTTATGCAGACGGAAAACGTTAAGAACTGTGGCCAAACAGCCCGCATGTTCCTTCTCAGTTTAAAAAATGTATTGTGTCATCGAGATAAACAGCCACAAACTTGTTTAGCACAGAGTCAAATATCTCACTCATGAGGTGTTGAAACATAGACGGAGCAAGGCATAAAGTGAAAGACATAATACGCCAAGCGTACTGTCCAAAGGGCGTGAAAACGCAAATTTTTATACACATCTTGTTCTGTTCCATCTTTCTTTCTCACAAGTATGACCGATGCGCCATATGGTGGGCCACAGGGATGATCTTCTTATCTTTGAGTAGCTGATTGATTTGTGGCGCCAACTCTTTGCTATCTGTAAAGAACGACGATACGTTGAGCGGTGCAGAGGTTATGAACCATTAATAAGTATAGTTTGTGCTGTAGCGCCCCTTTCAATGGGAAGCCCGCTGGTTATTCACTGGTCACATCCGCGTAGGTGATGATATCAAACAATCTGAGGTGCATTTTGTTGGCTTGTATTTTATGCAAAAAGTCTATGGCTCGTACATGGTGCAGCAGTAAGCCAAAGAATTGAGAAATAAGAAGACTATACAGTGAATTCCATGAACCCGAAAGTTCCACTTTGTTTCCAGCATGCTCGTCGTTTGTGTTGTCTCTCGAAGCCGGGGAGAAAAAGAGTCATGTAATTCCCAGCTTTAGTTTATGCACATGGCCGTGCCTAGGAGCTCGATCCAATTAACAGCATATCAACGTCGTGCGTGTGTTCGGTCTTCTTATTATTTTCCTGTTCACAATGGTTGGAAGAAAACAATTCCGTTAATTAACAACGGCTGCTTGAACCACGAAGTTGGCCTTTGCCGGCCAATCTTACCCCAGTGAATAAATGTATAATACCCCATCGCTGCTCGTTCAGTCAAGCACCAGCCCAGCGCTAAATGAAGACATTTGTAGTGGTCTCTATATGGTAATCTGGGGCGTTTAGATTTTGTATCGCAACTGTAGTGGGCTTCATGTTGGAGTAATTTATTGCAACGTCGGAGTGACTAAATACATCGTTGGAGTGATGCATTGCAACTTTGAAATGATTCATTACATCGCTGGAGTGACTTATGCATTGCTGGAGTGACTTATTACAACTCGGAGTGACCTCTTGCATCGCTGGAAACTTTTTGCATCGCTAGAAACTTACAGCACCACATCCATCGAAGACACGATGCGTTACCGAACCTGACCCTTCAGTCGCTGCACCTGGGCCTGGCCCGGTGAACAGACACCAGATTCTGCAGACGCTGTCGCCACATGCACCCATCGCACGTGTCCGCAACAAACAAGCTGCATGGCAAGCGGCCATACATACCATCACGGAGAAACCCAACCGTCCTCCGTTTTTCCCCTTCGTTTCGGGGTTCCGCCGGCCCAGTGAGCGCCACGGCCCGCTCCTTCGACATGCCCACGCGTGACCAGCTAAGGTGCACCCCCCGGCATCGGCTCGCCAGCACCCCCTCACGCCGCTAGCATCGCGGACTGGGAGCCCGCGTCCGCCACGGCGTCGTGGCTCTTCATGTGGCGCGTCAAGCCGCGGCGTGTGTCGAAGTCCTTGCCACACTGCTCGCACGTGAAGGTCCGGGTATGCGTGCGCATGTGCTTGGTGAGGTTGGTGCTCTCGCGGAACCGCTTGCCACAGCCCGGCCACGTGCACACGAGCGGGCGGGAGTCCGAGTGGATGCGCATGTGGATGGCCCGCGACGAGCGGGTGGCGAAGCAGCGGCCGCAGGTGGCGCAGGCATACGGCTTCTCGCCCAGGTGGATGCGCTGGTGCAGCTTGAGCAACGACGGCACGGCGAAACTGGCGCCGCAGGTGGCGCACACGCAGGGCCGGTGGCCCGTGTGCACGTGGATGTGGCGGAAGATCTTCTGGCGCTGCGTGAACGGCTTACCGTTATTGCGCTCGCAGCCGTGCCAGCAGCAGTGGTAGATCAGCTTGCCGCGGCCGATGTGGTCATCCTTCAAGTGGTCCTGGAGGGCGCCGGCGGACGCATGCGTGCGGTTGCACAAGATTGGCTCGCCGGCGGCGGACGTACCGGTCTGCCACTTGCACGTGTGCAGCGGGTCCGAGGGCTCGGGGGCCACGACGCGTTTGGGCGAGATGCGCATGTCCAGGATGCGGAGGGCGTGGCTGTTTTGCGGGCCGAGGCGGCCACCATCCAGCTTGTGCACGGGGTGCTTGTGGGTGCAGGCGACGTTTCCATGGAGTGTTTCCACGCAGCCGTGCTCCTCAATTCCAAGGTGCTGCCCCACATCCTGCAGCATATGGAGACATATGTGGTCGTTGCCAGGAAACCCGCCCAAACTTCTGGACCCAGCTGCCTCCGCCTTTTCCTGCAGCCTTCCCTCGGCCCTGTCTTCTTTTCTCTCCTGAGGCAGCAAGGTTATGGAGCTGGGCGTGAGGAGCGGCAGCGCCGCCGCAACCATGGCCCCGCCCGATTTGTGGCTGTTGAGATGGTCCAAGAACAGCTGCACGTCGCCGTCCATGAACCCACAGTCATCCCACTCGCACTCCAACTTGCCCGGCGCCGGGGCCCCGGGTCCAAGCAGCTCCTGCGCCAAGTGCGTGCCGAGCACGTGGTCCATAAGCGACTCGTTGTCCACCGGCTGAAGGCAGTTTTCCCACTGGCACAGAAACGTGTGGGGCGGGCGGACTGTATCCACATGCAGCGCCTCCTTCAGCCCGGCCGGCAGCTCGAGGTCCGCCATCTTCAAGCCGGGCTCCGGGAAGAGCTGCCGGAAGTTGTTGAACTGCACAAAGAAGTCGTAGTCCTGCTGGAGCTGGGCCTGCTGCTGTCCGTACGTGGGTCCTGGCTGGCCCTTGTGGTTGGGGAGCGGGAGCCGTGCATGGAAACACGACTGGTGCATGGAGTGGTCCCCATCAGCATGCAGGTGGAAGCCGGGGCCCACCGGCGCCCCTTCGCCGGGGTTTCTGGGCGGGTCCTGGTGGCAGTGGTGGGGAAAGTGGATGTGGAACTGCAGGCCGTCAATGGCCTGCTTGGTTTCTGATGGCGGCCTGGGGGCCGGCCCGCCGGCGGGGCCGGGACCGTCGTGTGTTTTGGCCGGCGGTGCATGTGACGCCAGGATTGGGGGGTGTATTGACAGGAGGGGTGGGTTAAGAGACATTTCCGGTGCAATCAGGGACGTTTCTGGTCCAATCAGTGGCATTTCTGGTGCAATCAGTGACAGGCCTGCTGCGCTGGATGCCCCTCCTGCCTTGCATGGCTCTCCCGCCAGGTCTGCCGGATTCCCCATCTTCTCCATCTTCGCCATCCTCTCCACCTCCCCAATCCTCTCCATCTCCCCAATCCTCTCCATCTCCCCCACCTTGAATGGCACCTCCCCCACCGTGTCTCCCACCACCCCGCCCGGCTGCTCAAGGTTCCGATGCACGTTCTGGATCAAGTCCTCGAAAATCGTGAGCCGCGGCCGCTGCCACTCACAGAGGCTGTTGTCGTGATGGCCTGTTTCGCCACACCCCGAGTCCACACACATGTCCGCAACGGGCTCCGCCTCACAGCTCTCGTCTGAACAGCACTCCGTGGGGTGCAGCCCCAGGTCGGCATTCCCGATCCCCGCGCCGTCGCATGCGTAGTAGTAGCAGTCGTCGAGCTCATCGCAGAATATGTCGTCGCATAGATCAAAGCTTTTCTCGAGCTCCTTGCACTCTAGCTCCGGGAGCACGGTTCCATGCTGTTGGTCGTCACGTGGCCCGCCGCCTGCCGCGGCCGGGAGAGCATGTTCGCCGTGGTCGTGATTGTGGATGTGCCCGTGGATGTGCACGTGGTCTAGATGCTGGTGCACATGGCCATGCACAAACCCGTGGGTCAACACGTGGCCCGAGGCGTCGCGTTGCTGCGAGGGGAGCAGAAACCCCAACTTCTTGGACATCTGCCCGATATATTATAAAACGTGAAAAGTACGTCGAATAGACACGCCTCTGTAAACGGCACTGGGCGCCAAAGAAGCCAGCTGGATGTCAGATACAGGCCGGAGGCTGGGCAGAGGGCTTGGCCGATTGTAGTTTTTTCGGGCCTGGCTGCTCAGATGATTCACACACTAGCGCGGAGTCGAGAAAAACAGAAGACTGCGTTGGGATCCCCAGAACTCTTTTCCATTGGGGGGAGCCGTAGCTTAATTCAACCATGGTGGTTATGCCGGGGAACGTCACCGGGCGCTGTGTGCAGGCCCGGCCTTCATCCCGCCCGCAGCCGGACGACCTACGCCGGGGGATTTGTTTTTTTTATTTTCTTTTGTTTGCTGGATGAAAGACAGCGGCACGGCAGCCGGTGCCGGAATTCAGAATGGGCCCCCGCATGCTGCCAGACACGGCTCCATATGCACCAGACGTCCCTGGCCTTTGGCCTGTATGCGCATACGTGCTCATCGGTAGTGCACAGAGCGCTGGACCTGCTTCCAGTAGAAGGCTGAGACTTATTAGCTGTCTGACGTTTGGAGCGGGTATGCCAGCCGTTTCGAATATGGCCCTAATTTTTCGGCCCATACTGCCACCCTGGGCCTCTTTTGGTGCGAGGCTTCGGTGCGGCGGTTTCCTCTCCAATGTTCCAGAAACGCATGGTCCCGTCAAACCGGCCATAGCTAGCGCAGTGGCAATGCTTCCACCTAAACCCTGGCTTTACAATTTCTACGCATGGGCCAGACTTTGCCTAAGTTCTTTTGTAGACACAGGAAACCAATCAAGACCCCGGACTGGGTGTGCCACTCCTGGCCGAGTTGTGGTGTTGATGGCTGTTCCTTCAGACGTAGCCTGGTCTTTCGCACTGCCTTGCGGGTCGATGGTGCACCCAATCCACAGCCTGCCGCGAATTATGGAATTGGCCATGAATTGAAGACGGAAAAATAACACGTCTCCCCAGACCCCTTCCAAAGAACACGGTACTGGGCAGTGAAGCACGGCCGAGGCATCAAACAGGGCGTTGTTTTTCCATCCACCACTCGTATTTCTCACACCCGAAACCCCCCTTTGCGATATCCGTCCCTGGCAGCCAGCAAAATCGTTTATATTGAACTTTTCTAAATGCATATCGACGCGTTTGTCTTTGCTTCGTGAGCCCGACTCCAGTCCAGCGGCATCGCCGAAGACCGTGATCATATAGTCCCATGCTCAAGCTCAGTTCTTCAATTCCTGGATCTCATTCTCATCAGCGACAAGACCCATCACCACCAAGTACATGTTCAAGTTGTTCATCATGCTCTGCTTCTTGTACAAGTTCGCCACGTCGCTGTTGTCGATGGCCTTTGCTCTGCTCATGACCCCGAAAATCTCGTCCTTCACCTCCTCCACGATGATCCGCTGGTGACTCAATTTCCCGCCCAATGATAGCGTGGCCAAGAACTGCCACACGTAGTCGTCCTCCATGTCGCCGTGCGACGGAGGGAAAATGGCGGCGATGCGCGATTCCAAAGCGGTGAAAAGCTCGTCGTAGCAGCTGGACCACTCGGATAAGTCGGTGGCCGAAATGGACCCTTCGCCCTTCATCAACTCGGCTCTGGACAATAATGTTGTGATCACAGACAAGCCGATCTTGGTGGTGGAGACGAACGACACGACGTTGTGCTGCGCCAAAATCAGGAGCAAGCTCAAGATTTCGTTGAACCTGAAGTCCTGCACGGCGTTCATCAACACTTTGCAGAACGTCAAGGTGTATATATCCACCAATTTGGAGATTTCCACGGGGAGCTTCTTGCTTTCGTATGTGGTGTAGGAGCCATCCTTGATCACCCTCAAGTTCTCCAAATTGGACATGACCAAGGTGATGACCGTCAAGATCTGGTCTCGGGACAAGAACTTAAAAAGACGGGGCAACACCTTCAAAGCCTTGGGGTAGTTGAGGCATTGCACGAAGGGGTTGACGTAGGACTCGTCGTCGCCCGAGGACGATGGCTGGTCCAACACGTGCATGGAGTCCCAGAGCTTGCTTGTGTCGATTCCCGGCGAGGTTCTCGACTCGCTCTCGATCGACATCAAGTTGTTGATGATCTCCTCGAGAATGCCCATGATATCCTTTTTACTGTATTTCTTGATGGGCTTCGAAGGCGCGGCGATCGAGGGGGACCTGGTCTTGTTCTGCACGGGAGGCACGACGTCACCGTCGTCGTCCTCCTGGTCCTTGGCCTTTTGCGCGGCCTTGCTGAGAATCACCAACTGCTGCCTGGGCTTTTTGCCTGAGCCGACAGAGATTTTGCCAAGCACGCCTTCGCGAGCGCTGTGGGTGGATTTCTGCCTCTCCTTGGCCACGGACACGGCCTTCTGAACCTGCTGCTGCATTCTCTGCAACGCGACGTCCGCGCGCTTGAAGCGGCCGCCCAAGCGGTGGCCGCTCTGGTCCAAGTAGGCCTGGGCAATGGAGTTGGGCTGCTGCGTCAGCGGGGCGCCGAGCGCGTTGGGCGCGGCCTTCGGGTGGATCACCTTGTAGACCTGGGCGTAGAAGTCCTCGTTGTATGGGTCTTCCGTGACGATCTGCGAGAGCTGGAACCGCGTGACAAAGTCCTTGTCCTTGGGGTTCATGACCCCCGAGTACTTCATGATCTTGGCCACCTTGTCCTGGCGTCTGGCCAAGCGCTGCTGCTCCTCAGGCAGCAAGTCAGGCGCCTGTGTGTGGGCCTGCGGCGAGAAGTGAGACTGCGGAGATTGCGCATGCGCGGGCAGCTTGAGCTGCTGGGCCTGGTGGGCCTGCTGGGCCGGGTGAACATTCTGCAGTGCGTTTTGCTGCTGGGCTTGTTGCTGTTTGACCCGCTGCTGCTGCTGCTGTTGGTGCGCGTCCCGCGGGGCGGTGGCTTGTGCCTGGGAGCCCAACACGGGGAACTGCGACATGTCGGACCTGGCCGCGGGCTTGGGCCCCAGGCCCGGGTTGCCGTTCTTTGCGGGCACGGCAGCCGGCACCGCAGGGCGCTCGTTCACCGGGCCGGCGGCATCCGCAGGGCGCGCGGCAGCATGGCCACCCGAGCCCATGGCCGGGGGCATGGGCATGCCGGGGATCCCCATGGGCGGCACGCCTGGCTGGCCCATGGGCGGCGGGTACGCAGGCTGCATAGGCATGAACTGGCCCGGGTACGGCATTCCGTACGCGCCCGCGGGCGGCATGTAGCCCTGCGGCATCATGTAGCCGCCGTAGCCGGCCGGCATGGCCGCGTAGAACGGCTGCTGGGGGGCCGTGGGCGGGCGGTTCTGCACGCCGTCGATGGCGGTCAACTGGGCCTCGATTTCCTGCAAGCTCAAGACCTTGCGGTCGTCGCGGGCCGCGGCAGGCCCGCCCGGCGCCGCGGCGGGTGCGGGCGCGGCGGCCGGATCCGGCGTGTTGTCGCCCCACAAGTCCTTCATGAAGTCGTCGTCGTTGGCGGCAGCGGCACGTGCAAACGACATGTCGGGCCGTGTTTGTGCCGCCGAGACGGGCGCGCGGCCCGCGGCCAGGCCGTGGAAGTCGAAGTTGCGGCCGACCTCGGCTACGCCGAAAGTCTCGGAGTTCAAAACATCGTCCTCCTCAGGGTCGCCGAGGCCCTCGTAAGTGTCCTGGAAATCGTAGGATTTTGCGTCTGCGGCGGCGGCGTGGGGGGCCGGGCGTGGGGGCGCGGAGCTGTCGAAACCGAAAAACGACATTGGCGGGGCGGACACGGCGTTTTGGCGTGGGTTAGTGGTGGTCTGGAGAGCGCCTATGGGGTAGTAGGGGGAGTTTTGCGGTGCTCTTTTTTCTGGCGCCGCCCGACGAAGGTGTGGGCCGCGCACGACCGGTGCGCTCGCCTGGGGCCGCTGCTAATTCGGGGCCGCTGCTAGTTCGGGGCCGCTGCTAGTTCGGGGCCGCTGCTAGTTCGGGGCGACGCTGCCGTGGGGGTATGAAATTTTGCAGCATGCTAGTTTTTGTTTTGGTTTTGGGTTTTTGTTTTTTGTTTTGGTTTTGGGTTTTTGTTTTTTGTTTTTTTTTTTTCAGTTTGCTGGAGCTGGTGGAGAGCAGATCGCTGGAGGTACGCTCTAGGTTCTTTGGCGTAGTTCGCGGCTTGTTACTGCGTTGTTTAATTTGTAGTGCAGTGGAGCCGCGCTGCGCAGTGCACGAAGATTCGATAATTTGCAGTCTATGCTTGTCGGATTTGCAGTCTACGTTTGTCGAAGTTGCAGAGACGAGATCCTCGAGTTGAGCACGTGCTGATACTTGATATTTCCCCGTCCACAGATGCGTGTCTTTTTGTAGTCATTGATGCTTCGTAAATACGGGCTCATTCTTTATTCTGCGGCTTCCGGTGCCTGGCTTTCGCACCAAATTAGCTAGCACATGTTTCCAAGGCTCGTCAGCAGGCTGTGTGTACAAGGTGAGCTTATAAAGTGAGCTTACAAGGTGAGCTTACAGTGTTTGCAAGCTATGTTTACAAGCTGTGTATAAAACATGATTTGTTGTTTCCCAGACCTATCATCATGCAGTAGTGTTTTGAGTCACGCATGCTTCTGCGTTATTCAATACATTTTTATCGGAACGCGCTGCTTGTCTGATACAGGTTTGCAACTTGGTTGGCATCTTCTTTCAATCACCATTCGATACTTCGGTAATTGACTGAGGTTCTGGGACAAATTTCTATGCTCTATGTGTTTTCAAATTGGTTTCTCTTGCAGCTCGTATGAACGCTAGTTCATCCTCTCAATTCCTAGCATGCCATAGTACTCAATGTCTGATTCAAGTGGAAATTGTAGTAGCTTTCTGTCCACCAATGAGTTTTTGGCTCGGCATCCTCAGTTTTTCTTAATCAACGTAGGCCTTTTTATAATTTCTGTAGCACAGGTCGTATTCACTATTTTTGCTCATGTCTTAAATACACATACCATCAATTTATAATCGGGCGCATAACAATGCGCACTCTTGGTACCTGCTTTTTAACATACTTCCTCTTCTTCGCCGAGACATGTCACAAGTGCTTCCACACCATTTCTGCTTCACAAGATTATGTTTTCCAAATTCATTAACAATCTTCTTATCCCAGTTGTGCACAATGTCATAAAATACTTGTTTTTCTGATACCAGGGTGGAATCATTTGCGAGCCCGCGTATGCGTGATGGTTAATTTATTATCTGGTATCTAAAAAACAAATACCAATTTTGCAATTCTTGTCCGTACAAACCCAATTCTGTCTAGCTCTATGTAATCGGGATGTTTACCAGAACACTCAGAAAAGCACCATTGACGCCCCGTGTTCATACATATTGTGCTGCTACCTGATTGATTGACCTACTCAGTCGCAACTTATTCAACTGAAACCTAACCAGCTGTAACATTTTTGCCTCTTACTTTTTTAAATAACAATCCTCGTTTTATATGGAACACCATTGAAGTCTTGAAAATCCTTGGCATTTTTCTAAATCGATTCATACTCACAGCTAGCCACAGAGCTCATCACTGGGTGAATTGTTGTCACTTCACCGATTCTACAACAGATGCTGATGACTACCACTCCAGTAATGGGAATCGTCTTTTTTGAGCAAACGTTGTAAGACTCGGCACTACCATTTGGACGCCGGTCACAATAATGTGCTTTTGCACGATATATGGTTCCTGCTTCCTCGGTGTTCGCAAGGTCACGGTATATCAATCTTCCAGTGGTTTTCCAAAGCATTTTATTCTTCATAATCAGCCTTATTTTGTTGTATGCCCTTTGAGTTTTTAAAAGCATGTCTGATACTTCTCTCACTTGACATTGTTGCATGTCGGTGGATATCGATATTTAATGTTTTCTCTATTCACAAAATTTCCAGTGATTCTCAATTCGATAGAGATTTCTTTCTTTTTGCTGTAAAATCTTATCATAGCAACAAACTATTATCCGCAGGACACTCTCAAATCATTCCAATTGAACAAGCCCTGGGAGACTAAAAAGTGTGGAAATATGGATTCCTTTGCGAATATTTGGCTATTTTCCTTTCTCATCTATTTATTTCATGCTATTTGGAGAAGTCTTGGGTCATGACAGTGTGTTTTCCAATAATAGATTTCCTGAGAATACATCACTCTGGATCCCACTGGGATATATTTCAAAACATGAATTTGCTTCTCAAGGCTGAGACCGGTGTTCACATACATATGGGGATTGATCTGTCAGATGGCGTGCGCCGATATGAAAACGAACAAGTTTTTGTGTTTCTCCATTTCTTCACTTTGTTTTCTGATTTTCCGATTGTGCTTCCGAGCAAACTCAATTTTCGCATCCCTTAACAGTTGCTTTGATACGTAGTAGGCCAGTTCAACATTTTGTGTCTTCCGGAGGGAATGGACCCTTGCGAGATTATACTGAAAGTTGGAAGCATATTATAAAAACAAATGCTACATCATTTTCTTAGAAGTGATCTTATTTTAGCTTTAGAATTCTGGGGGTGATTTGCGCTATATTCAAATGTCAATAAAAAAGGTAGAATTGAGTAGTCTACTTATTGGCGAGAGTTCCATGTTGTCTCATCACAAAATGTGATGATCTGATCTATATGGCTAGCTACACAGACCAAATTAAGGCTGTTTCAATTAGAATTTTCTTTCACTTACGACATATCATAGTGGATAGATTATTATGGTGCGGCGCGACGTTTCGCTGAGGCAAGCTATGCTTTTAGTGTTTATTCATATTGAGTATTTTTTCAACTAGCGGTTGAGATAAATTTGAGACAGAAAAATTATTCTACTTCCCAATTTTGGGCTGTATTCTATTGTTTAGCACATCTTTTCAAAGCAATGAAGTTATGGAGAAAAGAATCAGCATAAAACTGTGGATTCATTGCACACAATTTTGGATGTAATTCTGAGTTGATGATTTCAATGGTGGAATCTTCTAGTGTTACTATATCAAAATGACTTCATATTATCAAAAAAAAAGACTTGTGAAAATTGTACGACAAGCGAAGCGCTTTTGTTTCAACCTAAAACCCATTGGTCAAAATTGCTCAATGGTGTGACAGGTTCTATCTTTATCCAATCTTCTGAACATTTTAGCCAACTTTTTTTTTTTCATATAAATCACCCTTCTTCAATTACTTATAATTTTTTTGGCTCGATAGTATGTATTGTTTTCAAGTAAATCGTTTTTGTTAGCTCAACATAACTTGCATTGTCTTAGTACATTGACTATGTCCTTAATAAACCTCACTTCCAACCTACAGTAGACCCAAAACTCTTGGGAGATGAAGCAAAATTGAGATTGAAAAATTCCGGTAATGATAAATCTGATGTGTAAATTATTCAATCCTTTTTGGTTGCCGCGATTTAATTAATTAGGCGACAAAACTTTTTTCAGTTTAGCACACTCGTGTGAAAAAGTAAGATTTATAGCAGGTGCTTTGATCCCAAAAAAACTTGATACCTAGGCTAAGCTTGGAATTGGTGATCTCGCCTTCATGTTCTTCATTGCACCTATTCCGCGATCATAGATGCTATCTAGGATTTGAACTTGCAGACTAGTGAAGCTTCTAAATCTAATGCAAGATTCCGGGCCCCCATAACTGAATAAATTGAGCCTTTAGCTTCATTCGGCTTCAGAGTGGTTAAGAAAAGAAAATTGCTCCAGCAAGAATGATTTTAAAGCTTATAAATACTTTGACTGTAACTATATTATACTTTTCGAGTGCATAGTCCTGCCAGTGTTCCATGATCTCAGGAAAGTAACCTTCAAAGCATTCACTGACAAAGACATTGTACCACGAAAACATTTCTATTTACATGGAGCTATCCCATAAACGCCACAAACATTTTCATCATGGGCAACTTTCAGTACTCTCAATTCACATTCCGACTTTCGCTGATTTGCTTGATTTCTATAAAAGCACCTCCTATAGTCTTTGTCTTGACACATCACTTGTTCAGCTTTCACAAATGAGCTCAAAATCATCAGACACGATATATGATATCGAATTAGTCCAGATATGTCGGTCGTTAAAAAGTGAGAACGGAACGCGGAGGTCCATAAGCAATGTTCTTATCATTCTCCATTTTGAGGTCATACTCGCTTGAAGGTTTGCTCTTTCTCTTTCACGGTACGCTTTGAAAAGAGCCAATTCACTTGCACGTATTATATTTGCTATCAAACTTCAAACCAAAAACATTGTTCAATATCAGACTTTGAACTGCTATTCTCAGGACCCTCAATATTAGATCATCAGTTGAGTGGAAGATTTCAGCAAACAGTAGTAAGACTCTAGAGCTTTTCAACAAATTGGTCTTCTTGAACAAACACAATCAACGACGTTTGACTTCTTACCAACTTGATCATATTATGTAGCTCAATCAGTCTATATGAATGTTAAAAAGGGAACTGTTCTAAAGACTTAAAGATAAGCTTCTTGCTCAAAACTAAACACCCGAGCCCTTTTGCCCGTCACTAGAAGAATTCGCAATACTCTTTGCACGGAAATCTCCAAAATCAGACGATCAGAAAATGAAAAAAAAAGTCAATGCAGCAAGGCTTCTTTTTAAATCTGCAGCGTCTTGGGGTTGCACCTCACTGCCTGCCATGGTAATACACGAGCTCTTGAGAGTGAATTAAGAAGTTGATTAGGAACATGCCGAGTCTATACAAACGCCTCTTTATATACAATGGCCATCAGTCGATCAGGATTTCTGCCCAGTATTCGGGCCCGTCTCGACGCTTGTGTCGGATAGTTCCCTTCATGATAACGCTCTCATTTCTCCACAAGCCGGGCCTTCACTGAGTATCCCCGCGGCGAAATATTTACAACTTTCTAGAGGAAGGTCTGGAGCGTGCTCGAGAGCTTGACGTGCATTTCATCCCACTCACCTTCCTGATCACTGAGCACGGTGATGGCACCGCCAGCGCCTATGCGCCATATGTTTTCAGTAGGGGAGTTCTCTTTGTCTGTCTTGTAGTTGACAATAGAGCGGATGGTCACCGACCAGTCTGCGTCGTCGGTGATGGACCAGTAGCCCGCCACGCCGGAATAAAGGCCTCTGCGGCCGCCCGCCATCATGGTGGGTTGAAGACTCTCGATGTCTTGAAGAAGCTCAATGGATCTCTTCTTGGGGGCGCCCGTCATCGAGCCAGGAGGGAGCGACAGCCGGAGAATGTCCACGCCCTTATGGCCGTCTTCCTTGATGTGGCCGCGGATCACGCTGACCATCTGGTACACGGTCTTGTACTCCTCGACGGCCATCAAGGCGTCCACGGTGACGTCGTCTGTGAACAGCTGCAAGTCGTGGCGAATCAAGTCGACGATCATGAGGTTCTCGCCCATTTCCTTGGGCGTGCGCAAGATGGCCGTGGCGTCGTCGAGCGTCACGGCGTCGGTGTTTTTCACGGTGCCCTTGATGGGCCTCAACTCGGCGATTTTCTTGCCGGGCGCCTGGGCACTGTCGCCCCAGGACAAGAACCGCTCCGGCGACGACGAGATCAACACGCAGTCGTCAAAGTCCATGAAGCTCGAGTAGGGCGACGGGTTCTTGTGCACGGCCAACACCTTGTAGATGCTCCACGGGTCCAAGTACAGGGGGAGCCGGATCTTCAGCTGGGTGGTGAGGCAGAGTTCGTACGAGTCGCCCGAGTGCAAGTACTCCTGGCAAAGGTCGAACTGCCTGTTGTAGACTTCGCGGGACGGGAACTCGTACTGGATGTGCTGGTCCTCCGCGCGACACAAGGCCTTCACGCTCGTGGGGACCACGGCCGCGTCGATGCGGAGGTCCGGCGGGCTGCATATCGTGGCAAGGAGCTCCTCGCAGGCGGCGGCGTCGTTTTCCCGAATGGAGACGAGGAACCAGCTCTGGCAGATGCGGTCGTACAAAATGAAGCGCTCCACAAACACAAGCTTGGTGTCGGGCGCACTGCCGCGGCAGGGCAGCGCCATTTTGGCCGTGTCCACGTGCTGGCCTTCCTCGTAGGACAACACGCCCATGTAGCCGCCCCAGAAGGGGAACGGGCGCGAGTGCACGTGCCCGATGCGGGCCTCGAGCGCCTGCCTCGAGACGTAGCGGGCCGCCATGCGCGACGCGAGGAACTGCCACATGGACGCGACCGGCTCGGTGTGCGCGGAGCCCGGGGTCTTGAACCGCAGCGTGGTCACGCAGTGCGGCGTCTCCACGGAGTGCGAGAGCACCTCGCTGAGGCCCGCCAAGGGGAGCCCGATGATGGACCACTCGCCCGGGTCGGCCGCGGAGTTGAGGAACGTGAAGTCCACGCCGGCCCGCGCCAAGTGCTCGCACACGTCGATGGGCATCGTGCCCGGGTGCGCCGGCCTGAACTGCCGGGCAAACACCGCGGGCGCGCCGCGGCACGCAAACGTCCCGCCCGGAACAAGGCACGCGTCTTGCACCGACCGCCGGCGGACCATGTCCTCGCAGACACGGGCGAACGACGCGTCGCGCTGCCGCGCGCGCAAGCCCGCGCGGCGTTCCCGGTTGTAGTCGGCGGCAATGCGGTCGAAGTTGCGCACAAGCTGGTCGCCGCGGCTCGAGCAGATGGACTCGGGGTGGTATTGCACGCCGTACAACGGGAGCGCCGCGTGGCGGCCGGCCATCAAGATGCGGCGCGGCGCGCCGTCGGCGCCGGCGTCGGCGCCGGTCTCCTGGCATGTCGCAAGCGGCACAATCGCAGCATTGAGCCCGGCCATTTCCACGTGCAACGAGTGGTAGCGCACGCTGGCAAACGGCTCGAGGTCCTCCGGCGCGGCGCCGAAAAGCGCGCTGGCCACGGGCGTGATGGCGTACACCTGGCCGTGCTTGATGGACTGCAACCGCAGCACCTTGTTGCCGAACTCGAGGCACAAGCTCTGGAACCCAAGACACACGCCTAGCGTGGGCACGCACAGCGGCGGGTCCCGCGCAAAGCGGCGGAAAAGCCAGCCCACGATGCCCACGTCCTCGGGCGTGTGCGGGTGGCCCGGGCCGGGGCCCACGACTATGTAGTCGAAGAACCGGAGCCACGTCTGGAACGCATGCTCGTATTCCCGCGGCGCAAACGTGTCGTTGAAGATGGTCACCACCTGCCTGCCGGCGTTGGCCTCGAGGAGCCGGCGCAAGTTGTGCGAGAACGAGTCGTACGAGTCGATGAGAAGAATCATGCCCGCGGCGGGGGGCTCGTTGGGGCACCGGGACATCTGGGGTGCAAGACGCGAGTGGTTGGAGGGGCGCTTTTTTTTTGCCGTTGGCTTTGGGCTTAGCCGGCTGGTCGCGCACTGCGCGGGCCGCGCATACACGAGACGCACGCGGGGCCGGGCAAACGGTCTCTCCATGTACGCTGGAGGCGCGGCGGCGCTCGACACCAGCAGGCGTGGGGCCAGCGAAGAAGACGGTGGCGGGCGGTGGAGGCCTGTTTGTGTGCTTGTGCAAGCTGCCGGTGCTGCACGGGTGGTCACGTGCCGGGCGCTTTAAGCGGCCCGGAAATTGCATACCGGCTAGGACCGTTCGCCTGCTCAGTGCAATGCTGGTGCGTGGACTGGTTGCCATGGCCAGCACGTTGATTGAACCTGACGGCACGTTGGCTGAACCCGAGGCCTCTTTCCGAAAACTCCCCTGCCGCTCCGGGCGATTCCTGCACGGCACATGCACGTGACGGGACGTGTCGTGGAAGCTGCGCAGAGGCCTGGATGCGCAGCCATGGAGAGGCCTGGATGTGATTTATGTTTCGTTTGCACAGAGGCCCCAGACAAATGAATTATTGCCCAGACAAATCAGTTACTGCCCAGACAAATTAATTGCGGCCCAGACAAATCGGTTACTGCCCAGACAAATTAATTGCGGCCCAGACAAATTAATTGCGGCCCAGACAAACCAATTACTGCCCAGACAAATCAATTACTGCCCCGACAAATCAATTGCTGCCCAGACAAATCAATTA
>NW_017387733.1:1664661-1665219 GCF_001664035.1 Metschnikowia bicuspidata var. bicuspidata NRRL YB-4993 | reverse complement strand
CCAGACAAATCAATTGCTGCCCAGACAAATCAATTACTGCCCAGACAAATTAATTGCGGCCCAGACAAATCAATTATTGCCCCGACAAACCAATTACTGCCCAGACAAACCAATTGCTGCCCAGACAAACCAATTACTGCCCAGACAAATCAATTACTGCCCCGACAAATCAATTGCTGCCCAGACAAATCAATTACTGCCCAGACAAATCAGTTACTGCCCAGACAAATCAATTACTGCCCAGACAAATCAGTTACTGCCCAGACAAACCAATTACTGCCCAGACAAACCAATTGCGGCCCAGACAAATTAATTGCGGCCCAGACAAACCAATTACTGTCCAGACAAATCAATTGCTGCCCAGACAAATCAATTACTGCCCAGACAAATCAATTATTGCCCAGACAAACCAATTACTGCCCAGACAAATCAGTTACTGCCCAGACAAATCAATTACTGCCCAGACAAATCAATTACTGCCCAGACAAATCAGTTACTGCCCAGACAAACCAATTACTGCCCAGACAAACCAATTGCGGCCCAGACAAATTAATTGCG
>NW_017387733.1:1655993-1664641 GCF_001664035.1 Metschnikowia bicuspidata var. bicuspidata NRRL YB-4993 | reverse complement strand
AAATCAATTATTGCCCCGACAAACCAATTACTGCCCAGACAAACCAATTACTGACCAGACAAATCAATTGCTGCCCAGACAAATCAATTACTGCCCAGACAAATTAATTGCGGCCCAGACAAATCAATTATTGCCCCGACAAACCAATTACTGCCCAGACAAACCAATTGCTGCCCAGACAAATCAGTTACTGCCCCGACAAATTAATTGCGGCCGAGACAAACCAATTACTGTCCAGACAAATCAGTTACTGCCTTTTTTTCCCCACTAAATGTTTTGCGTGCCCGAAGAACATGGCTGTGGCGCCGCGCCCAGCATGCGCCTTCCCTTCATACGGCTGGTCGGTCAATTTGCACCCATGCCCCAGATGTCGGCGAGGCGGGCTTGGCTAGCTCCATGATCGTTTTTGAGTGTGTTCGATTAGACGCCAGGATATACACGGCCCCCACCGCCTGTTTGTGGTACATGGGCGATTGCAATCTAGGAGTACAGCAATACGCCCGTGCTTCGCCCTCACGGCTCCACATTCTAGAGGAGGTCATCCTCACTCTCGTCACTGCTGACAACTATGTCGAGCGCCCTCAACTTCCTCTTGTACTTTTCGATTTTCCGCTCCTGATGGTCACAAAGCAACACCAAGTCCGCAAAGTCCTCCTGGGTGTTCTCTGTTTCACTCACTTCGGCTTCCCTTTCCCGGGACTGCTCTGACTGCTCCTCGAGCCTCGCTTCGAGGCCTGTGATCTCCTCTCTCAATTTGGATATCTCGCTTTCTTGTGCTAGCGAGTGCCCCTCGGAATCCTCATCCACTTCACCGCCGCCGTCATGCTCACGGGCATCATTCTCCAGTGATTCTGCACTTGGTCTCACTTTCTCTTCTGCTGCCACCAATCGTTCATGCTGATCGTTGATCTCCGACTCCGCATCCATTAGTCTATCCGACTTTTCCTTGAGACTTGCTTCGAGCTCTCTGAGTCTTGTGGTATGATCCACCATCTCATCGTGCGCCCTGGACTTGAGCAATCTGATTTCCTCCTGCAAACCTAATATCTCTTCTTCATTCATCCGTTCTTTTGACTCGCTCTCGGGTGATTGGGTGACAGGCGCACCAGCACCCATGCCATTGTGACATGCAGATGCATGGCCCTCTAGGCCCTTTCCTAAATGATCCTTGGTCGCCATAGCATCCGTTTCCCTGAGAATTTGCAATTCCACCTCGAGCTCTTGGATCTGGCTCCTAAGCCCGTTAACCACGTCTTCTTGAGAGTTGGGCGCTTCAAAACACCTCAATTTGTCTTCAAGCTGTTGGATCAAGCGATGCGCTTCCGCGAGTGACTCCGATTGTCTCTCCAACTCGATCGTTTTTTCGCCCAATTTTTCCCTCAATCCTTCTTCTTGGTACTCTGTTAGATCCTTCTCCAGGAGATCCATATCGGCCGCATCGCCCTGGGAGATGTCTGATGCAGAAAGCGTCTCTTTTTCAAGGCCCAAGGTCTTTGAAATATGGTGCTGCTCTCGTTCCCTTTGATTTTCTTCAAGAATCTCAGCCATCTCTGTTTTCTCTCTCTTCAACATCTCGATACACGCCTCTTTCTCGGAGACACTAGTCTCCCACTTCAGGATTTGAGCTCTCATCTCAAGAACCTCGGACGTATGCTCACTAGATTCCTCTTTAAGGGCTGTCTTGAGCTCTTCGAGCTTTTTCTCCTTCGCCGCTAATTCAAATGCACCCTTGGAAAGGTTTTCCTGACAAGCTTCCAAATCGCACGTCGCCTGCTCAAGTTCCTTCCGGGATTGGTCGATGACTAACGTATGATCGTTGATCTGGGCGCTCTCAAGTTCGGCTTCCGTGAACTCTCTTTGTCTCAATTTCTTGGACAATTCTTCATTCTCTTCTTTAAGCGCTGCAAGAGTTTTATTCAAGTTCTCAATCTGCAATTGGGTTGACTCCCGGATTTCCTCGAGCTGACTGACGTGCAAATCTTGGTTTTCGATAATTGATTGTTCCAACTTGGTGCTTTTCTCCGTGAACTCCAAAACTGCAGTCAGAGAGTTGTCACAATTAAGCTTGCGTTGCTCATCCAAAGTCTGGTTCACTTCATTCAATGCAGTTCTGAGACTCACTAGCTCATGCTCGAGGGTCTCAATTTTTGTCAAGTACTCTCCGTTGGCTTTCTTGGCTTCGAAAAAGTTCTTCTGAACTGCTGCAAGCCTTCGATTTTCGTCAAAGGACTTCTCAAGCTCCTTAGAACTCATGGCCATTTGATCCTCTAAATCACTGATTCTTTTTTCAGACCGCTTGTAGTCCTCAACTTTTTCATCGTACAATTTACTCAAATCAGATTTTTCCTCATTCAAGAGTCTCAACTTCTGAGCAGAATCACCCAAGTCCGCGATAGTGCTTGCGAGTTTTTCCTTGATCTCTATGACAATTTTATCTTTGGCCGCGAGGTCTGCTCCCTTGTTGCTGATCGCTTGAAGAAGCGCTTCTTTGGCCTTTAATTCACTTCCAATGATATTTGTCAGTTTCTCCAATTCATAGTATTCTTGACGAAGGTTGTCTCTATCGGCACGAGCTTCTGACAATGTTTTTGTCAAGGACTCGCATTCGATAGAGAGCTTTGATATCTTGTTAGAAGAGTCTTCCTGGAGTTTCTTAAGCTGTTTCTCCAAGTCGTCTTTGTGTTTTTCAAGATTGGTCATCAGAAGCTCCATGTCCATGTACGAGCTGTCAAGGTCATCGTAAGCATCTTGGAAGTCGCGGATCAACTTAGTCCTTTCCTGCTCGCGTTCATCGATTTCTTCCAGCATCTTTTTCTTGGACTCCTCTAATTGTGCAATTCTTGATTTCAAAGAATCTTGGCTTTTTTTGAATGATGCCAATGACGAACTTGCACTTTCGGAGAGTACCTCAATATTTCGTTCAAGTTCCTTGACTCTCTTGGAAGAGGTCTTTAGCTCCGTTTCTTTATCTTCGATTATTTTAGCGATTTGCTCTTTGTTCAGTGAGACAGATGGGTCAGCTTCCTGTGAACTTCTGCCTTCCACGGCTTTTTCGTACAATTCCTTCAAATGTTCATATTCCGCAAGCACGCTCAGATGATCGGTTTTTAGGATATCGAGTTCATCGGTATACGCTGAGATTTCAAGTTTGTGAGTCTCTTCCGAGTCTTGCAAATTAGAACGCAATACTGAGATTTCTTCTCGTAATTCTTGAACCCTTGAGGACATATCTCCATGTTCCTCTTTGGTGACTGAAGAAGCAGTGGAATTACTGTATTCAACAGTTTCACGTTGTTTTTCATCGAGTTCTGGCGCTTTTCTTTCCCGTTCAAAATTTTCTCTTTCTTCTGCAAGGGTAAACTGTAATTCCTCAATTGTCTTCATAGATTTCGATAAGCAAACCTCAAGCTTTTGTTTCTCCTCTACGATGGATCGCATTTGTTCAGGAGACAGTTCTAGACCATCCAGGTCACGAGATTGATGTACATCTTTGAGCTCTTCCACCTCCTCGAGCAATTGAGTAAAGGCCTCTAGATCTTCGTAGGCATGTGTCAATTCGACTTCCAAAGACTCTTTTTCCTTTTCCAACTCAAGTTTGTCCGATCTCAATCCCAGAACCACAGAAGCCGCTGATCTGAGTTTAATCATAAGATTGTCATTGGCTTCTTCCATTTCACTTACCTTGACCTGAAGATCGCGCATTCTTGTGGCAGCTTTTTCGTCACCATTGGTGACAGGATTAAACCCTTGTTTCTCCAAGATCACGAGTTTCGTTCTGAGCTCTTCGTTTGTTTTTCGGGACGCATCGATCATCGACTGGTACTCTCGGATGCTCTTCTCATGCAGCGCTCTTAACTTGACAAGCTCTTTTTCAAGGCTGGAAATTGTAGTGTCGGACTCTTTTTTCTCTTTGGTGAGCTGAAAAAGTTCCCTACTCATTTTATTGATACCATCTTCAGCCTTTTGCCTCGCGGTTTCAGCGTCTGAGAATTTTTGTGTCAACTGCTTTATTGACTCTTCATCATGCACGGTCTTTTTCGAAAGCTTGTGAAATTCCGTTGTGTAATGCGCAGAGCTTGACTCAAGCTTTTTCTTTTCGACCTCCAAGATCTGAATGTTATTGGAAAGAATTTCTATTTTTCCGATCAACTTTTCTTCACTCTTTCTAGCCTCCTCGATCTCAAGTTTACATTTTTCAAGCAGTTCAGAAGAAATTGATAACTGTGCCTCACTTTCATTGACCTGGCTTTTGAGATTTCTTTCGTTCTCTTCTGCTTTTAAATTCAATTCTTCAAGGGCACTTACGAGCTCGGCATTCTTGTTTTCCATTTCTTCATAAATCTCAAAAGATATTCTGGACCGAGGCTCAAAGTTGGGACCACGAGACAAAGATTTTCTAATTCTGTAATAGTTATCCTTCACCAACTCAACGTATTCCGGGATAAAGTACAAGTTTGGTAGACCCGACAGATCTCTTTCAAAGTCCGACTCGAGATCGCCATCGAAATGTTTGAAAAGCAGATTGTTCTTGAATTTCTTGACTTTGAGCGCGTAACTATCAGCCCCGAGAGATTTGGTAATAAGATCGTGCAAATTGCCTCTTGGAAGGGGAGCGGACTTGGTGCAGAAGTCATAGCAGACACCAACAAGAACCGAGCCCATGCCTTGAACAATTTCCGACGATTCTGTTGAGTTCTTCGAAAGAAATGCCACAATTGTCTTTATGATTGTTGCGTCCGAGAGAAAATCGTTAACAGCTTCAAAGTCTTCATACAACCAGAGAGTCAAGAGAACGAGGTAGCCAACAGCAATACGTGGATCGGCATTTTCAAGGTTAGCTATAAGCATACCTGCAATTGCTTGTATGGATGACATTTCCTCCTCGCCATCTTCGGCGCTTCCAACTTTCATTTCTCGAGCTAATTGCCTGGTCTCAGGGCAGTCACTGATAAGATAGACAAGGGTGACGGCAGAAAACCACGCACTGTAGGGATTGAGTTTAACATCGAAGTTGAAAACCGTGAGAGTGGTAAAAATGTTCGCATACGGTGTCTTCTGAGAGTCATCAAAACCTTCTGCTGATTTGGGGTTCACTTCGGGTTCAAAACCTTTTTCTGATTTGTGGTTCACTTCGGGTTTAACCTCATCCACGCCCTCCGCTTCATTCTCCGACTGCTTGATCTCGCTATAGTAGTTTTTGCTCTTACTGGCCTTAATTTGGTCAGTCAAAAACGCCATTTTTGCGTCTGTGTTGCCCAGGAAAAACTTTGCAAGACAGTGCACTGCTGCAAGGCGCACCTCAAAAACATGGACAGAATTTGTCAAGAGAGCCCAGTTCAAGAGAGCAAGAGGAGCAGGAATCGCCTCAGTATATTTTTGTGCTTGCAACGGCATTGAGGGGTCGATGTACGGTACGTCAATGTGGGCAAATTGTAACTGCAAGTGTGCATTGTTGCAGATGATGTCCCCTGTGACCTGCAAGGCGGCCTTACGAATCGGGTTCTCCATTTCTGGCGAGAAGACTAGGCGCAAAATACTGAGGAAAATGCCTGACGAGTGGAGCTTTTGTTGGTTTTGCACCAAGTGCTGGTTTTGGGGGTCCACAAAAGATCTGCAGATGTCTAGCAAAATAGCCATGTTCTGCAACCTTTGCTCAGTCCAGACGATCGGCGGGGCTAGAATGGCATCGCCGTTTTCTGTCGGAAGGCCGACCGGAGACGACGCCTCGATGGGCTCGGCAATGAGACTGGCCAATTTGGGCACACAGTCGGTTTCCAAGAAAAAGGTCTGATTGGACGCATTGTACATCAACAAGTTCGTGAGGAGCGTCATACAGTCTTGCACCAAAATGGAGCCACGGATGCCACCCTCCTCCTCGATGATGGCGAAGATCCGCTCGAAGGTGTTTTCGAATGCCACCAACTTCTGGATGTTGTAGTTGTTGTTCACCAAGGCCATCAACAATAGAATGGCCTCGTTTCTAATCGGGTCGTTCGGGTCGTCTAGCAACCCCACGATGGTCGATATTGCCAAGGGGATATTCAAGATGCACTCCTTGGCCCGAATGGCCCGTGTGGCCACCACGGCCTCGAGAAGCTGGAGCGCATAGAGCCTGATCTGGAACCCGCCGTGCTTCTGCAACACCAGCATCAAGCTGCACACGTGATCGTCCGTCAGAATGACCTCGTCAGCAATCCACTGCGAAAACTCGTCGATTTCAATGGGCTCCACTAAAAGCGGCGACGGGTACTTGCCGTTCTGGGCACGTGACTGGTTTGAGATCCACCCCAACTTCTGGGCGTCTACCTCCGAGCTGTCGCCGGTTCTTAGAAACAAGTTGAGAAGCGTCTCCAAAACTGCCTTCACCAAGGGCGCGTTTTCGGTATCCTTGCCCAATGTCTGGAGGAGGGCCCGCAAACCATACTGCACCACGCTCTCTCGGAACTGGCGACTGAAGCTTTTGAGGCCTAGCACGGCCAGTTTCCGGTCAGCGGCTAAAGAGGCATGCTGCAAGCGGTTGCTTAAAGTTTGTATGGCCTCTTCTTCCTGGTCCGGCCTCTGGCTCAGCGACCGTAAGATACCTTTGAAGTAACTCATGGAGACTACGTGAGGAGCCGAGAAATAGAGAGCCGAAAGTTAGAAATCCGCTATTCAGAGGGTCTTTTAGAAAACAATAAAAAGTCTGCTGAGAAAAAAAAAAGTCGATGTCGATATTCTCGCCTTTGCAGCACACGCCAGTGTTTTTCAGTGGCTTGACTTGAGCGATTCGAGTCCACGTCTGCAGTGAAACAAGCAGTGGAGATACAGGACCGGCGAGTCGCGTACGTGGCTCATAACCCGGGTGTGTGGAGCGATTTCGACAGTAATGTCTTGTGAAAGACATCATCGTGTGACAAACTTGAGCAATTTCTAATTTTGAATATAGGCGGTTTTTGGATGTGGGTATTTATTTGCACTGAGCCGCTTCAGGCTGTGGGAACTTTAGTTGCATATTGACATCTGGCTGGACAGATCCGGCATGTCGACGCGATACCTCAGAAAAGCGTTATCCATGCAATAAGGTGATACTTTATGATCGGAGTGGGCAGCAAGGTGGATTTATTTTACCTGGAAATGTTTATTGTATCTTCCCTCCACAATCGACCAAACCGTGCTCGAATGATGATATCCTGGTATCCTGGCAATTGATGTTCGTAATCAATTTCAGAGAATGACTATGCCGTCGATTCGGTCAGATATCTTCTGTGAATTCTCTGGGCACGGCAAGCTCAGAATATTACCCAGTCTTCCGATACTAGTACATTTCGGCCCCTTTTCGTTCTATACGTGCTCTCTGACCACACTCTCAGAGTAGGCTCTGTCTCATGATATGGGCTTGGTTTCGCGTATCCAAGAACTGCACGGCCTGCGAAATTTGCCCTCTTTTCAGGAAATTGTGTCTTCTATTGATCTGAGTAAAGACCTTTTTGAAAGATATCTGGTACCTCGTATGCTCAGCCTAAAATGCTGCCCTCAGCTGTGCACTGGATTTGGGTCTTCAGCCACAGTAGGAAATACGCAGCCTGCTTCGGTTCCTTTCTTATCAATTTCAGTCTTATTGATGCCATCACGCTGGCTTTCATGGCTATTTCACTTGATTATGTCTCATAATTCAGCGCACAGGCGAAATGCGAGTGCTTCTTAATCAAAGTTTTGGGAACCGTTTTTTATTTCATCTTTTTATTGTGCATGTCTTCGCTTTTTGGGTTACAAATGTGTCTTCATATATTGATGCTCAAGATCTGATTCGCCCGAGATTTCCTATTCATGGCTTGATGATGGGACCGTTTCATGCCGGGTCTGTCTGACTCGGTGGTTATTTTCTATGATTAGAGAATAACCTGAGTTATGGGAAAACAAGGCGTTCTCATTTATCGATCGAGTAATATCTCTGTTGAAGGCCCTGAAGATTGAGATGCAGGTTTCTCTAAAAATACAAATCAGGCACTTCCAACTGGCTCGCTTCATTGATCCAACTCTTCCATATGCCTTGTGTTTTCCCGATTGGCCACTCATAGCGCAATGCGTCTATGTAAATAAAAAAAAACATTTGGCCAAATTAATAATCTCAAATGCCGTCTTCTGAAAACAACACAGGGTCGTAAAGAAGCGAACAGACATACCCGTCGACTTCATAACATACAATGTCAAACTGCGTTTCTCGACCTGAACGTGCGTGAGACGCGGTCTGGATGAGAGGCTGTGATCAGATCAGCACACTCAAATCACGCCAAAAAACCAAACTCACAGTATCTCTTTTCTATGCGATGGATAGCTCTCACCCGGAATCTGACTGTGAAAATGAAGAGGTGACCGAATCAGTTTTATTCCCGTCCCTCTCTCTTTTTGAGGAAACCTCGGATTGCGAAAGCGGGCCCGAACCCCATTTCTTGTCTCCATGGGCGAAAACAAAGATCGGCACGTTCCAGGCCCGCTTAGAATTGGTGCTCAGAAAGAGAGAGCTGCGGGGCGTGGGGAAGTACGGCATCAGTTCTGTTTCATCTGCATTATTGATAAATATGGTAAACGAGTCCTTCGGCTTCAACGGCTGGCTGTCACAGATTCTCGACTGCCACATCGCAAGCCAGAATTTCGACGACGAGAAAAAC
>NW_017387733.1:1651438-1655754 GCF_001664035.1 Metschnikowia bicuspidata var. bicuspidata NRRL YB-4993 | reverse complement strand
TTTGGTTGCATGAGCCGCATTCAAAAAAAACTGAAGCCCCAGGCATTTATATTCAATTAATATACATCTGCACAACGACATGGAATCATATGGGAGATCTGGCGAAATGCCGGAAAAGGCACATACCTTGGAAGGTACATCTCGACCTGAACGTGCGTGAGACGCGGTCTGGATGAGAGGCTGTGATCAGATCAGCACACTCAAATCACGCCAAAAAACCAAACTCACAGTATCTCTTTTCTATGCGATGGATAGCTCTCACCCGGAATCTGACTGTGAAAATGAAGAGGTGACCGAATCAGTTTTATTCCCGTCCCTCTCTCTTTTTGAGGAAACCTCGGATTGCGAAAGCGGGCCCGAACCCCATTTCTTGTCTCCATGGGCGAAAACAAAGATCGGCACGTTCCAGGCCCGCTTAGAATTGGTGCTCAGAAAGAGAGAGCTGCGGGGCGTGGGGAAGTACGGCATCAGTTCTGTTTCATCTGCATTATTGATAAATATGGTAAACGAGTCCTTCGGCTTCAACGGCTGGCTGTCACAGATTCTCGACTGCCACATCGCAAGCCAGAATTTCGACGACGAGAAAAACGAGTATTCCATGGTGCAAACTGCGACGGTGCGGATCGTCCTTGATGATGGCACCGAAGTCGAGGCCAAGGGCAACGGCGAGGTACGTGGGTTGCCGTCAAAATACCAATGTCTCGGTACAAGCAGGAAGATGGCGTGCACCGATGGGCTCCGCAACGCGTTCTTGAAGTTTCCTGATTTGCTTCGCAGCGAGCGATCCATCAAAATCGAGCACATAGCGGAAGACCCTAGTAGTCCAACATCTCCAACTTAGGAAAGTCTCTGATTACCGGCGCGGGGATCTCGTCAATGAGATAGATTTCGCCATTGTCGTCGATTCTCTCGCGGTCCTTTTCACTCATGTTATGGATCTCCTGGATGTTTTCCCGCAAAAATACCGTGAGCTTGCCCCAGTTATGCTGAATCTGGTATGCCTGTTGCATCTTGTGTCTTCTTACCAAGCCTTCGATCAACCTCAAGGCGTCAGCCTCCGTTTGATCTAGTCTCTCAACCAACCTGCCAACAGATTTGATGAGGTACTCCTCCTCATAGATCGTGCCTTTCCTGCCCTTTGCGCGCTTTCTCTCCTCTCTCTTTCTGTTCTTTGATGTTTTTCTCGATGCGCCCGTTTTCGCTGTACCAGAAGTCTTGCCAGTATATTTAGTGAAGAACGAGGGCGTGGTGGAGGTTTCCGAGGCGGCCACAGAGACGTTGTCTGGCGTATCCAAATCGTCGTTGGGAATGCCGTAAAAAGCGTATGGGTCATCCTCCTTCTTCTGTCTCAATTCTCTCAACCTTTTCAACTGTGAGTTGGCCTGGCTGGTACAGTCGGCAAGGAGTTCGGCAATGACACCAAAGCTCTCATCGAGCTGCAGGTCAACAGTGCTCGCGATGAGATCGGTATGGTTTTTTTCTGTCGCCAAGAGAATGGCACTGTCGAATTGATAACTCATGCAGTGGAGTTTGATGGCCTCCTCGACATTCCCGAGGACTCTGAGCTCGATTTCAGCAGCGTCGGAGTATTTGTGGTCATCTACAAGCATGCTTGATAAGCGCTCGGCTGTTGAGATCACAAGCTCCTTTCCTGGAAGAGACTGTGCAATGGCGAGTGCTTCTTTCCATCTCATGCACAATACAAAGCTTTCAAGTGCTTGCTCGAGCGACCCAAGGTACTCGTAAATGACACCAGACTCACTATACTTCTTCTCTTCAACAAGATGCTCGGCGTATAGGGCCAATATGTGCTTGTTTCTCTGGTCGTCATACCTGTAAATAGCCAATGCATCTTTATAGAGGCTGTGTTTCACGACAAAATCGTCCAACTCCGCCACGGCCTCGTGGCCGAGCTCGTGCAACCAGCCCAAAGCTTTCGAGTAATGTTTCAAGTGATCGTCGATCAAGAATTGACGGCGCAAAGGGGTTTGCACGTGGAGGTTCTGTAAGAAGGGCAAGTACTCCTTGGGGTCCTTCTGCGACTTCTGGGCAATGTTCAACGCCATCTTAACGTCGTACAATTCCAAGGCATGGTCGTACAACTTGTTCACGTCCAGGAGGAAGCACAAATGCGTGATGGCCTTTTCGTGCTCATCTTCGTCTTCCAAGGCGCTGATGAGAGACAAGGCGCCCGGCAAGTTGGGCGGCGCCTGGCACGCGTACGCAGTGACTCTGGTTTGCAAGAACTGCGACTCGTATGGGGGCGCCGACAAGACCTCAAGCACCGCATTGCAGATCCTATTGATCTTGGACGAGGTCCTCGCGTCTTCCTTGTTGAAGATTATTCTCCGTGGGCTGGCGCTGGCAGGCTCGGCGTTGCGGGGCTCGAGCGACAACTTTGCGAGATCCAACAGCGGTGCCTGGCGCAAGGTGTCCCTGTATTTTGTCTGGGTGACGTCCTCCTCGTGCAAGCACGACACGAACAAGTCCAAGTAGTCAGCCCTGCCGATCTGCTTGACGAATAGCTCCACGTTGCTGTGGAACAAGGCCGGGTCGTAGTCGTGGAGCAAGTCCAAGTCGATGCGGTGGGTGCGGCACGCAACAAACGCGTTGCGGTAGTCGAGCGCCGCAATGAAGTTGCGGACCCCGGAGAGCACCATGATTCTCGGGCAGATGGTCTCCAAGTTGCCCCGCGGGGCCTGCAACACCACCGAGTACTTGGACGGGATGCACGAGACCAATACCAGGCCGCGCTCGATTTGGCGCACGCGCTCGTCGGCCGCGGCGGCAGTCTGGTTCTGGAGGAACGAGAACGTGGCGGGCTCGAGTACGTTCTTCAAGTGCACGAAGCACACCTGCGAGTGCGCGTTGGTCAAGACGAGGTGGTCCTGGGTAGCCTTGATTGAGGTGACGCCGCTGGCGAGGTGCGTGTCGTTGCCGTACAACTTGCCGTTGCCCGACACGCCGAGCGCCACCGGCTCCTCGCCCATGTCGCCCGAGACCATGCACACCTCGAAGTCGTGGCACAAGACCGGGAACTGGGCCACGCGGGCTGTGGCGCCCGCGGCCAGCACCTCGAGGAGCGAGCCGTCGACACACTCGGCCACGGCCGCGGCAAAGTCCGCGCGGGCCTTGAGCAACACGGCACGCACGCCAAGCTCGGCGGACGCCACGTGCGTGGCCGTCGCGTGCACGTCGAAGAGCTCGACGCGGGAGGCGCCCGGCGCGTCGACCAAGACGGCCACGGTCGTGTCGGCGATGAAACACACCTGCTTGACGACCTCGTCCGGCGTGGCGATGAGCGCACGGCCGATGGTGGCCACCGCGGGCTGCACGCCGCGGCGCATGTCCGCCGGCGAGACGCGGCACACGTGCACGTCGCCGGCGCAGGTAGCCACGGCAAACGCGTCGTTGGCGCGGTTCACGGCCGCGGCGCACAACGGCGCGTCGAAGTCGTAGTCGCGGTAGGCCATGGGCGGCGGCACGTTGGCGAGCGCGAGCGGCGTGACCTTGGCCTCGGCGCCGTCGATGACCACCACCATGCCCGCGTCACGCCCCGCCACCGTGGGCCCCGTCGCGGTCTGCTGCGCGAGGTTGTACACCCAGAGGCCCGCGCGCGACGTGCCCACCATCAAGTGGAGCGGCTTCTCCGGGTGGAAGCGCACGAACACCACCTCGTTGCGGGCGTCCGCGCCGCTGACCACGAGCTCCTGCTTGAGGTACCAGTGGTAGTTCTTGGAGGTCCAGAGCTGCACGCGGTCAGCGAGCTGGAGCGCCAACACCTCGCTGTTGCAGGCCCAGGCCAAGCCGGCCACGCGGCCCGCGGCCGCGTCGAGCCGCGTGTCGAACTCGCCGTGGCGCAAGCCGTTGCGCTCGAAGAACGCCACCTGGAGCACGGGCGCGCCGTCGTCGTCGTGGCCCCGCTGCGTCAGCGCAAGCACCGCGCCGGACGGCCGCCACGCCAACGCGTGCTCCACGCCGTCCGCGGGCTCCAGCACCGAGTGCAACGCGCCCTCGCGCGTGAACACGCGCACCACGCGCCGCGCCACGCACTCCAGCGTGGCCTCCACGAGCGCGTCCTCGAGCGTGGACACGGCCACGTACTCGCCGTCGCCGCGCCAGCTTACCGTGGCCGCGCCGGAGTCTGCGGGCGACGCCGTGCCGCGCTGCGCCGGCGCCACCGTGGGGTCGCGCAACGCCGCGTCCTCCTTCAAGTCATGCCCGCCGGCGTGGCGGATGGCCTCGCGCTCGCGCTCGAGCGCCCGGGCGCCCTTGCCGCGGAACTGCGTCTCGGCCGCGCCCCAGCCCACGGACAC